>NC_051230.1:9018653-9351153 GCF_015220715.1 Pygocentrus nattereri | reverse complement strand
ACACACAGGGCAAAAGAAATGTGTGGCTTGTGTGCATAAGCTTTTATTTGAGCACCATATCTATAATAATATAATCATAAAAGCATTAACCAGCCAAAAAAAAAATCTATTGACCTTGTAAGCAAAACTCCAGACGCCACACCAGCTGTGTCAGAATGACTAGTGTGATTTTATTGTTTGTGAGCATAAATAAGCTTTTATACGAGCACCATATATATAGTATTGGTGTCATAAAAGCATTAATAGGCCAAGTGTCCACACTAAGCTCAAGATGCAGCAAGCCACGCTCTTTACTCCTGGCTTCTGTCTCTCTCTACTTGTCTTTGCCCATCTTCTCGCTCACGTTCCCTTCTCCCCCTGTCTGGTTTCTTTCTCCTTTCTCCCTTCTCTCAATCAGTCTCACTCCACATTCTCCCAGTCTGTCTTCTCTGTTCTCTATTTTCTTCTCGTCTTCCCTCTCCCTTGCTCCTTCTCCCCCCTCACTTTCTCCCCTTCTCCCTCGCTTTCTCTCACTCCCTCTGTTCTCTCCCTCCCTCGCTTTCTTTTTCCATCTCTTCGCCTCAGCTTCTCTCTCCTTTATTTCTCTGTCGCTTTCTCACAGTTTCTCACTCTCTTTCCTTCTCTCTCCCCGTGCTTTCTCTCTCTCCCTCCCTCTCTTCTTTCCATCTCTCCCCCTCGGCATCTCTCTCTACTTTCCTTCTCTCTTTCTCGCTCTCTACACCGCTCGCTTTTCCCTTCTCCCTCTCCTTTCCATCTCTCCCCCCTTCTCTCTCTCTCTCTCTCTCTCTCTCTGTCTCTCTGTCTCTCTCTCTCTGTCTCTGTGTCTATCTCTGTCTCTCTCTCTCTCACTCGCCCTCTTTAGACTCTCTCTCTCTCTCTCTCTCTCTCTCTCTCTCTCTCTCTCTCTCTCTCTCTCTCTCTCTCTCTCTCTCTCTCTCTCTCTCTCTCTCTCTCTCTCTCTCTCTCTCTCTCTCTCTCTCTCTCTCTCTCTCTCTCTCCGTTTCTTTCTTCTTTCCATCTCTCTCCCCTTGCTTTCTTCTCTCTCCCTTTTGCTTTCTCCCTTTTTTTCTCTCACTCCTCCTTGCTTTCTCTCCTTCTCCCTCTCTTTATCACAGCTTCCTTTTTTTTTTTTTTAAGAAACTTTATTTTAGCAAAAAGTATAACAGTTTACAATTAACAAACAAACATCATCATTACATACAAAACATCAAAACAGTTACAGACTTTATATTTTAAAAGGTCAGAAAGTCCCATTTCTTACCTTCTCTTTCTCCCTCACTCCCTTTCATTCCATCTCTCAACCTTGGGTTCTCTCTCTCCCCCTTTCCTTCTCTCTCTCCCCCTGCTTGCTTTCTCTCTCTCTTGCTCTCTCACCCTGCTTGCTTTACATTTACATTTACAGCATTTAGCAGACGCTCTTATCCAGAGCGACTTACAAGAAGTGCTTTGTCTATCTAGAGAAAGTATCTTTGCTAGTTACCAATAGCTTAGAGAAAAAGACAGACCTGAGCTCAGATACTGCTAGAAACAAATGTCACTGCAGACACCAAGAGAAAAAGAAAGAGTTGAACGCAGAACTCTGTGCCATTCAATGCAATACAATAACAATAAGATACAATACAATAAACTACAATACAGAGTGCAGTACAATAAAATAAGTGCAGCTCCCCCTCTTTCCACCCATCCTTGCTTTCTTTTTCTATCACTCCTCCTTGTTTTCTCTCTCTCTCTCTACGCTCACCTTCTCCCTTTTTCCCCCCATTTGCTTTCTCTTTCTCCCTCTCTTCTTTCCATCTCTCCCCCTCGGCTTCTCTCTCGCTCCTCTTTCCTTCTCTCCCTCTCTCTCTCTCCCCTCTGGCTTTCTCTTGCTCTCTCCCTCTTTCCTTTCCTTCTCTCTCACCTTGCTTTCTTCTTTCTCCCCTTTTCCCTCTTTCCAGCTCTCTCTCCTCCAAGCTTTCTTTCTCTCCCTTTTTCCATCTCTCTCTCTTTTCCTTGCTTTCTCCCTCTCGCTCACTCCCTTGCTTTCTCGCTCTCTGAATGTCAGTAAAGGTCAGTGTGAGAGGTTATTAAAACTCCTGAGAAGCACCGCTGGGAGCTGCTGCTGCTAAGCTCCTCAGCCCTCCACTCATCTTCCTTCTGTTCCCTTGCTCTGTTCTTTCATCCTCTAGCTCACTCCTTCCTCACTTCTGCTCATGAAGTAACTGACCTATCCATGCCCCGCCCACAAATGCATTTATATTTTGCAAAAGCTGCTAGTTGGACACGCTTTAAAGAATGTTGGCAAAAATCCCATTAACTGTAATCAGAAATTGCAGCTCTTTGTTTAGAGCTGCTACATAATGTTAAGTTTCTAGTTTAAAGTGCTGCATTACCGAACTAGACTAACCGAAACTTGCCAACATACTAACATTAGCTGGATTACACAACGAAAAGACCACTCCCACACACACAACTTCTTCTGGGTCACAGGGGGTGCTGGAGCTTATCCAAGTGGTCATCGGGCGGAAGGCAGCCAAACATAGACATTCACTCATACACTAACACCTAAGGGAAATTCAGGCCTAGCTGCATGTCGTTGGACTGTGGAAGGAAACCAGAGTAGAAAACCCACACAGACATGGGGAGAACATGCAAACTCCACACAGAAAGGACCCTGAACGCCCAGCCGGGGAATCAAACCCAGGCCCTTCTTGGTGTGAGGCGACAGCGCTACCTACCATGCCACTGTGCCCCCCAGACCACTCCCAATGTACCCTAAACATGTGACCATTCACATGCATACAGACCAAAAATGATTTAAAATGAATGACGCTCTTTAAATGCATGTATTCTAAGACAGTCACACATTGCTATTCCTCACACTGCTATGTTTTTGCCAATGTTACAGTAAAGCTGTCCAACCTCATAGTGGTTGCTATAAAAGAATGCATTTATGGACAGGTCAATTCACAAAGCACCTCCATTACGAACCCCCTAGCTTTGCCTTTCATTTCTCCTCTCAACCATTCATTTTGCTCTCTCCCCCCACCCCCACCAAGTTTGTTATTCATTTTCCCTTCCTCCTACGTTCTCCCTTTCTACTCTCTCAAACACATAAATACTCTACTCTCTCGACACATAAATATACACCTAAAATGAATAACAGTGAAAATAAACAGTTATCCAGATAAGTGTTTCAGGAAAGCAATAATTACAGACAGTTTAGACCATCTCAGTGCTATATTCCAGCAGGATCTCTCATTCAGGGTATCAGTGCATGAGCCAGAGGAAGTATTAAACTCAGCGCAGCCCAAAATAAACATCAGCCTGGATCAATTTTCTCCTGCTGCTATTTTCGTTTGACTACAAAATGCATTTTTGCTTTTGAAGAGGGGCTCTGTAGACACAGAGCAGCAGCCCACTTGAAACAACGTCTGAAAGAAAACCAGGGGGAGATAAAAACAGCTCCTGTGGATCTTTTTCACAAGCTTTTTACTACACTTTGATTTCTGAAGGGATACCATTGCAGGCCGCCTTCTTTCAGCCACAGAGCGTCCAGATTAGGGTGGTCCCTGTTGATTATATTTGTAATCGAGTAAGCTAGTGATTATTTTGATGTGTAATTGAGTAATCAGAGGTTTAAAATAAGACCAACCTTTGAAAATGAACAAAACTGAAGGATAATAAACAATGCATAACCTTTCAAACACTGCACTTTTTTACCACTATGTAGTTAAAAAAAAAAAAGCATGTAAATGCATCATGTAAGTAAGTATATGCATTAGCATTGGACACATTGCCCACTAATCAGTGCAAATTCACCAAGAAGATACATTTTAATCAGCTTTTTCCAGATCACACCAGCCCTACCCCACAGATCCCCAAAAATAGAAAAAAAAGTACATGAATCTTTTATGAAGGTCACTCAGAAAACAGCAAGGGTGCAAGCTAATTGTCTTCCCTTTCCTAGGGGGCTTTAAGAAAGTCACACAGGAAAAATGAGCAGGTACTGTACTTGCTAATAACTGTATCAAGCCATAATTGGAATAAGGTTTCATGAACCCTCAAATCGTCACTAATTAGTCTTACCCAACATGCCCATTAACTCTGTGCAGTTTCTACATCATACATCAGTATTACTGTACCCCAAAGAGAGATAAGCAATGATGTAGGCACTGATTGAGCCCTATCAAGGCGTCACCTTATAGCTTGACAATGACCTCACCCCGCCGAGTAAATGATCAACAGAGGGGCACGGCTTAAAGCAGACATTAATGGCTCGTACTCGTGAGGACAGACACATCCACACGCAAACCACGTACATGTGTGAATCTTTGTCCTGCTGCTTAGGTCAGACCTGTTTACACTTCAACCAGAATTGTGGTGAAGGGACTTCAGTGCTTTGCAACCTTGTTATTAGCCTGTTGTGTGGTGTCTGGCTCTGGAATGTTTACATGTAAACAGCCCAGCCCCCTCCTCCAGAGTCTACATGGAACACTCCATCTGTGAGGTCTATAATTTACCCCCCAGCTTAAGAGCAGACCACTAACACCACTTAGGGGGATGGGGCTTTGTGGCTAATGAGTATTTATAGGCCAGTATTGACATCACAATCCCCATGGTAGAATGCTTGTGTGTATTTCCGTACACTTTTTCATTACTTTTGAAGAAATTCATGAAAGAAAAACAGGAGAAACAGGGCTGACCTTAATTTTATAAAACTGAAACAGAAAAGCAATTTTTTCCATTCATGGAGGTAAAAAAAAAGAAAAAAGGCCGGCATCACACTGGAAAACTGAACTTTGAAAACTTGACTTGCTTTTTTGAAATAAATGAGTCTGAAGTAATATGTAAACATGCCACAGTTTTAAAACATACAGCCCCCCAGTCCATATATGTAAAATAAAATGTTTTGAATTTGTTGTTTCCATGATGTCACGAAAACCAGCTCATTTACACATTATCCACTTTGTTAGGCTACACAAGTTTAGCTCCGCAGAGTCACACTGAAGTTATAAGCAGTGTTTCAGCTCAGACTACTTGAAAAACGAGGGGAAAAAAAAAAGAAAGAGAAAAAGCAGGATATGGGTCCTTCAAGGTTAATGTAAAATTTAAGGCTTCTCTTTTCAGAAACGCTTCACTTGCAAGGCTACCTGACACCAAGATAAGCCCTTCATGAAAAGTAATATAAATATACGTAATATTCATAAACTCTTGTAGGTGCCATGTAACCTAATGAATGCTGCCTTTCAGTAAAGTAGAGAGAGAGAGAGAGAGAGAGAGAGAGAGAGAGAGAGAGAGAGAGAGAGAGAGAGAGAGAGAGAGAGAGAGAGAGAGAGAGAGCGCACTGATAATGTCCAGAATATAGTCAAAAAGCATACTTTGACATAAATTATCACAGTGACAATGGATATTAACACACTGCCCAGCTCTATTTTGTCTTATGCCAGCAAAAAGACATTTGTGTATTGTAAATAAACATTTATTACAACACTCCATCATGATGTCATGAGGGAGGGGGTAGATAGACAGACATATGAAGACATGAAGAGTTTACCTTAAGCATTCAGCTCATGTTTATACCAAGAAGGAAACGCATACCAACACGTGTGTAAATAGCAGCTCTTCTAAGCAAAGCAGCAGCCCTTCTTAGTTTACCAGTATTACTGTTCCATGAGTTTGTTTTATACATATACCATCACGGTCAGTTCCTCATATTTCTAAAATGTAAAAAGGTTTTGGACTATTTCTGTTGATCCATTCTTTGTGAAATGTAAAATTTTCAGCAAAGCGTGAAACCTTCAGGGTGAGGGGACGAGGACACAGAACCACTTCTGACTGACATCTACTCAGAGGGAGTGATTAGGAAGGAGCAATAACAGAGCCCATATTGGCACTTCACACTTAAGGCAAGATACTTGTGATTTATTTATTAGGCTTCAGTGTCTGCTGAGCCAGTGCACAGCTGTTCTGTACCCACTGCGAGGCATTTAACAGCGGAAATGTCCCTCGTCTCTGCCCAGGCAGTCTGAGACTCAGTAAGAGAGGGCAAACAGTTTCTACAGGCTCACACCACAGGACTCCCCCTGCTACTCTTTCTGCCTTCAGAGTAGTCAAAGGAATAATGAATGAATGAATAAACGTGCATTGCTGACCTTTATTTCACATGCAGAATTTTATCTCCACTTCATAAGAATATTATCAAGGTTAAATCAAGAACCATGTATTAAAGCCAAACAGTATTACAGATAGTAGATCCAAAGTCTTGTTGCAAGAAAACTTGATCATCAGGGCTTCATCTGCTGGAAAATCTACTGATTAAGAGAATGGTCTTCCTTCTGACTGCTGAGTGTAATGTTAACCCCTCTATCTGGGTCCAAGCCAGAACCTGCTTTCTTAACCTGCCTGTTCAGGGCATTCCGTTGCCTAATTGGCTCAGAGTGCTCTTTAAATGTTGACTGGCAGATTTGCTCATAAGCGGCTCTTGGCTTGGATGTCACCTCCAAAAAAAGTTTTAATAGGAACCTTTCTATTAAATGCTAAATATTCTAAAATGTGAAATATTCTGAAGCTTTCTCCTGAAGCCTGAATTTTTTGCACATAAGACGCAACTCTTTTTTGGAATTTCGGATTGTTGTTTGCACTGCAATGAACAAACGGTCACTTGAAGTGATTCTGCCAAAGATATCACTTGCTCACCAAAAGGACAAACAGGGACACCGAGCAGGATACTTTCAATGTTGGAGAAGTGAAAGTCAAACACCTCATTCAGGAGCTAAAACAGACTGACTGTGTTCACATGCAGCTCTGACATCCCTACCCCATTTTGAACTGATTTTGGAGATGATAGCACCACATATGATGAAGCACTGTACAAATTAATCCTTGTGATGCTTGTCAAAAAGGTTTAGTAGCAGATCGGTCAGCTGGGTTGTTGCTATGCCAACAAGAGAGATGATGTCAAAGAAAATTGCAGCAAAAATTGAACAGAGGTTGAATAATGTAATGCTGCGCTCTCGTCCATCTGAAGAATCGCATTTCATATGTCAAGTATCATCAGTCCCACATGCATACACATTAATTTAATGACATCCAATGCACACATAAAAAAGGTCTTAAGGGTTTTAAGCTGCCTTTAAGTTATCAAGAAAAATAGGTTGTGTGTATGCTCAGCCATTCACATGAACGGAGACAGGGAACCGAGATAGGGAATGTGCATGCTGCATCGCGCAGCAGCAATATAGTTTCAATTGACTAAACTTTGACTGGAAAATGCACAGGCCCTATTTTTACATCTTAATTTCACAAAACATATGGGCACTATGGAAAAAATGTATATTCTGTAGATCAAGTTTTCTTGAATTATATTCACACAGCGTTTTGAATACTGTTTTGAGTTCTGTTGGGTGGCTCGCCTCCTTGAGCATTGGAGTAGTTGGAGTAGCAGTCGGGCTGCTATACAAAGTGGCATTCAACAAGTATTTTCTGTGAAGTGAGTGCTGCTTTAGTCTGAAGCTGGTGGCACATGTGGGTCAAGGTGTTCTTAAAACTAACACTAACAGTGTCTCTGTCAGGCCAGAAGCTCTGATCCCCTGAAGCTATGAGTCATGGAGGATTAGGTAAGATATAGGTAAGGGCAGTGTGTGTGTGTGGGCTGTTACCTGCAGTATGAGGACGAAGTAGTCGACGGCTTTGCCGCGCTGGTAGACGTAGTGCTGGAGCGACCGTTTGTCGTTCTCGTTGAATTTGATCTCTTGGATCACATCTGGGTGCTTCAAGATCCTCAACAGAATCTTCTCTGAGATCTGGGACTGACAGAACAAATTCACCTCTGCGAGAGAGAGAGAGAGAGAGAGAGAGAGAGAGAGAGAGAGGGAGAGAGGGAGAGAGGGAGAGAGGGAGAGAGAGAGAGAGAGAGAGAGAGAGAGAGAGAGAGAGAGAGAGAGAGAGAGAGAGAGAGAGAGAGAGAGAGAGAGAGAGAGTGAGCGCATGCGAGAGAGAGTGAGAGAGAGCGCATGCGAGAGTGAGAGAGAGAGAGCGCATGCGAGAGTGAGAGAGAGAGAGCGCATGCGAGAGTGAGAGAGAGCGCATGCGAGAGTGAGAGAATAAAGATGGAAAGAGAGTGAGTGAAAGAGAAAAGAGAGGGAAAGATTGCAAGAACGACAAAGTTAGAGAGAAAGGAAGAGAGAAAAAATTGTGAAAAGGAGAAAGAAGGCGAGAGAAAGAAATGGAGGGCAGCGAGAGAAACAAGAAGAAAGTGAAAAAAGATGGAAAGAGTAAGAGGAAGAGAAAAACAGAAGAGAGAAAGAGAAAGACAGAAAGAGCGAGAGGAAGAGACAGATGGGTAGAGAGACAGATGGGTAGAGAGAAAGGAAGAGAGAAAAGGGAAGGAGAAAAAGAAGAGAGAAAAAGAGACAGGGAGAAAGAGACAAAAAGAGAAAAAAAGAGAAGAGAGAAAGTAGAAAAAGAAAAAGATGGAAAGAGTAAGAGGAAGAGAGAAAAAAGAGAGAAAGAGAGGTGGGGGAGAAAGGAGAAAGGAAAAAAGGAGAAGAAGAAAGGGGACCGAAAAGGGGAAAACAGGAAAAAGAGCGGAAGAATGCATGTGGACAAAATTAATGCTGGCTGAAATTCATTAAAACACAGACATTAAAGACTCTGCAATTTCTGCTTTGTGTGATGGGCCTTTTTCTATTCAATCCTCACTCAGAGTCAAGATGCTGACCTCACACTCCTGACCTCCTCCAGACCACAGAGCCTTTTACCCACACTGCTTCCCTCCTGCCTGCACCAGTCCACTTTACTCAGCACCATGACTCCATCTAACAGACGGCTTGTTACTGCCAGCAGCCCACTAACCATCTAAAGCTCAGCAGGGGACGGCGCTGCATGGGAGGGCCTCATAAGCAACCGCCACAAATACCACAGTGCTGCTGTAGCACAGTCGTGTCCCCTGGAAACTCCTATTTTCCCAGGTGCCGTGGCTGAAAAGTAGACTATTCATTTGCATCAAGGTCAGAACTATGATGTTAAAGGGTCCACATCCTGGAAAAGTTATTTTTGTGCAAAAATTCACTGCTTTTTTTTTTTTTTTTTTTTTTAAATAAAAGAGTACTATGTAGGGCCTGTCAGAAAATTTTAGCTGATCATTGTCAAATACATAATTGCGATGAACAATTTAATTCAAGAAAAATTCTCTTGTTCATTGTATGTATCTTTCCCAGCTCTGTTAACTGAGAAGGTAACACTGGTACTACTACCACTGAAAAGATACACTACATGGTTTGGCCTGTGCACACAGTCTCGGTTAAACAGAATCAAAGCTTCTGTTTTTTGTTTACAGTAAAATAACCAACAACACCAACACCAACACCAACACCAACAATAATAATAATAATAATAATAATAATAATAAGACACACACACAAACAAAACACACAACACTTATTCTGTTGGCACACATGCGTAAAACATCAGAATTAGCTACACAGCTAAAAAATAAGCAAACATTACTTGGACTGCCCTCTAAATATGTTAGAAGTCAGATGTGTTTTGGGTTCATAAGCCCCATCTCAAAGAATGCATTTAGTGCTTTTTTTTTATGTTTATTTGCCAAACACACACAATTCACATTTTGTTTGCTACGTGTTATTGTGAAAATCTAGTTACTGTGCAGAATGACTGCAGTCAGCTTAAATAACTGCAAACATCTCAAATAATTGCGCAATAGAATTAGGCAATTATGTAATTGTTAGGCCTAGTACTATGTAAACATAGCAGCAGAAGTATTGCAGTGTAACATAGTGGTAGAAAGATTGAACATTGTGTTGTTCCCAACCATCAGGAGTATCACTTAAGCCAGATCCAGGATCTGGACATCCAAAAGCAGAGGCTTAAGTTTTAAGATTTTTCTTGATGTTTTGGAGAAATTCAGTCCAAACTTTTTTTTATTATTATTATTATTATTATTATTATTTTATTTTTATTTTTTTACACATTTACGTTTACATTTTTAGCCGAGACAGATTTTGGAATGAAGCACAATACAGGGCTGGCAGTCAGAACAGAGATCACTTACACACAGTGTCAATGTCACTGCAGTGCTGAGAATGATCCCCCAAAATAACACCTGCTTGGTGGTGGCTCAGTGGAGGTCCAGGACATTGAAGAATGAGGTAAAGAAAGGCTAAAAATGAATGCTAGACTAAATGGACTGCAATATGTAACTGTAAAAATGTAAAATGTACTGCATTTGTATTCAGAAGCCACATACGTTTCACTGGTTCCCCAGTATGTAAAATTAACCTAAAAAACAGCAACTATGAATTAAAATACACAAGTATGTTCTCTGTAGACGACGTGTTCACTTACATTCACTTAGAAAATCAGCAAAATGTCATTTGATCCTGGGTGCACAAACTTTTGCATATGACTGTATATGATAAGTGGACCAGGTGAAATGTACAATGAGTGTATATACAAGGTGTACCCAATTAAATGGCAAAAAATGAAAGCCCTTTTTTCTACAGCGATTCCCCATGTGAATGTAGGCTGATCAACATTTTCACTCGAGTGGAATTGAACCAACTCACTGCACAAACTCCCCAAACTCCTATCCTTTATGGTACACATTTTACTCTGAGCATTGTGAGTAGTAATGTACCTGTGGCTAGGAAGCGGTGGGCAGCCAGCAGCAGCTGAGGAGAAATCTTGACTTTAGATTCACTCTCGTGCTTGAAGGCGGAGAAGTCCCGCTTGTTCTTATTGGGCGCCACTTTTTTCCTGGTACGATTGTCAGCTGGAATTGTAAAGACACATGAGTGTCAATGATTGAACACATTTCTCAAACACAGATCATTATACATCATTCAGTAACAGGTGCACAACATGGTCAGGATATTAATCATCTATATGAACTATTCAGGGTACAAAAGATTTAAGAGAAGCCAATTGAGCTGTAAAACACTGCTAAACACCAAATATTAACCATTTATTTTAACTCTGCAGCTTAACCTCCGGCCACTGCAATGAAAAACTGTATGAAACAAAACATACAAAGATATGAGTCAAAGGTCTGTTCCACCTTTGGAACAGAACAGGTCTTTCTAAGGATGTATGACACCACAATATACACTATTATTTGCAATTCTTTGTTTGTGGGGGGCGTGTGAAAGAGGTGTGTGGAAGAGGCGTCTGTTCATGATGACTGACTAACTGAAATATGGTATTGAGTGTTGCAAGGGATTATGCAAGAAAAACAAGTTGTGGGCTCGTGTGCAAGCTTAAAGGAGACCAAGTTGTGCTTTGTCCTAATCAGTTCATGTATGCGTTTCTTACCACTGTGTTCCATTCAAGAAATCATTAAACATCTCTGCTGTTTTTGCCATTATTCCTTTCAAAAAAAGCATGTGACTCAACAGGTCATTAGGATTTTTTACCTATTTTCTTCACAGCAAAGTACAGCATCCCAGCAGAATAACCACATCCATCAACCCCATCTTCAATGCCACCTCTGCCACTTCCAACGAGATTTCACAGTACGGCATTTAGGACATAAACAAGAATATCTATTGTTGTTGGAGGCCAGGTTTCCAGGGAATCATATTTTCAAGCACAGGCAAGTAAACACCTTAGTTTCTGTAATTCTAACATCCCACCATTCAGTGCATTGACACATGCTGGTACTCTTCAACTGACCTGGTGCAGTCATGGGCTGGAGGTTAGGGAACTGTTCGATCCCCAGTGCTGACAGTCCATGACTGAAGTGTCCTTGAGCAAGACACCTAACCCCCAATTGTTCCCCGGGCGCCGTGGATAGGGCTGCCCACTGCTCTGCGCAAGTGTGCTCACTGCCTAGTGTATGTGTACTCAGTAGTGTGTATGTGGTGTTTCACTTCACGGATGAGTTAAATGCGGAGGTGGAATTTCCCCATTTGTGGTATTAAAAAAAGCATCACTTAACCTCCAAGCACCGTTCAGTTTCTCACCACCTCACTCAGCACTTTGCCATTACAATACGTTAAACTGAGGCATATAGAGACCACAGAAAGACACAGTAGTTCACATATGGCTTCAATACTACACAGAGAAAGATTGTTTAGATAAACAGACAAATGTTAATTGTCTGTTATTTCCAACAATTTTACTAGGCTAGTCAACGCCCCCGAAACGACCCTTTCTTCACAGATGAGAAAATTCTAGGTTATAACACAAAAGCTGGATTAAAGCGTTTTTTTCCCCCTCCGTCACGAAAGATGTCCTAAAGTGCAGAAGGAAGCATTCTGAACTCAAAAAAGGGGTCTCCTTAAAATGTTTTCATTAAAACAGTCACTCACTGTAAAGGTCCGATTCATCCAGGATCTCTGATTTGATGATCTCCTCGATGACGTCCTCCAAAGTGACCAATCCCAAAACCTCATAGAATGGATCACCCTCCCCCTCATTATTCACCTTTTGGACGATGGCCAGGTGGGATTTACCTGTAAAAGAAAGAATTATACAGATCACTGAAATCAGTCTGTTGTCATGGTCCTCCCAGTGCTTAGCAGTGCAATTTGATAGGGGATGATTTAATGCAGAATAAACTCGCAACTTTCACCACAACTTGATTCAAATGTTTTGAGTTGTTTTTTAGAATTATCTTAAAAATACAGTGAAGACACAAAAGTGTCAAGGAACCTTTTACATGGTGGAATAAAAACCAAAACACAATACACCATGTGTTTATCCCATTGTTTGAAAACAGAGAATTTTACTTTAATGACCAAAAAAGATAGCAGCAGATAACATTATTAAAAATAATTATAATTGTTTCTAACATTCCAAATTTGATGCAGTTCGATCACGACCGTCAGAGATATGCCTCACGATCCATCAATGCATTTTCCAGACAGCCAGACACTGAGTTTGTGTCATAAATTTCAAAACTCATTCAAAAACAAGGGGGAAAAAAAATTCACCTTTATGATAATGCTATTCTGTAATTTGTTAGTGCTAAACTAAGAGTGATTAAATTGTACATTTTAAAACTTTTAAAGATATTTCATACTTTATTTGAAGCATATAACAGACATCAACATTTTTTTCCTCTTTGCAGCACTTTAACAGTGAATCTTTCAGTAAAGAGCTCTGGCTGTAGCCAATAGAGCTGCCACTATTTTCTGTTTTCCATTGATATCTTACTGAAACACATTGGTCGGCTACCACACGTGACCACAGTCAGTGACGTATCTATTTCCAGAAAGACTAGAATCATATTTTTTCCTTGTATAAATGGTCCCACCTTGTAAATCAGAACATTATTAGGTGATTCTTCTGTCCGTTTCTGATGATTTTAGTTGTAAATCAGATACATTTGGCCTTTATTTCAGCTCTTGAAGGCCAAACCAACAGGGTAGTATACTTGGCTCTATACAACAAGCATAATGATTCTATTAAATAAAATAGACTTTAAAATTACAGCTATGTATTTTGTGTTTCACAGAAATTATCAGGCCTTGCCTACAGGCTCAGAGAGTGCTGAGGATTTCCCATTGTTTTATACCCCTACATCCTTCAGTTGAGATTCAGGCTGAGGTCCAGGATGTGCTTACTGGCCAGACTGATAAGACAGTGCTTTCCTCAGCTTGGTGATAATGTAGCAGGTGTGGCTAACACTCAGATCTAAGAGCTACAGCCATTATTACTTAAAGAAGCAGAGGCAACTAGTCCAACCTGCAGATTTTGAACTTTCAATATTCATCTGTATAAATGTTACACTCATAAGTAGAAGAGGATATATCATTAAGAGTTACTGTAAGCTGCACCTTGTTTTGTGGGGAAAAAAAAGCAATGCATGTTTACACTTCCAAAAACTCACTAAATAGAGTCTAACCTTTCAATAAATTACACAATTAAGGTAATAACTAAGGGTTGAAAACACTAAACCTAAGTCTGTACATGTAACATGTAATGTAATCCAACAGTGAGCATTCAGAGTATTGCGGCTGGTCTCTCACATTGGTTATGGTAATTAGGCTTCTGATTCAATTAGAATGACAATACTGAAGACAGTTCAAATAGATGGAAATAAGAGTGTTTTGCTGAAAAGTTCTCTTTCACACCATACTTGTTGCTCATCATTAGGCTTGCTATAGAGAAAATAAGCTCTAGCAGAGAGTTTAGTACATTAAGTACATACCTTAAAATGGATAGAGAGGGAAAACAAAAACAAAACAAACAAATTTTCCAGTGACGCAAAACAGAGTGCCAATGAACATAGTTACAGCACAGTAGCAGCAGGGGGGCTATTGGAAGTGTTAATACCAAGCAGGTCAAATTGCCTGAGGTTTTATGGCTCCCGATACATCACTTAACTGTGCACTTTAAATGTCATATTTGTTATTAATGATATTGGCCGTTCTTGGACTTTGGCCGCTGTTTGAAACTGTAAGTGCCTGATAAAGTGGAAGTTGTCAGAAATGCTTAATGTAACTCTGTGCTTGAATACAGCTTATCAGGGCTGGGTGACTCTCACTCTCACTCTTACTCATTTGAGACACACACACACACACACACACACACACACACACACACACACACACACACACACACACACACACACACACACACACACACACACACACACACACACACCCCAGACTTGGCGTCAGAACTAATAAAAAATAAATAAATAAATACAAAAACAACGGCCTTCACACATTACATTGATTAATATTTTCCAAGAATAACAAGACCTACTTCTAGTACATATCAAAAAAGTGTTCAGTTATGACTTGCTCATGTACAATAGTTAAAATCTTTAAGCTTCTGTAAGTAGCTGATGCCTCCACAAACATGACATCATTAAACTCCTCCACTTCAAAAAAGCAAACCAATAGGGGCTAGAATTAAACACAGACAATGCACAATAAACCAACCAATACTGACACCAATACAGCAATACCTACCAATGTTTTCTCAGCTACTGTTCACCATTTCAAGGATGGGTCATACATCAACATGACATACCACATAACATACATATATATAAAAAATATGTTGATAATTATTAGGCTTTTCTGCCTAAATAATTATAATTCTAAGGTAACTTGAGAAACAGAACATGAGCACCTACAAATTTACCATCATTTGAGCGAGAGACCTACTATAAGTACATGTAGGTCAGCGTGTATCTACTATGGCAAAGGAAACAAGTGCTATTCCACATTAAATCATATAACAGCTGATTTTATGTGTTATTGTAGACCACCATACTGTACTACTTGATTGTTTGATCTCCAGATGCGACTGGGTAAATGTGTTAGATCAGACTAGCTGCTTTGAGTGAACTCACGTTATGAGGAACGAGCCGGCATGTGTAACCCTGTGTTCTTATTAGCACTAGCATGACAGGCAACCAGTCATTTCCTATGGAAGTAGGCAATTTGCAGCTGCAATTTAGTAACAAGCAACAAGGGACACAGTGACAGGGTGACAAGCAACAAATCGAGTTGGGATTTTCTCAGTGCTGAAGTGACAACCTAAATGATTGGCTCGTGAATCGTAGACGCTGGGGTCCGAGGTCCCCTTCCTCTGCTCTCTAAAATTCAGACATTCCAATTCTGTTCCTAACAGTATCAAAAACAACTTGTAAATTTATAACTGCAGTTTTATTTTTCTTGTCAGTAGCTGGACAAATGTACACCATCATATACGACAACAAGCACTCCTCAAGCACTCTGCTAGAGATAAACTTGGGTTGACATTAGCAACTTCTCACGTCCTGATGTGAATATATGGGAAGATAATCTGTCTGACAGAGAGATTCTGCTGTACTGTCATGCAGGATACATCAGTAATGTATCAGTTTCATTGCATGCAGCAAACTAAAGAACAAATACGTAGGTACTCATGCGTATGATCACTATAAATACTCAATATTATACGGCACATTCACAGACGGGAACCCTCAGGGCCTTATAGGCCATCGGATACCATCTAATGATTTCTGGGAAGTAAACAATTCGTGTCTGTCTTATTCTACTTCAACAGGATCATGCTTGTATTTAAGCTCTGCAAGTATTACAAGACTACACTTGTTTCATTGTTTAGTTCAAGTTGGAAATAAAAGGGTTAAACTCATAACAGCCAACAGAAAATTGTTCTTCTGTGGTATCTAGATAGAGTAATGTGAGCTCTCGTATTGGTTTGGACTTAAAAAGCTGAAGAGAAGAACTTTCAGCATTTTTACAATGCAACAAAGGAATTGTCAAATCATGTTTTAATTTCTAACCAGTGGGATGAATTTCATAAGAAAAAAAATGGATGTCCTAGATATGTTGCTGACTGAATTCAAATGAAAGCTTAAATCAGTGGATTTTTGGAAACCAAAAACAGCAGCAGCAGCTCTAAACCAGGCTTCTTTACTGAGTCATTGTGTGACTGTAAAATATGTGCTAATATGTCTATCACAAGCTATTAATAAAAATGTCTTTTAAAAGCTTCAAATGTCTGTTAAATCTTCACTATTAAAAAAGATGGTTCTTCAAGGGTTCTTTAGTAAAGAAATATAGAACCGTGAACACTCGAATAACCCTCTGCACGATTACAGGGTTCTTTGCTTCATGAAATGGTTCTCCTGTAAATTGATGGAGTATGTGCTGTATATGGTTCTATATGCAACCTTTTTGAAAGGGATTCTATAGTTATCAAGCTTGTAACAACAATAGAACCCTTTTTGATGCCAAGAGCTGTATAAGCACACAAATGGCTTGAGTGTTCATTGTTCCATATAGAACTTCTTCAGTAAAGAACCTCTAAAAATGGTCATTTATAAGAATGTAGAACTGCTTTTTTCAAAATTTCCAATCCCACATGAAACTGTACAGGCCAGGCTTTACCAGTCATGCTTTCTCACTGTATTTACATGGCCAATTAATAATTCTTTATATTTTAAATATACCTTAAAACACAAAATGATGCAAGGCTGTGTAGATGCACGTTTGTACATTATAACGGGCCAAATATTGGCATCTCTTGAAGATGCTCCCCAAAAGCCAGGGTGTCATTCATCCACTGGCATCTATGCATCTACACAAAACCTTCCTTTTTGGGCTTAAATTTATGTAGGTCAGAATTTAAAATAAATATAGAAATAGACGCCTCACACTGCTGCACCTTTTCATGACACTAAAGCTCTGAAAAGGAGTTCAGTGTTACTTCAGTCTGAGAGAGCAAGAGAGAGCAACTCATAAGCAACCTGACAGAGGAGGTAACAACGAGAGGCCTATTCTCTTACTGGAAAGGATGAAGAAGAGATAAAATGCAGCTTTGTGTAAAGTACGAAGGATTTAGTTTTCATTTACCGAATCCCCCCCAGCCAAGTCCTTATGTTTCAAACCACCGCTAAATCATTAACAAGACATAATTATGCTTGGCAGCAACATTGTAAACTATACAGTGGCTTAAGTATAGAGTGATCTATCAGACAAAGCATGTTTTCTTCCAGTCTTGTTATTAGCTTTTGCTGCTGTTTTTTGCTTATGCAACAATTAGCCCATGCCTTAACAAGCCTGCTAGCTGCTTTCCTGTAGTATAAGAGCAAGTAAGCGAGCAAGAGTCAGACAGACATTCCTAGCTGTCCAAAAACTATAAGCAACAGTCAACTCAAACCATCAGGTTCTGGTAAATTACACTGTGAGGAGATTTAACTACATCCATATGAGCATTATTAATGTCAGGTACTGATGTTCTCATTCACAAACAGCACTTCAACTGATTTCAGAAATACTGGATGAAGCTCCATCACTCCAGAAAATTCAGTTCCACAGCTTTACAGCTCAATGCTGTACATATGAAGATTATATAAGCTGTGTCTGAACACCTGAACAGCTGCATCAGCAATGCGTGCACTTTAAAGTTGAATTCATTAATAAGGAGGGTGTCTAGATACCTTACAACACATTGTACAAGCATCCGCTCACTAATGACAATGTATGTACGAACACTGGGTGAACACCCATGCACAGGTACACAATATGGACAAAATACTGGCACTGCGATTCTACTGCTTTATATTACTATTAAAATGCCTTGCAATATACTAAAACACATGTGATTGAATAATGTGAACTACTTAATTTTTTTTAAGTAGGGCTAGCCTGCATTGTTTTGATCAACATGAATGACAATATCTGACCATGTTTGACCAAAATAGCCATGTTAACTCCACTAGCTAACCATGTTTCCCCATACCATGTGATAGTACCAGGCTAAGAGGATGAAGGCTAGCAAAAGCAAATGCATCCTCCAAGACACATGGAGCAACATCACATCCTTCAGAACTGCCCATCACTGGCTAGAGTGTAGGGGGGGGGGGGGGCTGAGGGATGTCCTACCTGGGCAGAGGGAGCACGGCCAGTTATACTCTCTTGGACACCCAACCACAGATAGCTGTGGCATCACTAGGCTTTGAATGCATGAATCTCCTGATATCAGGTCCAACACTTGGACGCTTGTGTCACTTGGGAGCCCAGCCCTGTATCATGAATCAGCCCAGTATCATCGGTACAATATTGACAGGTCAACACTGCGATCATGTTCAATAAAGAATATATCGCGTGGCCCTACAGCTCTGCATTTAAGGGTCACGACTGGTTATGGTGAAGAGGTTTCAGACAGCAGACGATGCACTGCATGCTGCGCAACTGTGGATGAGGCAACGTCCTGACAGCACTGCTGTTGAGCTGAGAGTGACTAACCACTGGGCCAGTGTAAATCTGAATCCGACTCTCAGAGCCATTACTTCATCTGAACACACACACACACACACACACACACACACACACAGCCTTCTGTAAAGCAGATATGAGTCAGCCATTTGTAAGTAACTGCTGATGTGAACTGATGCAAAGACATGCACGCAGAGGTCACGCGCACGTCCGAGCACATACACAAGCCAGCTCTTGCTGACTCATCGCTCACTCTGGTTAAAACAATGTTGGTCTTTCTTTCCCTCCTCTCCCACACACACACACACACACTTACCAGGCACACTCCAGCACTACACACTCTGTCCTTCAGTATGCACCCTAATTGCTTTTCCTGGACATCTTCACTAACCCACAATTATTCGCAAACCAAATCTGACCTTATTAGCGCCATATTAGCTGTTGTATTACTTGAATACAACCAGTTACACAGCTTACTGTAAAGGTTGGCAGTTTGTGTGATGATAAAGCATATTTTACATTGTCTTAATGGTCTCTCTTACAGTAAGAAGCAGAAAGACAGGGATATGTATATGTATTTGGCCACATTTGGTTTTACACCAACTGTTTCGTATGCAAGAAGTTTGGACACCCTTGGCAAAACTGCACATTTTGTTGATTTCTGAGGTGAAACGGAGTAAACAATTTCTGAAGTAAACTATGTTAAAATTCTGCCAATGATAATGCGCAGTAATTTTACATTTGATTAACTTAAAAACTTGGTAATTGTGGCATGAGCAACAGTTTAGGCACCCTGTACTTAAGTCAGTATTTTGTAACATCCCCTTTAGCAGATTTCACAGCTTGCAAGCGCTTTTGGCTGCCAGCTATGAGACTTTCTGTTCTCATTTTAAGATTTTTCACCCACTCCTCCTAGATTTGCGATGTTCTTGGGCCTTCCTACATTCGCAGCACGTTTAAGATCTACCCACAGATGTTCAGGGGCCTGTGAGGGCCACTCCAACAGCTTCAGAGCTTACATTTCTTGAAGTAGTTCATGGTGGATTTTGGTGTTGTTGATCACTGTACTGTTGTATAAACCAGCCTATTTCAGCTTCAGATGAGCCGTGTCAAATTTGCTTCCAGATTTTGCTGATGCTTTGTGGAATCCATTCTCCCATCTACTTGTGAAATGTTTCCTGTAACATAGGCAGCCACACAACCCCAATGCATAACAAACCACTTCCATGCTTACCAGCCATGGTGCTCTTTTCAAACGCTGCTCCTCTTTTCTACTAATATACATTCTGTGATTGTTCGGTTATTATTTCATCAGTCCACAGCACTTGTTTCCAAAACATCTCTGGCTTATCTAGATGGTTTTACTTATTTTAGATGTTGACTTTTGTGATGAGGTTTTTTCAGACTCTTCCATGCATATCAAGTTTGTGAAACTTGCATAGCAGATTGGTGCAGTCCTTTGCTGTCATATGGGGGTTTTGCTTTGCCTTTATGGCCAGCATACAAGCAGTCTTATCTGATAGTCTCCTTGGTCTTCCAGATTTTACCTTGACGTTCACAGCTCCCCTTAACTGCCAATATTTAATGCCATTTTGGACAGTGATAATTGTGAGCCGAAAACGAGGACCATTTTCAGAACCTCAACCAGCTGCTTAGGAGTCCAAGGGTTTTGAGCATTAGAACAAGATTTGAAGAGTCAGAGAATTTATTACGCTAACCAGACCTAAAAATCTATTAAGTCCTAATGAGTTAATTAAGTTCTGAGACTTTACAACTGGATGTCTGGATTAGTTTTTTTTTCCTAATTTTTAAGTTAATTAAATATAAAGTAACTGAATTAACATTTGCAGATTTGTTTTAATTAGTCTGCTTCAGAGATTATGTTTACTTCTTTTCACATCAAATGAAGTATGTTATTTGGTTAGAGATATTCAAACCTTTTTTTGTTTGCATACAAGAGTATATATTTTGAAGATCTTCAAGACTTTTGTATTTGAGACATTTTATTGTTCAATAAAAAGTCAATTTTCATTATTGGCTTTTTAAAAACTATGAATTGCTTAAATATTAGTCATAACAATGGGCATATTATAATTGGTAATACAATCAACAGTAACAGCCCCAGACTTTATCTAAGTATAGAAGCTTTCAACCAGCATTGTGAGCCACAGTGAAAACTGCAGGCTGATGGTCAATGAGACACCAAAAGCCAATTTCTCACACTTATGAAGCATAAAATCTAAGAGTAAAAGGTAAAGCCAAAATGGAATTCATATTTTAAATGCCAACTACTTTGGATATCAAGTCTTTTTGTCTTTTCGTCTTTTCAGTGCTCTTCATTTACATGTTTAACACTAAAGAGGAACCATTACAACATCCTCTACTTATGACACACATAAGGCGAGGCATTTGATATTTACAAAGTTCAATGATCTAATTAAAGCTGAAAAATAAGCAAAACATGCCACTATAACTTCACTATAAACAGGTCAGCTGAAATTCTGCTGCTGGAGGGTTTGCGAAATCTTGTTTGCTTGCAAGAATGAGGTGAAAAGGGTAGATTTTTAAACCTGCTTAGCCAGTTTCATGGCTTCCATAAGAGTTTAATAAATCACCAAGTTTTGGAGTCTGTAAACACAACATGGCATTTCTTAAAAGACACACAATAGCTTACTTCTGTTAGGACAATGAAAATAAATTAGGCCTTCTTAAAGTGACTACCTATCCATGCCCCGCCGATAAACACATTTTACCGCAAGGTCTGATGAGCCTTCCCATTCCCATTTAACATATTAACAAATTGTTGTGACTTTTGTTTACAGTTGTTATGCCATTAAATTTTCCAGTATAAAAGGCTAAACTACCAAGCTGGAAAGTACAATAACAAATTGGCCATCAGGCCATTGTAAGCTTCACTACAAAACAGAAAAAATACATTTCTAATACTAACAGCATGACCTTTCACATGCATACAAACTCAATATCACTACAAAACTGTCACTGGGGCAGTATCCCTCTTGCCACTGCGGTGGTACCATCAAGAGTACATCTCAGTACATTTAGACAGGGAACATAACTGTACCATAATCCATTGAAATGATATTCTGCAAGTTGCAACGACTCCACACACCCTGTCTTGTCTCCAGGCTTTTTATTTTACTGTTCTGTTTTAAAATATTAGGTTATGAAAAAGGTACAAATACAGACTTTTCACCTGGAAAAACAAAATTACTCAATTGGACTTTAAAACCACCTTTGAGGGTACGTTTACATTTTTACTTTAATAACCCTTGATGCACCCATATTTGTAAAAGTGTAAATGGAATATTTAATACACATTGCAGGTATTTTGACAAAAAAAAAAAAAAAAAAAAAAAAAAAAAAAAAAAAAAAAAAAAAAAAAAAAAAAAACACACAACATTAAGACAAATGAGATTTGTGGCAAAATTCTGTACAGCATGTTCATTGTAGCAACAGCTGCTATGATGGAACTAATGGAAATAATGAATAGGTCAATCAGAAAAAGCTCTATAACCTCAAGTAATATTTACATAACTACACCAGTCTACTTTCTAAGTTTGGGCATATGTGGTCATTTGATGGAATTGAGATAAATAATGCCCCAATATGCTTTTCTGAGCTCAAGTACTTTCTTAAGTAAGTTTTCTTATAAAGAGAGCATAATTAGTCCTGTTTAGGTGGACTTACTGTAGCATCGTATGTAAAATGTGGGGGGGGGATAAATAAATAATAAAATAATTAAAAAAAAAACCAAAAACACAAAGTCTTCATAGTTTTTTCCACCAAAACGTGGCACTCAAATTCCAACTTATCACACCTAAGAAAAACAAAATACTGTGTGACATAAAATTTGTACTGCACTCTGTATTGTAGTTTATTGTATTGTATCTTATTGTTATTGTATTGCATTGAATGGCACAGAGTTCTGCATTCAACTCTATCTTTTTCTCTTGGTGTCTGCAGTGACATTTGTTTCTAGCAGTATCTGAGCCCAGGACTGTTTTTTTCTATCGTCATTCTATATCGTCATATATGTTTGTCTCATCATCCACCCCTACTTTCAAGCAGTGTTTAATTAGGCCACATCCCGAAATTTAGGCTACTATTTAAAGTGTCTGATACATTTCCATCTTACAAAAGCCTTCTTTTAGAAAAGAACTGCAGGCTCCATCAAGTCCTTCAGCAAGAAAATGTGTTTGAGGAATAGGAACTAATGTTGTAACAAGCTAGGCAGTCATGTGAGTACACGTGAGCAGCATGTCAGTCAGATATGACCTACGAGGAAAAAGTAAACAGCACTGCTTACTGTACCTTTAATATTTGTGGACCACTGTTAATGTTTTCAAGACCACTAAAAACACGTACAGAGATATAAAAGTCAAGACATGATTTGCCAGGAAATGAGCACTATAATCTCTCATTGATCTTATCTTTCGGAAAATAAGCCCCACTGGTTCTCAGCATTAACTCCTCAAACCAGCGTCAGCCACTTAACGTCACTGCATCATTCCAGGAATGTCTAGTTCACACAAATATCCAAATTAGCAAAATAACCTACGAAGAAACAAAATCCTAAGAGACCACTGATCTCAGTCTTTGATAGCATCAGCGTCCAGACGCTAAATTTAGCACGTGTGATGGCATACAGGAATCTAGAAGAAGAGAGGAGCATTCAACGCTGTTAAAAAGAGATTATTTTGCAGGTTTCTATTTGGAGGTGTTTACAAAATAGCATTTCAATTCAATATAGCCTTTGCAGTTTTTCTTGAGATTAAAGCACAGTGTCTGCTCATTGATCTGTTCTTCTCTTGAACCCCTGCTGATGCACTTCAGACAGCGCAAGGACTGCTGGCACACCACAAATCACATGTGTGTCTGCTGTCAGCACGCAAACAAGTGAGGCTCTGCATGCATGCGTGCGTGCGTGCGCGTGTGTGTGTGTGTGTTCTCATACATTTTCAGGACAAAAATTCTCACTTTGTAGGAGCTACTGGAAATTTTTGGACCTGAGAAGATAGACATTCTTAAAAAAGAGGGTTCTTCAGGCAGCCTTTAATAATAATAATAAATAAATAAATAAATAAAAAAAAAAAAAAAAAAAAAAAAAAAAAAAAAAAAAAAAAAAGACACAATGGTTCTACATAGAACCACAAACACTCAAAGAACCATGTGCATGCTTAAATGGTTCGTCAAAATAATGGAGAATGTGTTGTATATGGTTCTATATGGGACGCTTTTTGAAAATGGTTCTATATAGGACCAAAAGGATTCTTCTACTGTTATAAGCTTAACATTATAATAATAGCAGAATCCTTTTCAGCGCTATATAGAACCAATGTTAAGCTTAAATTTTCAACACAGTTCTATGTAGAACCATATATAAAATATATTCTCCATCCATTTAAAGAATCATTTTGCCATACAAATAACCATATAAGCATGCAAATTGTTCTTTGAGTGTTCATGGAACTGAACTTCAATAGATTAGATTAGACCAGACAGACAGACGGACGGACGGATAGCTTAGACAGATAGATAGCTTAGATAAATAATCATATCATGAGAGGGGAGAAATCAGTCTACAGGTGTTTCTGTCCATCCTTACAGTGTGAGAAGACCATTCAACAATGAGAAAATAAAAACAACTTCTAAGACTGAACTTTGTAGGTGTGGAAAAATATCCCTGCAGACTTCTTTAAAAACTAAAAGCAAGTCTCCTGAAAAGAATAGCTGTTGAGACTTCCGTGTCATTTTGTGTTAAACATGCTTTTTATACTGATGCTAAAAAAATGAATAACGTACTCATTTGTGGTTTTGGCTGGAATTTTAGTAAATGAAACCTAGGCGTTTGCACAGTACGTATGACCTCCTGTCCAGACACTGGACAAAAACATGAGTGAGTGACTGAGGGTGTGTGTGTGTGTGTGTGTTGGAGGAGATGTTAGAATTGTCAGCCACTCTGATAAGTGCAGACAGGCGGATGGCACTTTGCTCCTTTCTGAGAGAGCTGTCAATCATTCTCCTGTCTCTCATTCTTACTCTATCAATGCTTTGAACTATTCTTCCATCAACCTTTCCTGTCTCTCTCTCTCTCTTTCTCTGTCTACATGCAGTGTCAGCACAGGAAGAGAGATAAATGAAGAAAAAAGACTGCTGTAAAACAGCTACTAAAAACACACACACACACACACACACACACACACACACACACACACACACACACACACAAAAAGATCCTATTACACACTGAGAGGATTATGGGATGACAGTCCCAAACACGAAGCAGAAGGAATTCACTTAGCGGGACCGTGACAAGACAAAACGCCACTTTGGCCAGAGCAGTAGGCCATCTCGTTTGCTGAAACACATATTTCAGCTTATCAGTTTGTTCTGGGGAGTAATTATGAACGCTGAAATTATATCTGCTCGTCTGCTGGTGGGCGAATGGACAGAAGACCAGACGATGATGTAAAAAGACAAGGGGTCATTTCTCAAAAGAAAAGACAATAGTCACAAGAAACTGTTTAAAAAACAGTTTAAAAAAAGCATCATTTCACAAACATAGTCTGAAAATGCTCACAAACAGCCAAAGGTCTGGGCACCCCTGGCCAAATGATGTTCTGTTGTTTTTCTAAGTGAAAGTCGGAAAACACATCAGCTACAGAGGGCGCACATTTTAACGCACAATTAGATTATTTGCTGGTTTAACAGTTAGTTATGGCACAATTTATATTTTAATGTTTGTTTACTGTGCAGGCTGTGTTCACTTAGTTTCACATGGAAAATTTGTAAAACACAATTTGGCTGTGGGTGTTTAAACTTTTGCCATTGACTGCACGTGTTTTGTTAATGTTCAGTTTGGTCCATTTTTACAGTTCTGTCTGTTCTTTTTAAATTCTGGTTACTGATTAATCAATAACAAGTAGCTTACATGATAACTAACAATCGTTACTGACACAACATACATGCACTCCAATCTCGGTTTGGTCATGGCGCAACTCGGAGAATGTTTTTCCTTTTAACCTCTGACACACCTATGTCTTGGCTAACATACTAACAGGCACACACACACACACACACACACACACACACACACACACACACACACACACACACACACACACACACATAAACACAAAAGCACTTAAGTCACTGGACTGACAGGGAAACAGTTTAGAACCAAAATCTGCTCCATTACTGGCATTTGAAAAACATGCAAATATTTGCTTTTTCATCTTAAAGTCAGGACATGAGGTCATACGTATGTACATGTTTCTCATATCATCGCTGTTGGAACAAAACCTCCTATCTCCAAAATGCTAACTTTTCAGGAGGAGGAAAAAACAAATAAAAAAAGTTTTAATAGAAAAGTTAATGTAACAATTTTCCACATAATTCTGGAACATTTCTGTTCCTCATGAAATGTTAACACAACACAAAGGGCATCTTCAGATTTCAAATTAAGCAAAAAGTAAAAAGTGGAGAAGGTTTTTGCATGATTACATATAAGCCTATACCTATATATCAATCATATCTCATAAGCCTCTGTACGTAACAACAACATTGAAAATATTAATCCCAATACAGTAATGTGAAGAAGTAAGTAGACTCCATGAAATGTTTCACTTTTGACATGTGGACATACCAGTCTTTGATCTTCAGTTAAAATCTCAGCCTTGTTACATACTAAGGCTTATTGTTCAGTAACTACAGGGACTTCAATGCAAACCAGTTGAACTATTCTTTCTTAGGTTATAGGAGTGTATAAAGCTTTTGTCCTGCTGGCCATAAGGGTCACAAAAGGGCATAAAAAGTATGTATAGGTAAATGTTATGTAATAGAACAAAAACAAAGGAAATGTGACTTTGCGATCATTTATTTAAATAAAAAACCTAATAAACCTAACCTAATTAAATTTATTTAAATAAAAAAAGCACAACCCTGGCTTCAGTAACGGATAAGGCTCTGTTTCGCAGAAACAACTTGATGTAGGCGTTTCCTATAACTGTCTACCAGTTTCTGATACCTATTGGGAGAATTTTTTGTACCCACTTCTTTCTGCAGAATTCTTTCAACTTCGTAATGTTTGAGGGGTTTCTTGCATATATAGCCAATTCAAATGCCCCCACAGCATTTCATTGGGCTTCAGATCTGGGTTTTGACTGGACCATTCCTTAACCCTCAACCTTGCTGGATTTACTCGTATGTTTGGGATCATTATCCTGTTGAAAGATCCACTTCTTCAGGTTCAACGTTTTGGCAAATGGCCTCACGTTCTCCTCAAGCACTCTCTGATACAAAAGAGATTTCATAGTCAATTCTATGACGGCAAGTTGTCCAAGCAAAGCAGCCCCAAACCATAATATTTCCACCACCATGCTTTACAGTTGGTCCTGGTTCTTGTCTAGATTTTCATTAGCAAGCTTTTTAGACAGCAATGGCTTGCTCCTGGCGCACCTCCCATGTAGGTTAAATTTGTGTAGTCTTGTTCTAGTGGTTGGTGCACGCACTTTCACATCCACAGTGGAAAGAGCAGATCCTGTGATGAAATTTTCAGGCTCTTAGAGACATCTGAATATCTTACAGCCTGCTCTTGGGTTAAATTTGCTGGGGTGGCCTGGCCTGGTCATGTTGGCAGCAGTCTTCTCTTGTAGATGATCTTAGATCTCCTTAAACTCTTTACCACACCTATAGTCATCAACAACTTTCTTTCTGAAGGCCTTGTTTATATGCTCAAAAAAATGCTAATACTCAAATAATCACTAACAATATTAGGGCAATTAGTGGTGATTTTATGCATGTTGAATTTTTTGTTTAACCATTTTCTCATCGAGGAAGGACAATATTTACTATAGATCACCCAAATGTGGTTTTGTTTAATTAACACTTCATTAAATTAATGTGTTGGTGATGGCTCAGGCATTGGGAAGAAATCTGGATCCAAACCTGTGTTCTTCTAGCTAGCTCCCAACAGCTCAAGAACTTGTTTAAAAACAAGAAATTATTGTTATTAGTCTTGTTTACTGTGTTTACCGACATTTATTCTGAAGTCATACAGTTTCCACTGGCTAAAACACACTTACTGCTTAAATGGAACATTTTTAAACATTTGCAAAGATGCCCAAGACTTCTGCACAGTACTGTACAGTCCTAAAAAGCTTGAACACCCCCTGGTCAAAGTACATGTTTACTGATGTCCTAAGTTAATGAAATAAGTTATTACATCAAAGAACACACTTACACACAATAGCTTTCTGCACATTTAGTGCACAATTTCTGCTTATTTGATTAGTTTAACATACTGCATAAAAAAATATAAAATATGCCATAGAAGTGTGTCTGTAGAGGATGTGTCAACTTATTTTCATTACAAAGTCAGGACATTTTCACCCTGAAAACTGCATGAAAACAAACATACCCCCCCCATAGGAGTTACGGCAGTGACAGTCAGCTGACCCATCTATGGGTGTGGACGACAGATTGCTATGGGCAGGTAGGAAGGGTTGAAGGAGAAAAGGTCAAGGGGCATTGGGAATGAGGAAACAGACAATGGAGTGGTTTTAGATCAGGGACAGAAAGCGCACAGAGAAGAGACTGCAAGAAACCACAGGAGCGACTCTGGACTTCACAGCTTCTCCTCAGCGGGTTGTCTCCATGCTTTCTCACAAAGCAGCCTACATCCAGATCAAAGTGCTGATCCAGGATCAGGTTTCTCTCTCCCCTACATAGATCTTAAATCAATGCGTGCTAAAGAAAGAAACTAGAAACAGCATTTCAGCTCCAAGATGCTTTTTGAATCAGTTCCAGGCTGGTAGGTGGAAGGTCACTTCCTTACGCAGGCCTTAAGAGGAGATCAGCTGATCCCCAGTAAAGGCAATTAAGAGCACTGCTTTCACAAGCCAGGCAGATTCTTAAGGGGCAGAGGCCAAAACAGACCTAAACTAAATGTCCAGAAGATTGTAGACACCCGTTCATCCAACATTTCTACTGAAATCAAGTGTACCGATAGGGAGTTTGTCCCCCTTTGCTGCAGTAACAGCCTCTACTCTTCTGGGAAGTCTTTACACTACACGTTGGAACATTGCTGTGTGGATTTGATTGCATTCGACCGGAAGAGCATGACAGAGGTCAGGTACTGATATTGGATGATTAGTTGCGGATCATAGCTGCCACTCTAACTGATCCCAAGTTCCATCACTTAAGAGAAAGTAGTTTCAGTGAGCCACAGCACAATTCTGGCCCCTCTAGCTGATGTTTAGCACAGGGCAAGATGACTAAGGGCTCATGTACGGCTGCTCCACAGCTTTGAAATGTATTGGCAATGCTTTTCTATGGAGATTATACAAATGGTAAACACAGCTGAATGCTTGTGTCAGCAACGGGTCCACCTTTACGTTGCTGAATTCACTAATTAAAAGAGATGCTTGGATATTTTGCACACACTTAAATGAAAGAGAAAATCTAAATTGGTGATTATGCTTTAATTCATTTATTTAATCATTTACTTTACCTGTTAGGTGCAATTAAGACTTTAGTGTACACTTGGGACAAAGCAAAACACAATTTGTCGGAATTTTTTTTTAAACATATATGTGAGACAACTACAAGCACCAAAGTTTAGTATAGCTCAACAACAACAAAAAAAGTCTAACAAGCAATTTACATTGCTCAGTTTGTGAGTATGGAAAGGTAGGAGTTACGCACTGCTGGAATATTTCGAAGAAGGTGGAGGCAGAGTTGAACACTAGCTAGCTAGCTAACACTATTAAGCCAGAACTTAGCGGTTAAGGTCAGTAAATAAACCAGATTGCTCATTAGCTCATTTGAAGAGGCAGTAGACCTCCACTACTCACCCAACACGAAAACCTACTAATGTCGCTCAGCTATTTTTTCAATAATGATTCCTCCATTTTCGTGCAACACCATATCTGTTACCTAAAGTGGCAAGCCTACATCCCAGCAATGATGCATTTTTACCATTGGTTTTACCTTCCCCACGGTTAACCAATTATACATTTCATAACCCTTACAGATAATCAGATAATCAAACAAGTCAAAATGCACATCCTTAAAGAATACCAGTGCAACAAACAAGTGAACCCTTTAAATGGTTTTATTACACACTTATAAGCCAAGAATATCCAGGTTGCACTGAAGTCCCTGTAGTTACTGAATAATAAGCTTTAGTATGCAATAAGCCTGGCATTTTAAGGAGTCAACCAGGCCAGCCCTGGTAACTGTTCCAAAGTAGCAACTTGATATGATGCACATTGCCACAACATAACTTCCCATTAGCCCAAAACAATGCAGAATCTTAGTGCTGTGTGTACCACTGAAAATCTTATACCATCAAAATTAGTACACACACACACACACACACACACACACACACACACACACACACACACACACACACACACACACACACACACACACCCAGCAGTGTTAGCCTTGTACTAAGCTAACTCTGTCACATCACCATTGCTCAAGCCATTTAGAAACAGAGCTTGAAAATACTTTGATTTCGCTTGTCGCTGCACATTACTCTGCAGATGACCTACAAGCAGGAAAGGCGAACTATTACATAACACACAGGGAGAGAGTGAGAGGGATGAGAAAAAACATCAATACAGCAATTTGAGCCTACAGCCACACCAGAGAAACACAAACAAATGTTTAATATGGCTAATGTAGCTAATGTGCTCAAATGTTTGATGCCACAACAGAAAGGCTACAACCACTATTGTTCTTCTCATTTCAGATGCACTTAAAGTGTCATTTCAAAAGGTCATCTAAGCTTTAATAAACTGGGGCAATTTTAATAAAAAGACTATAGCATATTTTCAGAAAGCCTAGGGATAAAAGAAATGCTCCCCATTCAGTCTGAAGGACCTGACACAAGCGAGTGTTCAGTCACCTAGGAGAGCAACAACAAGAGCCCCCCCACCACAAATCAAACTCCTGCAGCCTCTGTACGCTATTGTATTGTTCTTATCACAAAATACAGTTGAAGGAATACTCCAGTGTCTTTCACCCTGATCTCTATCTGCTGTACCTGCAACATATGGTTGAGAATAATTTAAACACATTTCTCTGACTTTAGTACCGTCAAATCAAAAGCACTTAAAGTGGGAGACAATGGGTGGTAGCTGTTGCATCTTCCCACTGTCATGCTCGAGACAAGTCGCTTAAAGTTTTCTTAGTATAGAGATATTTCTTTCTGCTGCAATCTACTGTATACTGCAGATAGGTTGAAAAAGTGTTCCTTTAAAAGGAGTAAAGGTCACCACATGGCCCTTGTCATTACGAAAAGGCAAGAGATGGGGGTTTGCATAAGAATGAAGGCCTGAATTCATGCATGCAACCACAACAAAAAACAGAGCCAGTAACCCTAGGATACACAACTCCTCTCATTTTGTCAGTGCATCTTTCGCACTACAGCCATGTGTTAGCACAGAGCGAGTTGGCTACAGTCCACCGTACACTGCGGTAACAACAGTTGCATCTCCCGCTGAATGAGATGCTGCAACAGAAATCTTGGCCAAATTCAGTGGCTATGGTTATTTTCATGTATGCCAGAGGTCAGACTAATCGATAAAAGATTTGTTTGATTGGCTTATGATGCACAAAAAAATAAATAAATAAAAAATAAATATTACACACACACACACACACACACACACACACACACACACACACACACACACACACACACAGCTTGAATACTCAAAAATACTGGAATGGCACCAAAAAAGACTGATAGACTAATGTCTTATTTGGAACAAAACATATATTAAATAGCAATGAAGGAGAGCTTGAAGCCGTTCATGGCTATAGAAAAGAGGGCAACATGGAACACCAGCTTGGGTCAGCAGGCCAATTTATGTCTTAGCACCAGGCCAAGTGGGAATTCTGATGACACCTTTCCAAACCCTCAAACGCACACCTTTTTATTGTTGTGTGTAAAGGGCCATGCACCATGACTGATAAGCACTGCTCACGCCTGTTACACATCAAATGTGACAAATATAAGCATGAAAAAGTGGAAAAATGTAAAAAATATTCTGATGCTTTTTTCACATCAAAACTATATACACCTGTTGCAACTTTTCTCAGCATCATTTGTGCCACCCAAAAACTGAATTTGCTTCCTACAAAACCAGCAAACTATGCAGGATGCTTGCCACATTGGAAAAGTGAATGGAGAATGTATTCTCCACCATATTCAGCAGCTACAACCTTATAAGCGCATTTACAAATAGTTGGGATCACCGTATCTTTGGAGATGTAACTCCACAAATGATGAAGCAGAAAACACGTGAGTGGAATGCCTTCAAGTCCAAATCGGATATCTTTTGCTCACAGAATGAGTAAACAGTGACACTGGACAGGCTTCCCTCTGCTTTTGAAATGTGAAAGTAGGATAGAGAACTTCAACACATCTCAACTCAGAGCTGAAACTCTGTGTGCTTCCACACAACTCAGATATACGTAGCTGCATAATGGAGACTCAGTTTGAGGTGCTTTGAGAGAGCCTAATCTCTTTAATTAGAAAAAGTTCCAATACCTGCAACACAGCCTATTATCTTGGTTGTCACCAAGCCAACACCAGGGACGATCGTGACTGCTCTGACTGTGTTGCCAGCGAAAGTTTGCAAAATTGTAACAGAGGGCAATTAAATTAATGCTGCACTTCTGTCATCTGAAAAATCGCATTTGGTGTCCTGGATACCATCAGTTGTACACTGCTGGCAGGTGTAAAGCACCAGGCCAAAGGCTGTTGACTGTAAACCTGTGCCCTCAGTTAAAATATAATGGACTTAGCCTCTTACTGTGAGCCATGCCTGGCTGTGAAAAAACAAAAGCAGCTGAGCCAAAACAGACCCAAGAGGTTTTAGAGGTATAATACACAGTAAAAGAGCAAGTGAAGCTCTTTGATGACCTCAGTCCTACATGAGATCAGCGAAGGAGAACTGTGAAATAAGAATCGAGGTCAATAAAGTGCATGAAAAATTAATAGGGCTGTGGGCTGCTCAGGACATCTGCCACAATTAAAACAGCTTCTTCCTCACACCAGCTCCCTGTAGCGAGAGAGAGCCTCAGGAGTGGAAGGCACAAGTTACTTATTTGGAGCCATAATTACTGGTTGTTAAAAGGCCCATGTCATGGAAAATCTTTTGGTTAAATAAAATCATTTTATGTAATATGTAAAAGTTTTATAACATACAGTTCACTCCTCAATCCATACAGTCTATACACGGAATCAATGCTGCAAAAATAGCCATTTCCAACACCACTGACCTCATTTGGTTTGACGTTTTTTGTGTTTTCGTCCATCAGCGTTCTCACTAAAATACCCAACATGAATTGCATTAAATGTGTCATACAACCATCCAGGACACCCCTAATACCACTAACATAGCCAGTGACGTCCCACTATGTTTTACCAATTGGGTTCCTAGCCATGACGTTAGTTATTAAAAATCCAGCCAAAGCAGTCGTAGTTTCTCAAAAAGTTCCTTCCACCAGAGTGGGATTTTCTGTATAATGGCTAGGAAACCTCTTACTTTTAAAACTACTGGGGCACCAAGGTAGGTATGTTTACAACAGATGCAGCAACTGTTAAGTTATTTTTACATTTTGACCAGAGGGCCCCTTTAAAAGTTACTTTATGAATCAGCAATGATTCATTTTCAATTTGCATAATAATGCATATTTTAAATTCTCCTACTAGTCTGAGTAAGATACAAAGCCTGATGGACACAAACATTTATGTATTTTTGCCAAATATTTGTTTAATTAAACATGATTCTTTTTCAATTAAAGTGTAATCTTTATAATCTTTGAAGTGCTGTTATTCGGTCCATTTTATTGCTTTATTTCTTTGTCCTACAGATAACTCTGAATACTCATTTAATCATCAAAATAATCACTATATTACTTGATCACTTACATACTCAACTGTGACTGCCATAGCAACCATACAGAAATACAGCAGTTATAAATAAAGTAATGGCCTACCCTTTTTGGAGTGTGCACAAACCTTGAGTGTGTGTTTATGTGTATGTGTTTCAGCAGTCACAGATGCCAATACAACCTGCACCATAAAGGATCAGAGCATAGTTCTGAGATGTTTGTTCTGAAAGGATTTTATCTCATAGTTACTATCGCTCAGAGAAGAAAGGTGCTGCTCTCGCATCGTTGCTGAACATCTGTGGCTGCTTCAATGTGTTGTAGCATGCCCTTACTGTGGTACTGCAGGAGTGTTTGAGAGTCTGGACACAAACAAGTGTGCGCAAGTAAACAAGAACGAGAGAATATCATAAAGGTTAAAGAGAGTGATGCATTTCTGTTCGTGTCTGTGGGAGGTGTATCCATTAACTCAGATTAGGAGAACGGCGAGGTCCAAGGTGAAAGCTTTCATCCCTGTTATGAATCAGGGTGGAATATTTATATTTACTCTCCATCAGTGCATATTAGGGCTGCATTTGTTAATCATTGTAATACTGGTCTTTGCAAAACCAAGTGTTTTATTATGCATTATGTATACATAATACATAAGTGCTATATTATGTGAGCACCCTGATCCACCTCAGACACCCACTGTGAGTTTCTGGGAGTGTTTGTATGAATCAATGCTTTCACATGATAGCCCAAGAAAGTCTTTTTGGTCAAAATGAGTTGCTAATCTTTAAACTGTGCCACATTAAAATATGTAACGCAAGTTACAATGTAAGTAAAATAATTCATTTACTTCACAACATTGTTCATATTGTGCAACTCCAGTGCATATAAACTCACTTAACACATGCATGCTGTGCTTGAAGGACAAATCCACCAATTTTCCAAAATTCAATGATTCAGATATATGTAGAAGTCATTCTGAGCAGTATGATGTCAAATGCTCTGTTCTAGAGAACCTTACCGTGAGAATTACTCACAGTGGTGGTGATAGGAACCAGACATCTCAAGTGTTTCTCAGTGCCTCTAAAAGCTACCTTAAGCTAAGTTATTACATATAATGGCTATAAATATGTCGCCTTATGCCTGAGACATTATCTTACAGTTTTGGAATAATGTTTTGGCCTATAATATATATTTTTCAGATCGCTTTATAGTGGAGCATTGTAAGACAAAATAGTACCTAAAAACTTTTCTCCAGACGTACCACTATTATGCCACCACTGACAAAACATAAAAATTGGAGGCTCACCTATAAGTTTGGGCACTATACAACATTGCTATATTTGTATTGTAAGCATGGCTATCCTTGTTTCCTATTCCCACCACTATAAAGAAATCAGAAAGTTTCTCCAAAACGACTTTCAAATCTGTCTGTGAATGACCGTCTGAATGCCATCTCACCGGTGTGACAAGTTTACAAGCACCATTCTCTATTCAGTTTAAATGACCTGCACTGATGCCCCAGGCCGACCCAACCTCCCACCACAAACACTGCAATGCAAACAGACCTTTCTTAAACTCCTCCAACATGGAATCCAGCTTGGTGTCGTGGAAAACAAAGTGGACCGGGTGGTTGTAGAACTTGGTGATGGTCTTCAAGGTCGTGCAGTCATCTGGATCCACGAAGGCCAGGTCCTTCACAAAGAGGATGTCCACAATGTTGGTGCGCTCATCCTCGAACACAGGGATGCGCGTGTAGCCACTCTCCATGATCTCCGACATGGTGTTGAAGTCAAGGACGGCGTCGCTGTGAATCATGAAACAGTTATTTAGAGGAGTCATGACATCCTCCACGGTCTTAGTCCTGAGCTCCAGTGCACCCTGGATCATGTTGAGCTCCTCTTTCACCAAGTCATTGTAGGGCTCTGTCACTTTCAGCATCTCCACCAGCTTCTCACGGTTGTAGACCGTGCCCATCTCCTGGCCCAAGACGCAGTCCAGCAGCTTGCTGATGGGGTAGGACAAAGGAAAGGTGAGCAGCATGAAGAACTTGGTGAGCAAGATGGTGTTGGCACCTACTGCCAAGCCATGGCGAGAGCATAGGGCCTGAGGCACAATTTCACCAAATATGACAATGCCAATGGTGGAGGCCACCACAGCACCCACACCTGAACCTATAAGGTCATCCAGGAGGATGGTAAGAGTCGTGTTGACCAACACATTACCGAGAAGGAGTGAACAAAGCAGGTAGTTCCCTTCCCTTCGAATGGGCTCAATCTTTCGAGCATACTTTTTCTCTTTGTCCGTGCCACAGCTCTGCACAATGCGCAGCTCCATAGGGTCCAAAGCCATGAGGCCCAGGTTGAGACCACTGAACATACCTGACAGCAACAAAAGACCACAGATCAGGATCACCTGGAACCACAGGGGGAGCAAGGACTTCTTCTCCTCCACCACGCGCAGCATGCCGTCCTGCTCGCCCAGCAGGTACCACTTGCCATCCCTCTCGTTCCTGGTGCACACCCCGTAGTCCCTGTGTGTCTCGCCTTTGCGCAGCAGTTTGACTTTTAAGCGCAGCACCGCGGAGGTGCCCTGCTTACTCACGTTCATGTTGCCCCTCACGAAGATGTCTTTGGTGAAATCAGCGCAGGTACCGTTCAGCTTCTCCTCGTCGCCACCTCCTCCTCCTCCACCACCACCGCCGCCGCCGGCGTCCCCCCCGAGGTCCACGAACCTGATCTGCGCCCGGGTATCGTTGCTGAGGTGCAGCCCATAGAAGCGGAGAGACACGCTGCTCTCCTCGGTCACCTGGATCACGCCGTCCTCGGCGGTCGTGGCCGGCTTGTCGCTGCTTTGCAGCCGCATGCCGAGGATGCGACTCTCGCCTGCGTCCCCCGCGCCGGTCTCCGCCGGGCTCGTGCAAACTCCGGTGCAAAGAAAAACCATCAAAGTTAGCGCGCTCCCCTTCCTTCCGCACCATCCTGTCGCCATGTTTGTTATACACACACGCGCGCAGACACACACACACACACACACACGCGCGCACGCACGCGCGCGCTCTGTCCGCTGGACGAGCGCTGACGTCACCTACTCATTCCGCACTAGCCGCCCCCTAGTTAGCATAGCACCTATGAGCCCGCTATGCCTGCCTCCTTCATCGTGACGCCAATAAGACTCTTATATGCCTCTGCTATTTGCATAACGCCAATGAGAGCTGTAGTTTCCCTGCCTCATTAGCATAGCGCCAATGACATTCCGACATAGAACACTTATTTGCATAACACCAATGAGATCGGTACGGCTCTGCGATTATTACGTCATTGGAACGGAGCGAGCACCCCGGTTAGTGCTTTTTAAGGACGACTCAGGTTTGTTTTTAAGGTGGGCTGAAGGAGTTGTGCCAAATCACCGAGCCTTTTAAAGAAATAGTTCACATAAAAAAATAAAATGTGCGCAATTTTCCTCCTTTCCCACCTTTTTAATTCCAAGGCTTGTGTTGTTTGCAGCAGCGTCACCAAAATAAATAACTGAATCAACAGATACACACATATATGCACATACAGCACTGTGCAAAAGTTCAGGCTCCTGAGAATGATGTTGAGTGAACTGCTCATCTTTATTAAAATATTCAGCCCTCTAGTGGTCGGTGATAACGGCATTCTCTAATTTCATAATCTAGTTGTGCTTATGGTAAATACTCGCTAAGTGGCGCTGTTGGCTAAGTGATTAAATTTAGCTCCACTCATTTGTTTTCGTAGATTTCTTTCTTTTCTTTTTTTTGTGAAGTGCAAAAGGTAAACAGAACAGTAAGTAGTCGCACATTGTGTTTTATTACTGAATGAAGGCAATTTATGGATTACAGAAGAACAATGAAGATACTGGGCACATAACAGATACTGACCTACTGGTCCTGTATGAAACAGCAAAATTCAAACATTTTGTTCACTGAAACATTAAAACATTATATCAACTGCAATTTAAGAAAAAGTTTGCATACGTTTCCACAAATATCCGACAAAACATTTGCATCAACCATTGGAATAGCAATACTCAATGCACAAAGATTCCTTATTTCCTAAATACACAGGGCCTTAAGTAGGTATGAATAAAAACAGACATTAATAAAATAGCTGATATCCATTTTATCTATTTTTAAATATACATATGTTGCTCAGAACAAAAAAAAAAAAAAAAAAAAAAAAATATATATATATATATATATATATATATATATATATATACATAAACTCTAAAATCCCCCTCCCATCGACCCACCACCAATGGGAGGGGCAGTAGTAGGGGTTCGGTGCGTTGTGGATCGGGCAGTGTCCAAAGGCGTGGGCCTTGGTGTTCTGATCTTCGGTTGCTGAAATTGGCTTTTGGAACTTGGAACGTTACCTCACTGGCGGGGAAAGAGCCTGAGTTGGTGCGCGAGGTTGAGAGATACCGGCTAGATATAGTCGGGCTCACCTCAACACACAGCTTGGGCTCTGGGTCCAATCTCCTTGAGAGGGGCTGGACTTTATTCTTTTCTGGAGTTGCCCATGGTGAGAGGCGGCGGGCAGGTGTGGGCTTTCTCATAGCCCCTCGACTCGGTGCCTGTATGTTGGGGTTTTCTCCGGTGGACGAGAGGGTAGCTTCCCTACGCCTTCGGGTTGGGGAACGGGTCCTGACTGTTGTCTGTGCTTATGCACCGAACAGCAGTTCAGAGTACCCAGCCTTCTTAGAGTCCTTGGGAAGGGTGCTTGAAGGTGCTCCTCCTGGAGACTCTATTGTCCTACTGGGGGACTTCAATGCTCACGTGGGCAATGACAGTGAGACCTGGAGGGGTGTGATTGGGAGGAATGGCCTCTCTGATCTGAACCCGAGTGGTGTTCAGTTTTTGGACTTCTGCGCAAACCACAGTTTGTCCATCACGAACACCATGTTTGAACACAAGGATGTCCATAAGTGCACATGGCACCAGGACACCCTAGGCCGCAGTTCAATGATTGACTTTGTAGTCGTGTCATCGGACTTGCGGCCATGTGTTTTGGACACTCGGGTAAAGAGAGGAGCTGAGCTGTCAACTGATCACCACCTGGTGGTGAGTTGGATCAGGTGGTGGGGGAAGATGCCGGTCAGACCAGGCAAGCCCAAACGTATAGTGAGGGTTTGCTGGGAACGTCTAGCAGAAGAACCTGTCAGATTGATCTTCAACTCACACCTCCGTCAGAACTTTGACCAGATATCGGGGGAGGTGGGGGACATTGACTCAGAATGGGCCATGTTCCGTTCCTCCATTGCTGAAGCAGCTGACTGTAGCTGTGGCCGTAAGGTAGTTGGTGCCTGTCGGGGCGGTAATCCTCGAACCCGGTGGTGGACACCCCAGGTGAGAGATGCCGTCAAGCTGAAGAAGGAGTCCTACCGGGCATGGTTGGCCTGTGGGACACCAGAGGCAGCTGGCAGGTATCGACAGGCCAAGCGATCTGCGGCTTCAGTTGTCACCAAGGCAAAAACCCGTGTATGGGAGGAGTTTGGTGAGGCCTTGGAAAGTGACTTTAAGTCGGCTCCGAAAAGATTCTGGCAAACCGTCAGGTGACTCAGAAGGGGAAAGCAGTGTGCCACTAGCACTGTATATAGTGGAGATGGTGTGCTGCTGACTTCGACTGAAGACGTCATTGGGCGGTGGAAGGAGTACTTTGAGGACCTTCTCAATCCCACCGACACGTTCTCCAGTGAGGAGGCTGAGTCTGGGGACATGGGAATAGGCTTGTCCATTACTGAGGCCGAAGTCGCTAAGGTAGTTAAGAAGCTCCTTGGTGGCAAGGCTCCAGGGGTGGATGAGATCCGCCCTGAGTTCCTCAAGGCTCTGGATGTTGTGGGGCTGTCTTGGCTGACACGCCTTTTCAACATTGCATGGACATCGGGGGCGGTGCCACTGGATTGGCAGACTGGGGTGGTGGTGCCTCTTTTTAAAAAAGGGGACCGGAGGGTGTGTTCCAACTACAGTGGAATCACACTCCTCAGCCTCCCTGGCAAGGTCTATGCAGGGGTACTGGAGAAGAGAGTCTGGCTTATAGTCGAACCTCGGATCCAGGAGGAACAGTGCGGGTTCCGCCCTGGTCGTGGAACACTGGACCAACTCTTCACCCTCTCCAGGATTCTGGAGGGTTCATGGGAGTTTGCCCAAACAGTCCACATGTGCTTTGTGGATCTGGAGAAGGCATTTGACTGTGTTCCCCGGGGTATTCTGTGGGAGGTGCTTCGGGAGTATGGGGTACATGGCTCTTTGCTACGAGCCATTCAGGCCCTGTACAAACAAAGCAGGAGTTTGGTTCGCATGGCCGGCAGTAAGTCAGACTCGTTCCCAGTGAGAGTTGGACTCCGTCAGGGCTGCCTTTGTCACCGATTCTATTCATAATTTTTATGGATAGAATTTCTAGGCGCAGTCAAGGGATGGAGGGTGTCCGGTTTGGTGACCTCAGGGTCACATCGCTGCTGTTTGCAGATGATGTGGTCCTATTGGGGACATCAGGCCGCGAACTTCAGCTTTCGCTGGATCGGTTTGCAGCCGAGTGTGAAGCGGCTGGGATGAGAATCAGTACCTCTAAATCCGAGACCATGGTTCTCAGGCGGAAAAGGGTGGAGAGCCCTCTCTGGGTCGGGGATAGGCTCTTGCCTCAAGTGGAGGAGTTCAAGTATCTCGGGGTCTTGTTCACGAGTGATGGTACAAGGGAGCGGGAGATTGACAGGCGGATTGGTGCTGGGTCAGCAGTGATGCGGGCTGTTGTGGTAAAGAAAGAGCTGAGCCATAAGGCAAGGCTCTCGATTTACCGGTCGATCTACGTTCCCACCCTCACCTATGGTCATGAGCTTTGGGTAATGACCGAAAGAATAAGATCGCGAATACAAGCGGCCGAAATGAGTTTCCTCCGCAGGGTGTCTGGACTCTCCCTTAGAGATAGGGTGAGAAGTTCAGTCATCCGGGAGGGACTCGGAGTAGAGCCGCTGCTTCTTCACGTCGAGAGGAGCCAGCTGAGGTGGTTCGGGCATCTGGTTAGGATGCCTCCTGGACGCCTCCCTCGGGAGGTGTCACAGGCGAGTCCACCTGGGAGGAGACCCCAGGGAAGACCCAGGACACGCTGGCGCGACTATATCGCCCAGCTGGCCTGGGAGCGCCTCGGAATCCCCCTTGGAGAGCTGGTGGAAGTGGCTGGGGAAAGGGAGGTCTGGGCTTCATTGCTTAGGATGCTGCCCCCGCGACCCGAACCCCGGAGAAGCGGAAGATAATGGATGGATGGATGGATGGATGGATAAACTCTAAAATCACTTGGAACAAAATCTCTTTACACTGACTCACATTGAAAGGTATTTTGGAGACATTAGTTTTTCATATATATGAATATATATGTTTGTTTTTCACACACACATACATATATATATATATATATATATATATATATATATATATATATATATATATATATATATATATATATGGCTATGAAGTTTTGTGGAAGACTGCTATAGACATGTGGTTCTATCCCTGTGTATTCATCTCTGTTTGTACACTGTACTCTACCATCTGCTTTGCCTTAAATTATCTTATTTTTCTGCTGACCTTGAATTGGGTAAATATTTAAATATCATAACCTCTTGTTGAACATGGCTTGTAGACAAAACCTTCTGAGCAATCAAGACTTTTTCTTTTAAAGATCCTGACTCTGTTTTGAGCGCTACTGTCCTAAAAGACTCAAAAGATTTTTGTTGTAAAGGGTAAGTTTTACTGTCCAACACAAAACCAGCACAAAATGCAAATAACTGAGACATTGCATTTCTGCTAGACTTACATAATAAGTATTGAGCGATTGCTGACAGCTTGCACTGTAACTTAATAACATGTCTCATAGTGGTATTTGTTGCAGCAGCACAGAAACTGTTTTCTGTGGTCTACAAACACGCATATGGACCTCCTTCTATTATTTGTCCCTTGTGTTCAAATTGCAGTTGTACACTTTGACTTTGGCTAAGAGTGAATCTGTTTAATTAAGAGGGCAACCAATGAATGCTTTTATGAAAGGATACTTAGCTTGATTGTTGCTTTCTAAAACATTGTAGAGTAATAGGTTTGTTTGATTGATGCTTATGTTAATGTTTCTCCTGCTCAACACTACATTTTTGAGCTAATGAGTATCTCCTTAATTACATAGAGTTAAATCAGGAATGTGAGAGCAGTGCAGTATTCTCCACAAACACAGAAAACATCGAACAAATCAGCAAAGAAACTTTTGATAAATGTAGTTCAGATTTGTTGATTTGGGTCTCAAACACAAACAGTGAGTTGTGGAGACATTAAATAGACTTCCATTCATTTCCTCGAGACTTACCCAAACCCTAACCTTAAAACATATCTCTCTCTCTCTCTCTCTCACACACACACACACACACACACACACACACACACCCCCACCAAGAGTGAACCCTCTTGCAGAGCTGTTAATTGAAATGGATGGTAAGTTAATCAGTCCAGTAGCTTTGGGGGTCTTAAGAGTGGGCTTTCATTTGTTATTAATTGTTACTGATTTAGGTCTTGCTTCAAAAATGATTTTACAAGTGTGAAGTAGTGCTCAAAGTGCTGCGTGCTGTGATGACTGGTTATGATTGAAAGAGTCAACACAGCACGGTACTTTCTGAACTTTGTAGCACATCCCTGATCTGGACAACGTCATTAATTTGAGTCTAATTTTAGCTCCTATAAAACATTAAGGCAACTCTTGAGAAAGACCATTGATGATGTTGTTCACATGGTAAAATATTAACTCCACATGCCTTCAATAAAATCAGCCTTACTGTTCAGTTATTCATCTTAAAGGTGGAGTGTGTAAGACATGGCCGATTATAGTATACAAAACCATGCTTTCATTAGTGTATAAGAGTCAAAGAAATGAAAACATGAAGAAGCAAAGCAAAATCAGGAGTCGACAGCCGAAAACTTGATGACCACCTTAGGTTCTACTACATGTTTGGAAAGATAGCGGTGAGAGAGGGGTATTTAGTTGGTTGCAGTCTGCAACCTCACCACTAAATACCACTAAATCTTACATGCTGCATGTTTAAGGCTTATGTTTCTGTGATGAATATAAAAACTTAGATTATTATGTGTCATGTACTAATAAGAGCGAGGAACTGAAATGTGGCCGTTTGCAGTTTAAGAGGTAAAAATGTTGGCTCATCTGACTCCTTCTGTTGCTGAGTCAGGACAGAAAGCAAACTCTTTCACTTGACCTCACAGCATGAATTAAAATGTCTTAAGATCTCCTGGTCAAGTTACATGTTTTGTTGATTTTCTAAGTGGAAATACATAAACACATCCTCCACAAACAACACAGTTCTGCACATTTTATTGGACAATTATTGTTTCAAAAAACAAAACCATATACAAAAACAAATGTAGACTCATACTGCTGTGATTTAATTATCAGCATTTCATTAGTTAATTAACCCAACATAAGGCAATTTGTGAATTACCTGAACACAATGAAAGATGCACGTTGAACAGACTGCAGGTTTACAGATAATAGGCACTGATCTATAGGTCCTGTTTTAGGGACAGACAATACTCGAGCATTCACTGAAATACAATTAGTAACACCTGTAATTAAAAAAATAAGTGTTTGCATTGCTAGTCCAACTATATGTAATGACACCTGATGTCAAACAAAAGACAAATACTCGCCTCTGAATGGCAATACACAATACATAGAAATACATCCTTTGTTCACTAATCCAAAGGGAAAAAACAGAGCCTTATGTAGTTAAAAATTAAACTTTAAAAGGGTCTAATTAAAATAGTAAGCCTATAGAAAATGATTAACTGTGCTTAGTGAACCATTAGGTAAATAAAAGGCAATATTTTGCTTGTTAGAGTTCATACACATTGCTGTCCGCTAGTCTTTTTGGCAGCTTTGGATGGCCTGAAGCTCACTATGATGCATTCACCTGTAAGGATAGGTTAAAAAATGCAAATGTTACTTTGTTCCTGTTTAACTTACTGTAGAAAAAACTGGGCAAGACGAAAGAGCAAGTATAAAAAAAAAAGTAAAAAAAAAATTAAAGAAAATTTTGTAATTCTGTTTCAAAGTAATGCTGCAAAACAGCAAGCAGCAGTGACTCACTGCCAGTATGTAGTTACGTAAATACTCAAGATCACTTCATAAACAGTTATGTTGTCATACTAAGTCAACCTATAATCTCCTTATTCTGGTATATAAACCTTGACTTCTGTTCCTGGTTAAGTGATACTTTTTTAATCCCACAAACGGGGAAATTCCACCTCCACATTTAACCCATCCATGAAGTGAAACACCACATACACACTAGTGAATACACACACACTAGGGGGCAGTGAGCACACTTGCCCAGAGCGGTGGGCAGCTATCCACGGCGCCTGGGGAGCAATCAGGGTTAGGTGTCTTGCTCAAGGACACTTCAGTCATGGACTGTCAGCACTGGGGATCGAACCGGCAACCTTCCAGTCACAGAGCCAATTCCCTAACCTCCAGTCCACGACTGCCCCAAAAACTGTAAACTGGAATGAGCTCCATCAGCACCTCTATTTCTGAAAGTTCTTTTCCAGGCAGTATTATGTAGGAAAGATTAAACCTGACACTTCTTTAGATTGTTCCTATGTAGTGTATAGTGTATATTAAAGACTTGGAGGAACTTTAGTATTTTTTAGTAAATTACACCACGCCCAGGTTAAATACAGCTCTGAACTTTAAGCTTTTTGTCACTTTAAGATGAGCAGCTAGGAGCTCTGGCCCACTGTACAACAACACTGGCCCAATGGAACAACAGAAGAATATGATTATCATGTTCCATCGTAAATATATCATATATATCATATTCCTCTAAATAACACAACTTATTAATACAGCAAGTGTTTCAACTTTCTTCATTTGTTCATTTTAGTGGTTATTACCATGTTAAGTATGTTTTTGAGCTTGAGCTGACAACACATTTTACAGTGTAAGAGCACTGAACGAGCATTCCTGAGTCTAAGTTTGATTTTATCCATTTCACTTCCTGTATAAATTACCAAAAACAGCTGAAAAAGTATTTCTAGCATCACTTATAAAATTTTAGTCATCAGAAGCCTCAAAAAGACATTTCTTCTTCATTTTCCCATTACTGGCTTATAATTGGCATATTACACATGTTTTAACCTCCCAGAGGGCAACAGTTTTGTTCCCCTTAGCCCTTGGAGGACTAAGTGAAAAACATATGGCAAAAATATGTGTAATTTTATAAAATTACTTGGCATTAGCACACGACTTGTTAATCAGTTAGCTCTTCAGTTCTGTTTTTTTTTCACCTGAACCTGTAAGGGAAAAAAACAGTGTAACATGCAAAGTGTTAGCCAGACTATTTCCCCATATGTTAAGCATCTGGTGCTCTGCAGCAGTTAGAAAAAATCATTAGGGATGAATGGAACTAGATACCCAGAATGCTCTTCCATTTTGTATCACATTCTTCATGGTTTTGGTACAACAGTCACCAATCAGGGACAAAAACAGCAGATAATTACTGGGAGTTTGTGCATTTCATAATGGGTTTACCTGCAATTATACTTTTCTACCACTAGGTGTTTTTGCATCATCATGGACAGGAGTAGTTCTAAACATACGGATGTTCATATTGTATGTGTATAAACATGTGACTAATTAAGACAAGATTTAGAGGAAATGATGTCAACACAGGCGTGTTCTCTGCCTAAAAGCAGCATTTTTGTTACTTCATCCACTTTTTAGTAATTACAGCTTTAAAACCCTTTTCATGTAATGTCATGTGCAAGTCATGCTACTTCAAATGCTGGTTTGCTTTGCAGTAATAGTCTCAGTTTCCAAACCTACAGTTCTACAGTCGCATCTTATTGGCTGCTGGGGGCTTCCTGTTCTGATGCTTTGCTCATCCCAGGGTCTGACTAGCTGTCATTATTGGGCAGGAGGACCTCCACAGCGAAGCTGACCTTTTTGGACTGAAGCATGCTATAAGTGTTGTCAAATCGCAGCACATCTGGAGAAAAGAAAAGATTATGAATTAATTTTCATTATCTCAGACATTATTCCCTTTATTGTTTTCCTGTACTCACACACTCCTGGTTCTGCGCAGGTGAAGAACCCATCCTCAGGTACCAGGTGTGCATTGTAGCGCTGACTGGGCACAACCTCCTGCATCTGACCTGCCTTCATCCTCTCCCCCAGCTTCTTCTTCAAGAAAACTCCAAAGCCAATATCTGCTCCCTCAGAGCAGAACTGCCATCTGCCAAGAGGGGAAAATGTAGAGAAAAAGAGGAAGAGAAAGAAAAAGAGAATGAGATGGGGGTTGAACAGAGAAACACAAACAGAAAAAGTAAAAGCGATAGTTCAGAATAAAATCTAATTTCTAATACAATCTAATTTACACAATTTTCTTCCTTTACACAAATGTCAAATGGTCAAGACATGTTTGGTGTATGAAGTTTGCATCTGTAGTTTTGCAGCGATGGTAAGTAATGTAGCTAGTACACAATGTCACATAGCTTAAAAGTAACAGAGGCTAAACCTTCACACTGTTGACTAAAATGGAGTTGTTAAGTAATCTCAAACAGAGCTTATGTGAATTCTGAAACTGTACGACATAAAAGCTGTACATAACCTTCCTTTACTTTAACTACATCAGACACCAAACATGTCTAGCTATCCTACTAAACAAGCCATGTTGTTCAGTGCACTTTTCTTTTCTCCTTTCCACTATTAGCAACGGCTAACTATGTGAAATTAACAGCATCTTTGAACAGGCAGCAGTTTGTGGAAAGAATGAAGCCTTCATTCTTGTAACACTTTTATACTGAAATCACTATTTGAAAGAGAGCGATTTTCAAATCTTATGAGCTCCCATTTTAATTATGGCCTACATTATCAACAGCAATGATAACATGTTTTAAGTGAGGAAACAACACAGAGCTTGTGAACTGCCTGTACATGATTTAGACCAATCAGAAGCAACTAAACACTCGTGTTGGTACATGACAGCAGAGCCACAGCTAACTGGCAATCTGAAACACTATGGTTATTGTTTAAGTCTTAAGTCTGACAAAACAGATATTCTGATCTTTTTGGCTAAACAAAAGGCCTGACGCCTAAATTACAGAAAACAATCACAATTTAATCGCAGTTGCAAAATAACTCCAGTAAATCACAATTAGATATTTTCCACAAATAATTCAACCCTATATAGGAACATGTCACATTTCATACAGCCTATGCATAGTTTAAAACTCTTTTAAAGCAAAATAACATAAACTACAAAACAAACAAAACAAACAATGAATAGAAGTGTGATTCATTCAAAATGTGTGGTATATTAGGCTGCTGTTGGTTTTGATAGACTGTTATTATGGACAAACATTACAGGATCATTTTCTCACTGTCTTTGTATGAGTACTATCTGTTGAATGCCATGCTTATATGTAAACATAACCTTAAACGCATCAAACTAAGTACTTTTGCACTGATAATTGTACATAAAATAATTTTAACATAAACAGTTTGTGCAATGTCTATTTTTGTATGAGCCTCTTCTATAAGACGAGTTTACCAAGATGGGTGCCATCTTTTTTAAACATTATAGCTTTATATGTCCTCACCTGAGCACGCAGCCCGGTGCCAGGATCTCATACTCCAGCTGGTGGGAGGAGCCGCGGCTGATGGACACGCACTGGTCATATTGCACCTTGATGAACTCTCGCGCATAGTAAGAGTGGGGCACCTGCCCTCCTTGCTTAAGCTGTGCAGAGACGAACAGGTTAGAACATTAACATGTGGGTGATTCAGTTCAGAGATAAGACAGAAAAAAATAATAAACTTGCTCAAAATTAGGAAGATTTGTGGTAAGACTGCTGTGGTTAGTATGATATTTTGGAGGTGTAATATGTTTTTGATAAAGTCTACATTAATGTTCACAGTATACAATTCTAAGAATGAACATCTCCGCACAGAAGAACCAGCAGATTATCACGAAACAGAACACCTTCAGTGCACTTCTGTAACGTATTGGGAATCCTCTCTGTATAAAATAAAATGTTAAAGCCCAATAGTGAGAGTGTGTGCAACAGCAAAGCAATGTTTAAAAAAAAACCCTACATAATGTAAATGTTCTAGAAACAAAATTATTAATAAACAAACCTTGATATTATGGTTCTCTATGCCTGTCACAGAAGACTGAGAGAGTGCATTTCATGACTTTCACTGCAGAAACTGAAAAGAGATCAAACTGCTTAATCACTGCAGTGCATCAATGCAATCTGTAATGCACCATTGAGCAAGAAACTGCATTAGAGGAGATGCTTGCTGATGCTACTGCTAATGGAGTGAGAGCGCATACCAGAGAGCAGTTCTTCTGAAATGCACAGGCTGTTTTCTACAACTCTACAGCATCAAGATTCTAGGCATAAAAGGCTAATGGTAAAGCTGCCATTGCTTGATCTTAAAACAGAGGCTTGATGTTGTAAATTCAGCTTGATCTCTGTAAGCATAAAGTATTACCAAAGGCAAAGATGATGCATCTCAGTTTCATTGAAACCCTGTTAAAAGACAACATGCTGCTTTAACCAACTCTGAACAAGGCCTGATATTTAACAATCTACTATTCGATTTAAATCAGTACAAGCTGTAGTCAGATCAGTACAGTTATAGATACAGCCATAAAAGACAACATGACAAGTCATTGTATATTGGACCATCCTTTTATAAATACAATAAACACTGTTCAAGCTCAGCTTGACTGTGTTTGCTGCAAAAGCTACAACTTATAAAGGGTCAATATCAGGTGATTTTCAACACAAGCCCTCATAAAGATAATACTATCCTCTTCTTCATTTTAAAACAGGTAACAAGGGACTATATTTCTATTACCATGGAATAATGCATCAAACTATGACACTAGAACTACATTAATAACAGGGCAGTATGGCACAGCATGGTTAGAAATGATATTTTATCATTTCCTATTATTGACCCTCACTGTACCTGTGCTGAATTTGCTCTTCTTGACAAATATATAATACAAGGCCATGAGTTAGAGCCAAAGGTTGATTACAACCAATGCAACTAACCATTGCCAAATCCTGCTTATGGACAGTTTTTGTTAGGCCCATCAGTTTTTTAGCCCAGACCACCTGACAAACATGCTGGTCTAGTATGGTCTAACTTGTTTATGCTGGTTTAGCCAGTCACACAGCCTGGTCATTCCCAAAACACAACATATGCTGATTTACCTGTTTTACGTTCCATTGCTGCTGACCAGCAATGGAATGTATACCAGCATCCAAAACGCAACATACGCTGATTTTTCTGGCACGGACTCTTACTAGTTTTGACATTGAGCTATGAGTGTGTTCCTGCTTACAGTTTTATCCAAAATATTTCCAGCCTTCAGGAATGAAATAATAATAATAAAAAACAGCATGTGTCTGAATTACAAGCTCCACAATAACATTTCAGCACTTCTCTTAGCCTAATAATTCTGACAAATTTACTGTCACAGACATTCTGACGAGTTTGTTTTGTGGACTTCTGTCAGATTTTTTCCTTTGCGTGATGACAGAAGCAGATGGGTGTGACTGGCTGAGAGACGCATCAATCTTTCTTTTATAAATGGTCAACTGTCACAGAATCTGCAGAACTCACAGATTTCGTTATCCAATGGTACACGGACACAGATACGTATAGTTCTACACTGAGATTAGTAAACATACCATGGTGTAAAAACATAAGTGCTATTAGGTAGTGCGATGACGCTGTCTGTCCTCTGAGATCTTGTTCTCTCACCTTAGTTCTGCAGCGGGGGTCTCCGTCGGGGTCAGTCATTTTTCCCCCATAAATGCCCGGAAGTTCCTCAGGGTCAATATGTTTCAGTAACACCTCCTGCCAATTCGCTGGGTAGGCACAAAATGGGTTAAACTTACACTTCAATGTGTGCTTAAACTGCATGACCTCAGTATTGAACACTGAATTTGAATACACCTGATTCAATTCATCATTTAAGTACCAGCCATTATCTAGATATTCATGCCAAATATGGCAGAAGATCATTAGTACTCTACTAGAACCCATATCAACCAAAGCTCATACTCTGCATAGTTTACATTATGTTTATTATATTTAAATTAAAAGTTAAGTGAATTCATTCTTAGCCAAAGTCATGTGTGCATTGGCTATCTGAGGGACAGATAATAGAGACCGGCTGGTCTGTGTGTTTATCTTACATCCCAGAACGATGACCTTGCGTCTAGTCTCCTCGCTCAGAAAATGCTTCACCAGATTGTAGGCCACAGAAAAGAGTGTGTGTGCTGCAACAAAATATGAGATATTTTCAAGTCATCAAATTACACAACACACTTCACTTCAAACAATGCTAAGCAAACAGTGTTTGTGTAACTGTACTGGATATTAAACTTTACCTTTTATTACAAATAATCTCTTGAGTGTTTCAGGATAGTTGTCCTCAAACATGGTCAGGATCTGCAAGATAGAAAATCTGAGTTATCAAAAGTTCTGTTTCTTTAAGCCATGTTCAACAAAAGGTCATGACATGTAAATATTTACACATTTCAGGGGTCAGCAGAGGCTCTTTTGAGGGAAAGCAGTTGGTAGAGCAGTAGAGTACAGTGTACACACAGAGAAGAACACACAGGGATATAATCTTACCTCTCCTCCCAGGTCTGCAGCAGGTTTCCATAAATGCTTCAGGCCCATATCCTCACAGTCATAGATCATTGTTACAGACTCCACGGTTTTCCCCAACTGACATACAAGAGAGAGAAGAGCAGAGGAAAAAGATAAGAGGTTACCCATAGCACATATCACTTGGTATTAAAAAACAGTGAAGGAACAGGAGGCAGCTGATGTAGAAGGCTGTAGACATGAGCACAAGCATGGGAAGTGATAGTTCTCACTTCATTAGCTGGTTTGACTTAGCTATAGAAAGAGACAATAGAAGTTTGTATGGAGCACACAATGATGCAGGACATAATTATTACTTCTCTGAGAGCAGTAATGTGTGCTGATGCCTCCACCAAACAAATCAGACCATGCAAACGTCTGTTATCTATTTTACAGGGAAACTAAACAAACTACGTAAGCTGGGAACTGTGATTTCCTATACTTGTACTTACTATTGATTACTCTTGTAATTATCCAGAACATAGGGGGTGAGACCATTGCTCTCCAGAGGTTGGATCCCTGGTTTGATCCACTGTAACAAGCCTGTCATCATAACAATAGTAGAACCCCTTTTGGTGCTATATAGAACCCTTTTGTTTTCTTTACTAAAGAACCCTTAAAGAACCATCTTTTTTAAGTGTGCATGAACCTCAGAGTCACTGAAGGCTTCACAAGAGCTACACAGAGCCTGGCACATGTATCCCTGTTTTTACAATTAAAACTTTGTTTACCAAGTTATCCACACCCTTTATTACTATTTGTTTGCATGCTGTTCAAAAGAAATAATAATAAGACAATGTGATGCTTTCTTACAGATAATATCAGTGCTTTGGTGGAACTTTCAGTGCTGTGGTAATGCGTGACATTTCAGAAGTACTGAATGGACATCTCTGCCAAACTGCCAAAACGTAATTATAATACATGGCAATCAAGAAGGCACTTGTACAGCCTGAGAGCAAAGGGACAGGGGCTGAAACGTGCCTGCTGTTGGCCACTTTCTGACCCACCCACTTCACAGGTAAGACGAGGAGTGTGGACGAGGTAAGTTACAGGACTTACCCGGGCGCTCTGTAAGTCACACTCTTTCCACAGCATCTCGCAGTCCCGAACTTTATACTTGATGAAGTCCTGCTTGGAGACAGACAGCAGGATAGGTTTGGGATCCACTGGCCCGACGACGTCATAATACACAGGGCTGCCCTCTCGGTCGTAGCCACATATGCCTCCAGCGAGGTACTTCTCTAAAACCTGGACAAGCAGCACAATAGCAACAGGCAGCAACAAAAGGATAGAGTTAAACATTTAAACTCTAAGAGTCAGGATCAATGCAACTCAATGACAATCTCAGTTTTTACTGCTAGCATTGCAATGTATTGTACTGCATTGTATACAGTGTATGTATACTGTACTGTACGTTGTACTGTAAAAAGCATGTTAGCCTGTGGCTATTGTGTTGGACTAGGGCTAATATATTAGCTTGGTAAGATCAGTAAACAACATTTGGCTCAAATAGTGCGTTTTTATGCTCTAAATGATGCTCTAGTCAACAGGAAAGTTTAAACATTTAATTGTATATATCAAATCAATACACCATGGCATTGATTCGAGTGACTGATTTTTTATCTAATCAATTGATTGTTCTATTGATTTCTCATAGTAACCTCTGTCATGTTCTACAGAGCCATTCCAGTTGCATGCAAAAGTTTGGGTACCCCTGGTCAATTTACCCTGTGTTTTGTTGATTTTACAGATGAAAATTCAAACTTTTGCATAGGAATATATGTGTGCATTATACCTCAGGAGGCTTCCATTCAGTAGTGATAGTGTCAGCCTTGATGAGTTTCCGGAACTCCAAATGCTGAAAAGTAAAAGGAGACCATTTCTGAAATTCATATGTCTCAAACTTCGCCAGTTTGCTGAAGCTGATACTGAAGAATGCTGATCTGGGATCAGTCTATGCCTTTTACAAAACTGTCTTAATTTATGACATGGTATAATATGCTGGTAGTAAAGCACTTCTATAAGTCGCTCTACATAAGTCCATCTGCTCTGTGTAAATGTAAAAATCTTCCTAGATGCTAGAGTTCCTTTGTGTTAGTGATACTAGTGATAATATCCTCTGTGTTTTGACATGAGAAGCAATGGAAAAACTAACAAATGGTGTGTACTGTGCTTCAGTCACTAAATGATCTCTTTTAACAGGTGGAAAATGGCTTTATGGGTATTCTGTGTGCATTTACTTTACAATGGTGGAGTCATTTTTTATTAAACAATTAAAAACAAGATTTTAAGCTTTTAGTTTTTAATAATTTAAATCCAGTGTTTCTATTTGCAATGTATGCATTCACAACCAAAGAAAGAATATTACTCAGATAATGTCAGATTTATCAAATACAGCCTTTCATTTGTAGAGCTCCCTTTTCTTAAATTCATAAGAACATGCAGGGCTGAGTGAACTCAGTCACCTTCACTGATATTAAAGGAACAGATAATGATGCCTAATAGGGTCCAATCAGGAGCAGGGTCCCGAGTGCTGGTTAGTTTTTATTGGCTAAAACTCATCACACTGAGCGTGCTGCACGAATTTGAGCTCCCACCACACCCTAAGTGCTGTCTCCCCTCAAAGAAATTCATACGGGTTCAGACATAATCTTAATGGGCCACTGTGTATTAACCCATTAACGTCCAACAACTAAATCTGTGTGGTTACACTCTGGATGACAACCTAACAGCATCTATTTGAATTTTTAAAATACATGCAATTTTTAAACTTATATACAGAATCAAATGTGGATTCTCTATTGTGTTGTTAAAGTCAATATTCTAATGTAACCAAAAGAGTAGGCAATATGATAAGTTGAGTAATTCAAAAAATATATATATTTTTTCAAATCTGTGCACAGATGAGCTTAGCGAACATACAGACCAAAGCTTGACCACACTAAAAGATTTGTCACGGTAGAACCTATAGAAAACAAACTGAAGGGGGAATTCCACTAATTTTTCTAATTTCCTATGTATTTCAATTGTAGAGATGTACAAAGTTTCCAGATTCCTTTGTAAGGGTGGTGATGAGATTCAGGCGTCATGATGTCAACAATGCAAATATAGCCATTATATATACTGCTCAAAATGACTAGTGAACCTACATGTGTGTTCTGAGTTTTTATAAGTTAATGATGGTAAAATAGGGGTACATCTAAAAAAAAATTAGTTCTTATTTCACACCCTGCAGTTACCTGCCTTCAAGTGATCTTCTTTACTCACAACTAAAATAAATCAGACATCAGGAAATTCATAACCTATTTCATGTGAAACCTTACTGTGATGTGACGTTTTGAGCCACTAAACTTAACAGACATCTGGTTCCTATCACCACCACTGAGAATAATTCCGATGGTAAGTTTCTCTAGAATGGTGCATTTTACATCAAACCACTCTAAATGATGTTGTTTACAACTTAAAGACTAAATTATGCAGAAATGTTTATAAATTAGTGGATTTTTTCCTTTATAGATGGCATTTTAGTGTAGTTTCGATGAGTTTATTCTAGTTACCATATTAGCCAAAACTAAAACATAAAATGCATAATATGCCATAACTTTTGCACAATATGTCAAACTCAATAAATAACACAATAATTGTACATTAATATGTGTGTTCTCTGTGGAGGATGTTTTTTTTTATTATTCTTGCTCAGAAAATCAACAAAACATCATTTGACCAGGGGCAACTGTCTGCTAGTCTGTTTATAGTATTTATCTACAAGTCTATTTGCAATGCAATAATAATCATAATCAAATAAATAATAATAGTGTTTGTATAAAAAAACAAGGAAAGTGCAATACCTTTCGTAGCATTGCTTCAGATTTCTGCACATTGAAATTTCTGGCTGAAAAATAGGAACAGAAAGAAGGAAAGGCGTGAGTACAGCAGAGAGGGAGAAGAAGGTAGGTGTCACTAGTAAAACTCACAGTACAAAAATAAAAAACGGAAGCATTAACATTCACGTATATGGATCATTCTACTGAAGTCAGAGTTGAAAACACATTCCGGACTTTTAACTGACTTGGACCTTAGATGAATTTTCTTTGTGTTGAGTGATCCTATACTTTATTGACAATAACATTCTGAAACCAAATGTTTCAAAAGCGACAATTTTAGCTCATTTTAAGTGGAACTCAAAAACGCTAGCCAGTGCATGACTAGCTACTGAAATATTATTAATTATATCTGCAATTAGAAAATAAGTGCTTGCACTGTCAGTCCAACCACAGCTTTGAACAGCAATACACACAAAAAACATTTTATTTTCATTAAAACACAACAAAGCTTTACTTAAACTTTGAATGGCAGAAAAAATGTGCTTTGCTAGTGACAATTCTTAATGTTACAGACACATTTTAAGAGATTAAGACACATTTACTTCAAAATAATCTACAAAATAAACAAAATAAACAAAATAATCTAACTGCTCTAAATGTGGCCATGAGGGACAGGGTGTAGACTTACTTTGTGCTCTAAATTGCAGGGGTGTGGCTAAAATAAGACTCCACCTACTGACTAAAACTGTGTTTCTGTAGTGACATGAAAATCTTTTTTTATTCAAAAATCAAACTCATTATAAATCTTATACTTCACTTTATATCAACAAGATCTTTGAAAAACAAAAGACACTGTGATAACCACAAATAAATGTAAGTATTATTTTCAAGTTCAAATGTAGGGGTTAGAGTTTGGGGCAGACACCTCCCAACATAAAGTACCCTATAAATGATGGTTTTGTATTTAGCTTATTAGCATTTCTATTAATTTGAAATTGGGTTTAAATAGATATAACCTATATAAATGAATATAACAATCCTTGTAACGGTTTACAAGACAGTAGTGTGTCCTGCTATGATGTATGGGAGTAAAAACTTATCATTTGCTGTGATCTAGTGTTGCTTAACCCCTTAAACTGCAGCTTTATTTTTTAGTAAATATTACCGCTATGAAACTAACATTAAATAAAATAGTTACGAGAGAGAGGAACTGAAGTGTGGGCCCAGGTAAAGATCCTTAGAGGTTAAGGAGCTTAAAACAATGGACTCTGGACCAGGGGATACCTTCTGTGAAGTTTTTCAGGAATTATTTAGTAAAATATTAACCATCCAATTGAACAGAACTGAAGGAGTTCAGGGTTCAGTGAGTCTACTGATAGGAAAAGTGTAGCCTTGTGCTACTGAAAGATCTTGCAGTAACCACTGATATTGGATCACTGGTTATTTAAACCAAGCTCTCATTTAGATCTGTTGCCTTGCAAAGACTCCTCACAGCCATATTCTAATATGTAGATGTTCCACAGGCAGCTACTTTACAAAAGTGGAGTCCTGGATCTAAATTCTGCAGGATGTCTTATTTCCTGAAATAGACACCAGTGATTTAATTGCCTATTGTTAAGATGAACCGCTTTGAAATGTGATGCAGATTTTATAAATCTTTCATGTTCTAATGAGGGAAATGTGCTCTGGCCTTCAAAATATAAGCACAACAAACACAATGTTTTTCTTTCACCTTTAATCTTAACCAGTATGTGTGTATCCAATGATTCAGAAAATTCAGAATTGAGTTTAATTCCATTTGGTTGTGTCCTGATTCAATACATTTTTCAATGCAGTGAAAAAAGGAGTGCCTGAAAGTAGAGAGGCACTGATACTGGAACTGTGGGCTGATGATGATATCCAGCATTTTTCAAGCAGGTATCTGGCAAAGAAATTGGGACTATAAAGCACCGGACATAGCGCTACAGAGAAATTCAATGCATTAAGTTTCTGGGTTGCTTGTTGAGTTTCTGATGTTTATTTAATTTTGAAGTGAAAATAATAGTAATTGCCAGTAAAGCACAGTAACTAAACCATTGGGATATTAAATTTGAATCTAAAATATAAATATAAAATTATATCAGCCAATATTGTCAACATTTTAGGGGGCTGATATTAGGAGGCTAAAGACAACCTTCACTTTTAAAAGTGCTCAAAGTAAAACTCGCTCTGCCACCTTACAGATATCTTCGTGCTGAAAGACAGTACACGTCTGAACTGTATCTTGTAGCTTTGACATGAGCACTCAGTCAGTACGAGTTTCATCTTATCTCCCATAAAACCTTCACCTAATTTAAGCTGCACCCATTCATCCAACTGCACACGCCACAGAAAGACACTACCAATAAAATTGGGTGCTTTGGAGCAGCCGCACATTGTACCTGTCAATTGTCAGTTACCTTTTCTGCACTTTATATGTAAATTATACTGTATTTTGCACTTCTGGTTAGATGCCAACTCCTTTTCATGGGCTCTGTACCTGTACTCTGCACAATGACAAAGTTTGATCTAATCTAATCTAATATTAGACCCATAAATTCATAACACTAGTTTTGGACTACACTGTAACATCTTTGTAAAGCTTTAAGATTAATGTTGCTTTGGGAAGCCAGCACTGTTGTTTTGTGGCATTTTAACATCTGGCAAATGACAACAAGTACAAATTTGCCCCTTTGGTTAACTCCAGCTCACTTATGGTCCTGTTTGATAGTGTTTAGGAGTTTATAAGTGACAAATAACTTAGTCAAAACATTTTATAAGATCCATCTGAAGATGTACTGGTAGTTTTTAATAACCTCTAAGATGCAAGAAATCTGTTACAGACTCTATAAATGTACGTTGTTCTCACCTCTAAGCCAGCGCAGTAAGAAGTGGTCACTCTGAAAAGGACACTGTGGCAGTACATCTTGTATCTTCTCACGAAACTGTCCAGGGAAAGATGTTTTGGAAAAAGAAAGAGGGCATTTGGTGAGATTGCTGGGAAAGACTAATGTACACCTGCACTTTAAGTCAAATGAGAAGGGAACAGTGCATTGAATATCAAGACAACAGACAGGAGAAAAACTTTATAACGGATATCCGAAACATCTGGTTTTTGGCAGCAGCTCCAGGCAGAAGACAAAACAGAACAGTCCTGCTTCAGGAGCAGCTTCAAAACAGCGCATTAAGACGGAGCTGATGCGTCTCACATGTCACTCACACGTCACTCCCTTTAGACATCCAACCATAAGTACAGCGCGCGCTTGTCTGACACCGATAAGGCTTTAAAGACACCGTGAAAGCCGGAGAGCAAGAAGCAGCAGCTGAAATAACTCACCTGCGCTAAAGCCTCGGCCTGTCTGGGGCTGAGGTCTCCGACTCTGCCGCTCATCTCGCCTTCATCCGCTCCAGCTAACAGGTCCAAATGAACGGATAGAGAAATAAACTCATTAACCGGCTCTGTCGAGTTCGTTTCTCTACGTTCCTGCGCATGCGTGGTCCAAATCGGGTTAAGACGAGCCCGGCCTGGTAGAGCCGCAGCAGGGTCTGTCCGGATAACCTGTAGAGCAAATTAACCGGCTGGCCTGGCTTGGCAGGCGCTCTCAGCCTGCTGATGACGTCAGAGCCACTCTGCCACGACAGCGTTTAGTGAGTTTTATGAGGAAAAACAGCGAACCAGGTCCTGCTGGGCAACAACAGCTACACTGAACATATATGAACGTTGTCATGCGGATTAATAAGGTAATTAAATACGGAAGCCTTCCTAATAAAACCTACCACGACCATAAGACGCGAAGTCTGGTTTGTTCGCATGAAACTCATGAAAGCCACGCTGAAGGCGAGAACCTGTAGGAATAAGACCTGAAGGTTTTGCTTCCTAACAGTAATTGGCTTGGTGGTTGCCGCTAGAGACCATCAGGAAACCATCAAATGTATGTGGAATCAGTCCCAAACACGTGACTAAATGATCGGAGTCCTTCACTCTGTGATATCGACCCATCAGGAAAACAGAAAACCACCAGGAACCAACAGACTCCTTTAGTGGGCTCTATGACTTTTTCCAAAGGGGAGGTACAGTAAACTGAATTCTCCAGCTGAGTGTCCCTGACGTAACGTGACGTCAGCGGGGCTGACAGTGCATAAAAAAAAACAAACATAACTGTGAAACGCCAGAGGGCGCCCGCGAGCCAGTCCTCAATGAATGAGGGTAAATGGGGATAGACGAGATTATATATATATATATATATATATATATATATATAATAATTACATATATATATGAAATGTGGCCGTTTAAGAGGTAAAATGTTGGCTCGTCTGTTTCCTTCTGCTGCTGAGTCAGGACAGAAGACAAACTTTCACCTGACCTCACAGCATGAATAAAATGTCTTAAGCTTCCCTGGTCAAATTACATGTTTTGTTGATTTTCTAAGTGGAAATAAATGAACACATCCTCTACACACGACACAGTGCTTGTTAAAATTGCGTAGTTAAAAAAACACATTAAATGTGGCCTGTGCAAAAGATAATGTAAATAAAAAGTATAAAAATTCGCCCTATCTTTTTTTTTATGTTAAACGTTAATAGAACATCCATATTTACAGCTGTTTCCTGTAGAGGATGCACCCGACACTGCATGTTCTTATGTATGATCTGAAGAAATATTGAGTAAACTGCTCACCTTTCTCAAAACATTAGCCCTATTGGTTGGGAGCCCACATGTACATCCTTCAAATGGTACACAATCGCTAGGTGGCAGTATTAGCCAAGTGATTAAATCAGGCACATATAAACACAAATGCAGACTCGCACTGCCGTGATTTAAATACCAGCATTTAATTTAACAAATCCAAAATAATTTAAGGCAATTTATGAATTACCAGAACACAATGAAAGATGCACACTGATCAGACAGCAGGTCTGCAGACAACAGGCACTGATCTACTCGAGCATTTACTGAAATATTATTAATTATAACTGCAATTAGAAAATAAGTGCTTGCACTGTCAGTCCAACCATATGTAATGACACCTGAGGACTAACAAAACATGAAATCTTCACATCAGCCATCAGGACGGCAATCCAGAGTACTTTAAAATACATTCTTTGTAACTATCCTGAAGGAAAAAAAAACAGATTCTTAAGTCTGTTAAAACAGCAAGTACATAAAAAAAAAAAAAAAAGATTAACTGTCCATTTTGAAAATGAATAAAAGGCAATATTTTGCTAGAATTCATTCACACTGCAGTCCTCTACTAATTTTGGCAGCTTTGGATGGCCTGAACCTCACTATGATGCCTCCATCTCTACAGATGGGTTAAAAAAATGCTGTTGGAACAACGGGGCAAGATGAAAGGGCAAGCATAAAAATAACTACCTAAAAAATAAAATAAAATAAAAGAATCTCTTTGGGCCAATTTGTGTCCCAGTCTGTAGGTGCACAAGTACTCCTGTGGTCATACTGCCATGCTGAGTCAACCTGTGATCTCCTCTTCTGGCATTTAAACCTTCTGTTTCTGGAATTTCCATCAGCACCTCTATTTCTGAATGTTCTTTTCCAGGTAGTCTTATGCAGGGATGGGGATAAAACCTGACACCTCTTTAGATTGTTCCTAAGGAGTACACAGTGTATATTAAAGACTTGGAGGAACTTCAGTATTTTTTCACTATGTCCATGCTGAATATAACTAGATTACAGCTCTAAACTTCAAGCGTGTGGTTACTTTAAGATAAGCAGCTTTAATGCTCTGGCCTACTGTATTAATGGAACAACAATATAATTATCAAGTTATATCACATATAAGTCACTGTATATCCAAAGACCCATATTCCTCATAATTAATAATACCAGTTATTAATAGTCTCATTCATCAAAGCATGTGTAGAACATTCTATATCGGTGCGCATTAGACAACAGTGGACTAGCAGAAAAACAGTGGAGCAGGGCAGAAGTTGATCTGAAGTGTTTTTAAGATGTAAGTCAATGAAAAATACTGAAAAACAGTACAAAAAAAAAAAAAAAAAATCAATAAACTTGACTACACTTAACAGGTTACACAAGTTTTGACCACCCTAACTATAAGGATGTTTAAACACCCTGTTGGTTTAAACTAGTGTTCATTTCCCCATATGTTAACCATCTGGCAAACCGCAGTAGTGGGAAAAAGTCATTAGGGATGAGTGTAATGTAGACACTTGAATGCACTTCCATCGTTTTTCTTAGCCTCCATGGTTTCGGTACAATAGTCATCAATCAGGAACAGAAACAGCAGATAATTGCTGGGACTTTGATCATTTCATGAGTTTTCTTGTACTTTACCTTTCTATCACTTGGGATTTCTGTATGATCATCAGGAGTAGTTCTATACATATGAACGTTCACATGCATAAATGAAGTTAAATCAAGTTCTATCTATATGAACATGAGCATGTGAGGTCAACACAAACTGTGCGCATGCACAGTTAATAAATGAGACCCCAGATTTTTGTGTTGCTTTGCATTGGCTATACATAAACTGACTCTTCCAGTCTTAGTACCGCACTTAGTATCAGTACAGCTGCAGAGAAATCTCCCCAATCCAAATAAACACACTGTAAAATGATCTGGGCTCTGGAATGTATTAGTAGGATAATAACGCTCTCATAACTTTGAGCTTGTGCAAATTTTCATTTAGACAGGAGGATTTATAGGAAATGACGTCAACACAGCCGTGTTCTCTGCCTTAAACGTTTTCGTTACTTTATCCACTTTGTAGTAATTACAGCTCCAAACCCTTTTCATGTAATGTCATGTGCAGGACATGCCACTTCAAGTGCTGGTTTGCTTTGCAGTAATAGTCTCAGTCTCCAAACCAACAGTTCCACAGCCACATCCTATTGGCTACTGGGGGCTTCCTGTTCTGACGCTTTGCTCATCCCAGGCTCTGACTGGCTGTCATTACTAGGCAGAAGGACCTCCACAGTGAAGCTGACTTTTTTGGACTGAAAGATGCTGTAAGTGTTGTCAAATCGCAGCACATCTGGAGAAAAAAGAAACAATTCTATTAGTGTACACGTGTCAGGCTCCAGACCTCACGGGCCAAAACACAGAGTTTAGCACAGTGCCTCATTAAACACGTGATTCAGCTCATCAGCTAATTAGCAAGGCCTTCATGAACTGAATTCAGAGCTTTAGATGAGGGAAAACGCTAATCTCTGCAGCACTTTGGCCCGGAAGGTCCCCAGTTTGACATGTCTGTATTACTAATTTCATTATCAATTCATTTTCATTATCTCAGACATTATTCCCTTTATCTTTTTCCTGTACTCACACACTCCTGGTTCTGTGCAGGTAAGGGATCCATCCTCAGGTACCAGGTGTGCATTGTAACGCTGATTGGGCACAACCTCCTGCATCTGACCTGCCTTCATCCACTCCCCCAGCTTCTTCTTCAAGAAGACTCCAAAGCCCACATCTGCTCCCTCACAGCAGAACTGCCATCTGCCATGAGAGGAAAATGTGGAGAAAGAGAGAAAAAGAAAGAGAAAGGTTTGGGGTTGAGCAGAGAACCCCAAACAAAAAAAGTAAAAAAGGTTACCACTCATTTAAAGTGGTAGTTCAGTATAAAATCTAATTTACACATTGTTTTCCTAAACCTGAAATGTGGTTAATTAGTCAACACATGTTTGGTCTCTGAAGATTGCATCTTTAGTTTTGCACTGGAGCTAATTAATGTAGCTAGTACGTAATGTCATGTAGCCAAAAAATAATGGAAGTTTATACCTTAACAATTAGCACTGTGCAAACTGCATGCCTAAGTCATCACCCTTTTACCTCTGAGTTGTTAAATAATCAAACAGACTTGCTTATGTTAATTCTGACACTGTATGACAAAAGCTGTACATAACCTTCCTTTACTTGTTAGCTACATTAGCCTCGGAGCATCTGCTGACTACGTAAAATTAACAGCATCTTTGAACAGCAGCAGTTTGTGGAAAGAACGATACCCTTCTTGTAACACTAAAACTCTTTCAATATAAAAAGCAAGTAACTGTTGTGACTTGTAAGATGCAAGCTGTTTCCAGTACATAACGATAGATTGGAAATAATGTAACAGTACAGATGTTACCATTCAGCAGTTCTCTGGTTAGTCATAAAGTGTCTGCTTTTCTCTAGAGTGAATTAATGCAATGTAGTTTAATCCACTTTGCAAGCACAGGAGCAAGGCTGAAAGATTCACCATTTTTGTACAAAAATTATTATGGCCTACGTTATCAACAGCACTGATAACATGTTTAAAGTCAGGAAATCATGTGGAGCTTGCGAAATGCCTGGACATAAATTAGACCAATCAAAAGCAACTAAACACTTGTGTTGGTACATAACATCACAACCACAGCTAACGGGCAATCTGAAACACTATGTAAATTGTTTATGTCTTAAGATATTCTGACTTTCTTGGCTGAAAAAAGGCATGGAGCTTGTTTATAGAAGACACTATTTAAATCCCAGTGGCAATGTAGGTCAAAGAAAATGGACATTTTCTCCAAATCATTCAGCCCTACAGAACATGTTACACTTCATGCAGCCTATGCACAGATTGAAAGTTTTAAAGGAAAATAATATAAACTAAAATACACAAATAATGAATAGGATTTTGACATATGATTAAAAATGTGTGGTAAATTAGGCTGCTGTTGGTTTGCTGGGCTATTATTATACACAGACTTCAAAGCAACATTGTCCCATTGTCTTTGTACGTGTTGAATGCCATGCTCAAATGTAAACATCGCCTTAAGTGTTGAAATAGCGCATCACACTAAACTACATACCTTGATGCATGTAAATAAACAAATTTTAACATTAACAGTCTGAACAATGCCTATTTTTGTATAAGCTTCTTCTATAAGACGTGTTTACCAAGATGGGTGCCATCTTTCTTAAACATTATAGTTTTACATGTCCTCACCTGAGCACGCAGCCCGGTGCCAGGATCTCATACTCCAGCTGGTGGGAGGAGCCGCGGCTGATGGACACGCACTGGTCATATTGCACTTTGATGAACTCCCGTGCATAGTAAGACTGGGGCACCTGCCCTCCTTGCTGAATCTGTGCAGAGGTGAGAGGTTAGAACTTGAAGACGAGGATGATTCAACTCAGACGTTAGAATAAACTGTTCTTATGAGGAAATGAAAGAAATGAAAGAACTTACTCAGAATACAGGAAGATTAGCGGTAAGGCTGCTGTGGTTAGTATGACATTTTGCAGATGTAATATGTTTTAGATAAAATCTACATTTAAGTTCACAGTATACAATTCTAAGAAAGCAAAGTTTTAAAAACTTCCACATAATGTAAATGTTTTAGGAAAAATAAACTTAAATTAATATAGAACACTGATGTTACAGTTCTCTAAGTCTTCACAATCATAAGTCTCTTTCATCTATGGTTCTTAAGGGAACCAAATTTGTACTTCTATTGCTCAAAGAACCCTGTGTGGCACCAAAAGTGTAGGGTTATTAAGGTCAGTAAAGCAATGACAAATGACAACACAGCTACAACTAAGTGCCAATCTGGCCCACTATGTTGACTGTTAAAGTCTTAAGCCTGGACAAGGAGATATTCTGATCTTTTTGGCTGAAAAAACAGGCCTGGATAGCACAACAGGGTCACTTAGACCTCCAGTGGGCCCCTATTCACACGCTCCTCCTCTTTTCCTCCTTTACTCTCTGCTGCAGTCCCTCAGCACCATGGCAACTATGCAGAGTGTGGAAATATTTCATTCAGGAGTGCTTTGAAAGAGTATATCACTCTCATTCTCTGGCTGTCCTTAATATTAAGCTAAGATGCTTCTGTACATGCCACTAGAGTTGGAAGTTGACGGTTTTCTGAAAAATGGAAAGCGCTGTCAGATAATCCCCCACCATTAAAAATGCTTCAGTCAAAAAAGTGAATTTCACTCACAATGATTGAAAACGAATAGCCACCAAACAGCATTGGGCAAATAACAGTGTGATAATTGACATCTACTAGCTTGTTAGCCATGTTAGCATGACAATCTATTCCTTTGATCAATAAGACTATAGCTACTAGAAGGGCCATTTAAACATTTTCTAGTATATTAATAGAGCAATATTAAGATTGTCAAAATAAAACAACAGTTATTATAATAATAATTATTACTATTATTATTACTATTATTATTATTATTATTATTATTATTATTATTATTATTATCATCATTTTACACTGGTGGAATTACATTTTGTTAAAATATTATTCCAGTAAAGTATAAGAGCTCTATTTATATTTCTTATACAAAAGTACTTCAGAAAAGTACAAAAACTTGAAATAATTTATAATAGTACATATACTTGAAAAATGTACTGAAGTAATGAAGTACGTGTACAATGAAAAAAAAGTGTTGCTCTGAATTTAACTAGATTAAAATGTGTACAGAAGTTTCACATGAATAAAATATATTACATCAACACATCTCAAAAATTACCAACAGTAATGGCGCTGATATCACATATTTACCCTCTACAAATAAAAGTCACATTTATTTGTGACACATAATTTACTAATTTGTCCCAGTCTCAAATTTATAAATGCGTATATCAGCATTCAAACATACGTTTATGGAAAATCTTGGATATCTCACATCAGTGCATCCCTATAAATAATATAACTAGTTGTAACACAATTTAATGTCAACATAAACAGTTCAACTTATATAGTCAGACCACTAATACTAATGCAACAAGTAGAAACACAAGCTGTTGAGTCCTTCCTTTATTGCAGCAGATGAAGCTGTATGGAGTCAAAGACCAGAACAGAGATGAGTGTATTTAGAGAGTGGCTGAGAAGAACTCGATCATCGATGAATTTACACACTGTCTACAGATGTCTTAAGGAGCTGTTAATGGCTAAAATGCACTGGACATCACAAATACAGACTGCTGGTCAGATTGAAGAGAGAGATTTCCAAAAGAGAAATATTTACATTCCATAAATTTCCCTTCCACTTCCACTTAAACAAAGGCAAACAAAACATATCCCTTTCTTAGGTCAATACTCAATTTTAAAGGGCCCATATCCTAAATTTTAACCGTATTTTATTTTTTTTCCTATGTTGTTTAATATTTCAAAAACATTTTTTTTTCTTCACAATTTTCCAATCTCCCTTGATCCCTTAGAATTACACATGCTGCATTGGTTACTGTGCCTTTAAGACTGGGATATGTAAATTACCTCTGTTCTGACTGGCTGCACTATATTGTGCTGCCTTCAAAAAGGCTGAAAAACCTTATTAACTTCAAGATGAATAAGCACATACTTGGTTTGTTTTTTGTGAAATCACAAAATCAATGCATTTAAAACAAGCTGCTTTTGCAGCTTAGTTTCCATATATAGCACTGTATGGACTGTGGAGTGAATAGTAATTTTTATACCTTAGCTGTGTTTACATAATACATCAAGCTATTTCATGTACAAATGTGAAGAAAATTAAGTTTCCCATTGTATGGGCCCTTTAAATTTGACCTTCTAAAATAGCTATCTAAAAGCCCCAGCTGTCCTCATTAACACAGATAAACACTGGCTTTCTCTTATCCAACTTTCATTTCAATGTGGTTGAAGGAAATGTGGAGGCCCAGTTGAGGATGGATTACTGGTTCACCAGCAAAGAAACATGTTGTACAAACCACAGCTACAAAATGTGGTATTATTTACATTATTATCTATATACCTGGAGACCCTGGAGAGAACAAATATCTGTTTCTAATGGATGTACTTTTACCTTTGTGTAACCTGTGAATTGTCAAAAAAGTCCTAAAGACTACAACATTTGATTCAATTCTCAAATCTAGGCAACCCCACCTCACCCCCCCCCCCCCCCAAAAAAAAAAAAAAAAAAAAAACACAAAAAGAGTCCAGTTGGTCCATTTGGGCTTCATAAAGGCCTCTCCTCCTGTCCTGAAGAGGGCGGCATCTTTATCTAAGCATATACGGACAGACAAAAGGTCAGATCATATCTGATCACTACTAGGCCATAAAAGCCATTATACTACTTCTATAGCATCCTATTGTGCAATGGCTAATAAGCTGTATTATTTGGTTGCAGCAGAAAGCTTTAATAGCAGCACAGTCTGGGAATGAACTGACCTCAAAAAGAGAATCTGGAGGAATTATAAGTGTGAAAGTGAGTGATTACTAAACTCAATCTTGACTTAAATCCTTAATCTTGACTATTTGCAAATTACATATGAGATGCCTCATGTGAATACAGCCAATTTAAATAAGCTTTATATGCCAGGTGTATGTATGAGGGTTCTCACTGGACCATGATTTTTGTGCACCGAGGTGCGTTTTTCTATTGTTTTCTGTGAGAGAGATGTCTTTTATGCACAAGCTGACCAATCAGATTAAACTGCAGACGGGCTTTCAGTGGCAGGTGCAGTCTCTGAGTACCCTGAACTGTAAAAGTTCTAAATCAAAATTAGCATAACTTAAACAAAAAGGTTGCTTTTAAGTTTAGTTTGTTTTCACTAGTAGTCCTGCATTTCTAGTAAATGGTAAAACGCTTTTTAAAAGGGTAAGTGACAGAATCTTCCACCTGTAAGAGAGACTGAGAAACTATATGCCACAACTGCCAGCACTCAAAACTGAAAACTGCTTAATCACTGCAGTGCATCAATGCAATCTGTTGTGCACTGTGGAGCAACAAACTGAACTCTGTTGCAGGCAACACCACAAAGCTTTCAATATCACCACATCATTTATCTAAATATTTTTTTTTGGAAATAATACTCCTGTGCAGCAGCAGTTATATTCTAAAGATCATGGTTCATGCAACATGGCAAAGGCCATTTAAAGACGAGCTTCATTTGAGGAGATGCTTGCTGATGCTACTGCTAATGGATTGAGAGCTCATACTGAAGAGCAGCTCTTCTGAAATGCACAGGCTGTTTTCTACAGCACTATAGCATCAAGATTCTAGGCCTAAAAGGCTAATGGTAAAGCTGCCATCGCGTGATCTTAAAACAGAGGCTTGTTGTTGTAAATTCAGCTTGATCTGTGTAAGCATAAAGTATTACCAAAGGCAAAGATGATGCATCTCAGTTTCACTGAAACCCCATTAGAAGACAGAACACACTGCTTTAACCAACTCTGAACAAGGCCTGATATTTAACAATCTACTATTCGATTTAAATCAGTACAAGCTGTACTCAGCTGTATCTGTAATCAGCACAATTACAGATACAGGCATAAAAGACAACACGATGAGTCAATGTATTTCGAACCAACCCGTTATAAAAACAATAAATCCTGTTCAAGCTCAGTTTGACTGTGTTTGCAGCAAGAGCTACAACTCAAGAGTCAAAGAACATATAGTGCTAAGTGAAGAAGAGGGCATTTAAAGTAAGTAGCTGTTGCAACATCTGCTGAATTTCAACACAAGTCTTCAACAAGATATTACTAACTTCATCATTTTAAACCAGATAACAAAGGACCATATGCCCATCAGCAAGGAATAACGCCTTTAGCATCACACTAGAACTACATTCATAGCTACTAACAAGCCAATTTCTTATAGCGACTTTCCAATAAACAGTGCAGTACGGCACAGTACGGTTAGAAATCATATTTTGTTGTCATTATCATTGCTTATTGACCCATATTGTACCTGTGCTAAATCTACCATTTTCGTAAATGTTTGGTAAATGTGATTGTTTTTTTGAAGCCATGTTCAACAAAGGGTCATGTAAATATTTACACATTTCAGGGGTCAGCAGAGGCTAAGGCAGTAAACTTGGTACCAAGTCTTTCGAACAAGGCCATCATTTTGGAGGTAGACGTTGATGAGAGCAAATGCAATTGACCGTTGCCACATTCTGACAAATTCTGCCTACGGGTAGTTACTGTTACTACATCCAACCAAATTTTTATCTCAGGTCACCTTGTGGTAAACAGAGAAAAATGTAGCACAAAAGTAAATGCAGAAGTGCACAATGTAGAGTGCATCTATGATGAAAATAACAGCACAGACCAGTAAGAATCACATGCTGGTCTAAACTGGTTTATGCTGGCTTGGTGCTACTTTAGTCAGTCACCCAGCATGGTTATGTCCAAAACACAACATGTACTGGTTTTGCTGTTGACCAATATTTTCACTTCCATTGCTGCTGACCAGAATACCAGCATTCAAAATGCAACGAGTGCTGATTTTGCTGGGACACAGCCACCATAGAGTTTTACAAGTTTTGACCTTGAGTTTCAGCTGTGAGTGGGTCATTGAGTGTGATGCAAAACATTTTCATCTTGGAGCACTTGGAGTTGGCTGTGATTGGCTGAGAGGTGCATCAATCTTTTCTGTGCAAATGGTCAATTGTCACAGAATTTGCAGAACTCACAGAAACTGTTCTCACAGGAAATGAACACAGGTACTCCACCAGGGTACGCATAGTTCTATAGTTCAAATTAGTAAACGTACCATGCCGTAAAAACTTTGAAAAAGCGCTACTAGGCAGTGTGGTGACCCTCTATGACGTTTAAGATCTTCACTCACCCTAGTTCTGCAGCGGGGGTCTCCATTGGGGTCAGTCAATTTTCCCCCATAAATGGCTGGTAGCTCCTCGGGGTCGATATGTTTCCGTAACACCTCTTGCCAATTCGCTGAGTGGGCACAAAAAAAGGTTAAATTTACATTACAGTCGGTGTCAAAATGCGTAAACCTCAGTATTGAGCATTGCATCTGATTGGTCATTTAAGCACCAGTCATTATCTAGATATACATGGCAAATACTGCAGTAGATCATCAGTAATCTATTAAAACTCACATCAACCAAAACTATGTTGTTTATTAGATGTTTATTATGTTTTAATAAAAGGTTAAGTCAATTCACTCTTTGTCAGAGTCATGTCAGCTATCTGAGGGGCAGGCTGATCTGTGCGTTTATCTTACATCCCAGAACCATGACCTTGCGTCTAGTCTCCTCACTCAGAAAATGTTTCACCAGATTGTAGGCCACAGGAAACAGTTTGGGTGCTGCAACAAAATATGAGATATTTTTAAGTCATTAAGTCACATAATAAAAGCTGTTAGAACAATATATTCACTTAAATAATACTAAGCAAACTGCGTTTGTATAACTGTACTTTAACTGTCATTTATAGATAAACTATGCATGTCGCAGCAATGTTTATGTTTATGTAAATGATATTACAGTTTACCTTTTATTACAAATAACCTCTTGAGTCCTTCAGGATAGTTGTCCTCAAACATGGTCAGAACCTACAAGATAGAAACCTGCTAATTACTCGGGAGTTCTGTTTTTTTTAAGCCATGTTCAACAAAAGGTCATGACATGTAAATATTTACACATTTCAGGGGTCAGCAGAGGCTCTTTTGAGACAAAGCAGACAGTAAAGCAGTAGAGTACAGTGTGCACACAGAGAACACACAGGGATATGATCTTACCTCTCCATACAGTTCTATAGCAGGCTTCCACAAATGCTTCAGGCCCAAATCCTCACAGTCATAGATCATTGTTATGGACTCCACATTTTTTCCCAACTGATTGCAAGAGTGAGAAGAGCAGAGGAAAAAGGAGATTACAAGATATATTACAAGAGGTACCAGTAGCCCATAGCACATAAGATAACTGTAAAGGAACAGGAGGCATCTGCTGAAGAAGGATGCAGACATAAACACTTAGCTTCAGTGACAGACAACAGACGTTTGTATGGAGCACACAATAGTGCAAGAGGTTATTATTGTTTTGTGAGAGCAGTAATGTGTGCTGATGCCTCCACCAAACAAGTGTTACCTGTTCTTTATTTGTATATACACAATTGGGGAAGCTCAGGTGAAAAAGGACAATATGAACAATGCATTGAAAGTTAGTTTATAGCTCTCTGCACCACTCTCATCAAGATGAACACTGTAAGCATGTTTCAGAGGAAAACATGGTGTTAAAAACATACTAGTTTTACTACCCAGCATACCATGTACCATTATCTAAACACGTCCCCAGATAGCAATTTTTTTGCTTTAAAACATCTCAACACATTGGGATAGAGAAAAAATAAGGTCTGTCTTTGGGACCTTGAGGACCTGTTTAAGAACCACTGGTCTAAATAAGACTAACCACAGAGTTACTGATGTCTATGTAAGAGCTACACAGAGCCTGGCATATAACCCTGTTTTTACAAAAATGACAAAAAAAAAAATTACAAAAACTTGATTTAGCAAGTTATCCACACCTTTAATAGCATTTGTTTGGATGCTGTTTAAAAGAAGTAGTAATTATGCAATGTGATGCTGTCTTACAGATAATGTCAGCGCTTTGGTAGAACTGCTATTATGCGTGACTCACAATTTCGGAGATACTGAATCTAAATCTCTTTACTGAAGTGGATCTTGAAGAATTGCCAAGTCACAGTTATAATACATGGCAATCAAGAAGACACTTGTACAGTCTAAGAGCAAAGGTGCAGTGGCTGAAGCCCCCTGTGGTCTATCTGTACAAGTGCCTGCTGTTGGTCATTTCCTGACCCACCCACTCCACCCCAGGTAGGACAGGTGAGCAAGGATGAGGTAGGTCATTAAATATACCCGGACGCTCTGTAAGTCACACTCCTTCTGCAGCATCTCGCAGTCTCGAACTTTACACTTCATGAAGTCCTGCTTGGAGGCAGACAGCAGGAGACCTTTTGGATCCACTGGTCCGATGACATCATACCACACAGGGCTGCCTTCTTGGTCGTAGCCACACATGCCTCCAGAGAAGTACTTCTCTAAAACCTGGACAAGCAGCACATTAGCCACAGGATGTAACAAACAGATAAAATTGCACATTTTCTCTCTTTTAAGAGTTAAAATTAATGCAATGAATTTAATGGAAATCTCAGCTCTTACTGTTAGCATTACAGCATATTGCACTGTATCATTCTATTGTGGCTAGCAGTCAGGCTTGAGGCTAGTGTGTTGCCTTGGGGTTTTATATATTAGTTTGTGGCCAAAGTGAAATGAAGACACTATAAAGCATGTTTGTTTCAAATACTGTTCTTTTATAATTCTCTAAATGATGCTCCAGTAAACTGAATACTGAAACATTTATATTCAGATTCAGAGTACTTTATTGATCCCAGAGGGAAATTGCATTTGTTATAGTTGCAACCATTTATGTAAAAGAGAGGCACTGGCTTTGATAATAAATATGAAACATACTGTATAAAGCAGTGCAAATTATTGCACCTCTGAGTTATTGCACATATAATAAAAAATAATTAATTACATTATATTTATTATTACACATATGAACAGTACAATTTGGTATTAAGCACTGCACAGAGTTTGATGACCACAGGTAAGAATAACTAAGAATGTGGCGCTCTGTGGTGCATCTCGGTAGAATGAGTCTTGCACTGAATGTGCTCCTATGTCTAAGTCCTGTGTATTTATTTGTATGTATCGAATCAAGACACCACTGTATTTAATTGAATAATAATGTGCATCATACCTCAGGAGGCTTCCAGTCAGTAATGATAGTGTCAGCCTTCATGTGTTTCCGGAACTCCAAATGCTGAAAAGTAATTCAGCAAGTCAGTATTTCTGAAATTCATATTTCTCAAATTTCTTGGAAAATACATGCAAACTTGGGAGCAAATCAAATCACATTTATTGTCACATCACATTTACACAGGAGCAAAGGTGAGTGAAAATCTCTATATACACACAATATACACATTAATATACTGCACTATATTATATACATATATACACACACACACACACACACACACACACAAAATGTACAGTTTTGTACAGTAATATAAGTTATCAAATAAAAAGCTATGATATGTACAGTTTTATACATTTAGACCAGTCTAGGCCTTTTACATAACTGCACTCTCAGAAAAAAGGTACTAAACTGTTTCTGGGGCAGTACCCCTCTTGTCACTGGTGTGGTATCATCAAGGGTACATCTCAGTACCTTTGTCAGGCAACATAACTGTAGCATAACCCATTGAAATTATATTTTCTAAGTTGTATTGATTCAACACACCCCATCTCCTCTCCACGCTTTTATTTTATTGCTCTGTTTTAAAACATTAAGTTATGAAAAAGGTACAAATATATACTTTTCACTTGGGGAAAAAAAAACATAAGTTACACAACTGGACCTTAAAACCACTGTTTTACCTTTGAGGGTGCATTTACATTGTTTGTACCTTGATGAACGAAAAATGTTCCTGCACAGAAGGAACCTTTAATTCTAACAGTGTATGTGCATTAATGAGACTTGATCTTAGATCAGTGTTCTTACTATGTGACCCTATAAACATGGACCCTGATCTATACTAATCTATAATCAGTTGTATTAATATATAAAGTGTATAGTACCAGGAACTAAGACTTTCTATTAAAACATATGTAAAGTGAATAAAATGAAAATATTCTTTTTTAAAACCACAGTCTTAACCTGGAAGCACTACAGGACACTAACTGAAACCACATTATCTGCTATGAAGCATAAAAATGCATAAACATTTCTCTTATAATGAGTAATGTGTATCAAATGTTTCTCAGACCTCCGCATATAAAGAACAGTTTTCCAAGCAGATAGTAAAGCACTTCTGTGTAAGTGCAAGTTGTTCTGTAAGTTGTTCTATAAGTCCATCTGCTCCATGTAAATGTAAACGTAAATATCTTCCTAGATACCACAGTTCCTTTGTGTTAGGGATACTAGAGGTGTCTACACGGAGAACATTTCAAATATCTGTGTTTTGACATGAGAAGCAGTGGAAAAACTAAATGGCGTGCACTGTGGCTCTTCTCATCCAGCTACAGTCACTAGATTATCTCTTTCAACAGGTGTAAAATGGCTTTATGGGTATTCTGTGTGCATTCGCTTTACAATGGCAGAGTAATTTGTTCATATTAACAGGACAAGATTTAAAATTATATCAAATGATGTCAGGCTTTTCTGTGCAGTTTAATCATTTAAATCCAATGTTACCATCTGCAACACATGCATTCAGAACCAAAGAAAGCTACTCCTCTAACGTCAGATTTCTCAAATCTAGCTTTTCATTTGTAGAGCTCCCTTTTCTCAAATTCATCAGAACAATGTAGGGATAAGTGAACTCCTTCATTAATGTATAAGGAACAGATAATGATGCCTAAGAGAGTCCAATCAGGAGCAGGGTCTAGAGTGCTGCTTGGATGTGACTGGCCAAAACTCTGACTCATCATACTCAATGTACTGCATGAATTTCAACCTATATTGTAGTTCCCACCACACCCTAACTGCCATCTCCCCTCAAAGGAATTCTTACAGGCTCAGACACAATCCTTAACCCATTGACATCCAGCAACTAAATCTGTGTGGTTACGGTTTGCATTAATACCCAGTGATATCCATTTTAATTTTTTATTACATAATTTTCATACTTATGCAGATTCAAATTTTGTTTTTCTATGGGGTTGTTAAAAATCTGTACTCTAATGTAACCAAAGGAGAAGGAAATATGAAATACTAAGTAATTAAAAACTCACTTTTTAGTCATATGGTTTAATCAATTTGATAAATGTCTTCAAGTTTGTCCTCAGATGGGCTTAGAGACCACATAGATCAAAGTCAACTTCCGGATATGGAAATCAATGAGTTAACTAGACCTCCTCAGTCACTTTACAACCTATTTAGTATTTGAAAGAACAAGGCTTACACTGAATTACTAATAACCACATATGACGTATAAATTCTGTTAAATGATTTTTATAATAACATAATAGTAATAATAACAGCCATCAATTCAACATCAACCAACATAATTATTTTTCACACAGTGATATTCAATTGGCTTGTCTATGTTTTGAAAGTTGGGCAAGCTTTGCAGAAAGCTGGAAACATAATAAATAAAGTGTGCTGCAATTTCTTAGAGTCATTACATAACATCAAGGTTCCCGTTTAAATTGATTCACTACCAAGCTTGACCACACAACAAAAATCTATCCGAACAGTGTGACCTTTCAAATTATTGGAAGTAATAACGCACTAAATGTCAGACATTATAATAACATTGTGTGCTATAATTTCTCACTGAATGCTATTTTTGCCAACACTCTGTAAGGCTTGTCACACATCATATAAAACAAACAAGGAAAAGCAATACCTTTCGTAGCATTGTTTCAGCTTTCTGCACATTGAAATTTCTGGCTGAAAAAGAGGAATAGAAAGAAGAAAGGGAGTGAGTACAGCAGAGAGGGAGAAGGAGGTAGGTGGCACTAGAAGAAGAAAAAAAAAAAAATCACAGTGCAAAGATGAAAGAAATGTAAGCATTAATATTTCCATGAATGGATCATTCTATGGAATTCGTTCAAAGCCAGAGTTGAAAACACATTTCAGGCTTTTAACTCACTTGGGCTATAGACTTACATCTTTTTGCTTTGAGTGACTCTATACCTTAATTATGTTTATTTTTACTAAAACACATTATGGAACATTTCATTTTGTCACTACTAAAAAAATTAAACACTACTAATCAAATGATTCAGTAGTGACTGTTTCGGTAGTGACAATATTAGCTCATTTTATGCAGAACTCAAAAACAGTAGCCAGTACAGAACTAGAAAACACAGCTTTCAACAGTTGTACACACATAAAATCATCATAATTTTCATTAAAACACAAAAAGATGCAGAGAATGTGTTTCGGTAGTGACAATTCTTAATGTTGCACACTGATTTTCAGAGTTTGCGACATAGTCTCACTTCCTGCTTCAAATGCAGGAAGACTCCACCTTTGGACTAAGACTCTTTTTTTTGGTGGTGACATAAAAATGTGTAACATTCATCCACTGATTCATTCATCCATCATCTGAGCCATTTATCCTCTTGGGGTGGGGTGGGAGGGAGGGGCACTGGAGCCTATCCCAGTGCACACTGGGCAGAAGGCAGGAAAGGTCAGTCCATCACAGGGCAGACATGCACACACCCACACCTAGAGGCAATTTAGTATTAAACTTAAGTATTGTTTTCACAAGTTGAAACGCAGGGGTTAGGGTTTGGGACTGACACCTCCCAACAGAAAATATCTTATAAATGATGATTTTGTATATAGCTTATTACCATACCTATTAATTAATGCCTTTTTTAGACTGTGACAGACCTTGTAAATGTCTAAAGTTTAAATAACTAACCTTTTTATTGTGGGACCCCAGTTTGAACAAATTCAGTAGAATGGTCCTTATTGATCCTTTGCTGAGATCTGGAGTTGCTTAACCCTTTAATTTACTACTAAGCAACTACTATAACTATAAAACAAACATTACGTTAAATAGTTACGAGAGAGAGGAACTAAAGTGTAGGCTCATGTAAAGATTCTGAGAGTTTAAGGAGTTTAACACAAAGAACTCTGGACCAGGGGAGACCATCTATGAAGTTGTTCAGGATTGCTTTGGTAACACATTAACCATCCTTTTGAACAGAACTGAAGGAGCGAAGAGTTCATTCAGTCTATCGATAAGAGAGTGTGGTCTTGTGCTACTGATAAGAAAACTCTGCAGTTACCACTGATTCTGCATCACCAGTCATTTAAATCCAAGCTCTCATGTAAAGCTGTTGCCTTGCAAAGACTCATCGCAGCCTTATTCTAATATGCACAGTACTGTGCGAAAGTTTTAGGCATCTAAGCAAATTTTTGAACAATTTACCTCAGCAGTGAGTTTATCACAACATAGTGTTATATTAGAATATAGTGTAATATTAGAATAAAGTCATATTCATAATTCAAATAAACAGTATAAACAAATAAAAGGTAACAAGAATTTGGGCTTGGGTCCATATTTTTCCTTGACACATTCACAGAGACTTGTTAATATCATCAATTCCATCATGAGCACAATTTACTGAAGCACTGATTGGTCAAACCAGGAGTTGCTTTTTAACTACATATAATATATATATATAAATATATATATATATATATATATATATATATATATATATATATATATATATATATATATATAGAGAGAGAGAGAGAGAGAGATAATCATTATTAATTAATATTCTATACATTTTGTTTATTCAAATATTAACACTTTTCTCAGCAAATAAACACAAACTACACTAATAAATAGATTTTGAAAATGTGTCTTGGGTGCCTTAGACCTTCATTTGCTGTTGTTAAGATGAACATGTGATGCAGATTTGATAAATCCTGCGTGTTCTAATGAGTTAAATGTGCTCCAGCCTTCAAAATATGAACATTTTTCTTTCACCTTTAATCCTAGCCAGTAAGGCTGTAATGAATGATTCATAAAATTCAGAATTCAGTTCAGTGTAGTTGTGTCCTGATTCAATACATTTTTAAATACACTGGGGGAAAAAAACAAGTGCCTGAAAAGTAGGGATGTAGTGATATTGTAAGTGTGGGCTGATGAAATTTTTGCCATCCATTTTTGAGTAGGTATCTGCCAAAGCTGAAAAAAAATTATTTAATTTAGAAATAAATTGAGACTATATCCATCTGACTTGGCAATATGGAGAAATATAACTGTTTCTTTGTAATTTGTAATAAATAATAAATCATGCATTCGTACTGAAAATGTGCCTTAAGCTAATGTTTATGTTTGCTTTTGGTTTTCTTTATTAGGGCATTACAATTCAACAGTATAAAAGTGTAATATCTAAGGCTTCAGAATGCCACCGTGCCATCTTGACTGATCTATTTATTAGCATTATAAATATCCAGTGCTTTTTATAGTATCCCGGTCTAACTCAGCAGCCACATGCTAGCATAATAGCCTTGAGCTAACACACTATCCACAAGCTAATACACTAGCCACAAAGCAACAAGACAATACTATAAATTACAATACAATACAATGCGTTGTACTGTTACAGCCATACTAGCTAAAGTTGTTCCACAAACCCTTGGGAACTGTGCAAATGTAGTGTTTGCAGGCTCCATATCAACTTCTGAAAATGATACAATCATCTATATTTGAAGAAAAAAAAAAACAAAAAAAAACCATGCATCCTTACTGTGCTACTGAAAGCTAACTGAAGACGTTTCTTCTCTTCCCTTTTTGTCACCCCAACTTCATCTCACTTTTCATGTCTTCAAGTTTTTTTTTGTTTTTTTTTTCGTCAGCAACCACCACAATTATCTGTGATCAAATCGAGTGATGTGTGGACTGTACCATTTGAGCAAGGAGAGACGGGGGGGTCTCTAAAAGCTATGTTTGTATTTATTTTGGCAATATTGTTTCAGTTCATCACACTAATTACTTAGCAGTGTAAAACTGTACACCAAAGCAGATTTTATAGTCTTCAGCCGTTCACAGCTTCCTGTTAGAGGCCCTTCTAGTCAGTTCCAATATTCATCTGTGATGCCCCTGCCCTGGCAAACACCAGCTCTAAAAACATGCTTCTTCACACGGTACTTGCATCAGCCCTGAGCGTGTAGCTCAGTGAATTAATGTCCACTCTGTGACACCTGTTTGCATGTGACTGATCCAGTGGCAGACCTGATCCACAGTGACTATGTCATACTGTAGTGTTAAGAAGTGTAATCCACATTAAGGAGATTATATTATACAGCTGACAGCAGCGGTCACTGGGTTAAGACAGATCCAACACCTGTCTCCAACTAATTTCCACTCACTTCATGGGTCAATTCATGCCACAGGAGTGTTTAATACAGCAATAAGAGGCTGTGCATTACAGTGATTTTACCACGTTTAAAAGGTGTTAGGCAAAACAAACATAGAACTACATTAGTAATATAGTAACAGTAGGCTATGACTGCCAAACAACAAACAAAACAACAGTGTCTTTTTAATAACTTAATGCGTTTGTATAGAATTAAACTGATTGTGAACTTCACCACCACTTGGAATGTGGCTCAGCCAATCAGATTTTAAAACCAGAGCAAGTCAGATTATTTGTTTAATTTAACTGGGAAGCAGTGATGTGGCATTCTGTTAATGGAAGATGTACCCGTACCTGACCATAAAAAGCTCTTTTTTACAGACGATAACTAACAAATACAAAGAATAAGAGGTAATTAGCAGAAAACAAAACCATAAGAATTATGGGTGTCTCCAACCATCGTGCTAACAATATTTATATAATGAGTATGTACATTTTTTGCTGTTTATTTGAGTTAAAGAATTATGAAGTGGCAATAATAAGATTTACCAGTAAAGCATAGTAACTAAACCATTTGGTGTATTAAATATGAATCTAAAATATAAGTATTAAATTATATCTGCCAATGCTGTCAGCATTTTAGGCCCCTAATATCGACACCGGGATCGACACTTAACTGGCTGAGCCCTATTAGTGGCTTTTATTAGTCATTCCTCCAAACACAAACTTGCAAATAAATTTCAGGGATTAAATGTTCCACAACTTAGTCAATTGTCCTGTCTCTAGGACGGACTGGCCAGGCTAAAACAGTTCATCTGCATTAACCCAAAGGCATAATGTCAGCCTTGGTTCCCAATACATAAGATAATCTTAACTGTTAGACGTGCTCAAAGTGATACTCGCTCTGCCACCTTACAGTGATCTTTGTGCTGAAAGCAGACTCAGCACAGTACACGTCTAAACTGTATCTCATATCTTTAACACGGGCAGTCTCATTCAGTATGTGTTTAATCTTATCTCCCATAAAACAATGAGATAACTCTTATAAAATACCACTGAACACACCAAATGGATGCACCAGTCACAATCAGTGACCTAGATCCACTCAGCCGCACACTACCATAAAAACAGCCAAATATCAATACTACATCCTTTGGACCTCAGTAATAACCACTGTAGCAGACAGGATAAGTATATGTCCAGAAGACACCACATTTTATTACTGACTTCACCTTCTTTAAGCTGCACCCACACAGTCATTCAATTGCACACTCCTTAGGAAGGCATTGCCAACAAAATGGGGTGCTCTCGAGCAGCCACACAAGCCTAAGGTTACCATGCCTTTCAAAGCACTAGCTAGAAGGATATATAGCTCTGCATTAGGCTGTGGAGTACCTTGTACCTTTGGGATGAGTTAGAGTGGCGTTTGTCATCCAGATCTAATCATCCAACATCAGTATTCAACCTCAGTAATGCTCTTGTGGCTGAATACAATCAAATCCTCACATCACTGTCCCAATATTTTGTGTAAATCCTTTCCAGAAGAGTAGAGTCTGTTGCTACAGCAAAGGGGCGACAAATGTCTACTAATACTCTCAATTTCAGCAGGAAGTCTGGATGGACAGGTGGGCGTCCAGTGTTCTCAATCAAGGGCAGATATCTTAGATAAAAGCTGTGATAATGTTATCATTAGAATGCTGATACATCTCTTGTCCTTTGCTCTCCATTAATGCTGACCAGACATAATCAGAGCCTTTCAGGGCTGCTGGCTCTGAACACAGACATCTATTGTCACAGGCCCCAGGCTTCTATGAAAACAGCCTTGGTGCCTTTGGATAAAAGTCCTTTGAGCCCAACTGATATAGAAATAAAGTACTGCACGTTTATATTGTGCATGACTTTATGAAATGTCTGAAACGGACATTTAGCAAACACATATTCCTAATATTGGCGCTAATATAGTCTGCAGTTCTGACAGCCACACTGGGAAACTGTAGGCCTAAGTGACTCCACAGAAACGTTTTGTTTTACAGTTCTAATCGGATTAGAGTTGAGATTAATCGGGTTCATTCTGCTTGCTGCTGTATCAGGACAGAACAATAGGTCCTTTCACTGGGAACATACTGCATAAGTATATGTGCAACTGTGTGACAAATAGATTTTTGTGAGACGGTATGTTACACAGGCCTTTCATTACCTCACACCGGTTAGCATGGAAATGAACACAGCAGCTCAGCTACTCTCTTATTGCAATATCACTGTTAAAGCATGCTTATAAAACACTGGGCATAAGGCTACTGCTGAGGTTTTGTCTGGCCTTTTTAAGCCTACACTGACTTAAACTTGTGACCGAGTTCCTCATTATAATGTGAATATGTGACCTCAACACTACTGTCATACGGTTTACTTCAATTGGCAAGAAAAGTGTTGATCTAAATATTTTTTTTTCCAATTGATTCACACATAAATTCAAAAGTTTTGAACTACATTGTAAAGCTTTAGGATTAATGTTGCTTTGGGAAGCCAGCGCTATAAGTCTATAAGTGTTTTGTTCCACTGAACACAATGGATTTTAACAATCACAACACATACAAATTTGCCTCTTGGGTTAAATCTAACTCATTTATGATTCATTTGATAGTATTTATTAACAGAGTACCTGACCCTGACAAGAAACTTAGACAAAGATCCATCTGGAGATGTACTGGTTGTTTTTAATAGCCACTAAGGCACAAGAAATCTGTTACAGACCCACAGTCCTACAAATCCGCCTTGTTCTCACCTCTAAGCCAGCGCAGCATGAAGTGGTCACTCTGAGAAGGACACTGTGGCAGTACATCTTGTATCTTCTCACGAAACTGTCCAGGGAAAGATGTTTTGGAAAAAGAAAGAGGGCATTTGGTGAGGTTGCTGGCAAAGGCTGATTTAAACCTGCACTCAGTCAAATGAGAAGGGAACAGTACATTAAATATCAAGACAACAAGCCGGACACCAATGAAGAGAAAAACTTTATAATAAATATTGTAAACATCTTCTGGTTTTGGCAGCAGCTCCAAACACATGTGCATGATTCAGCAGGAGGCTACATCAAATCACACCCTCCCTCTCTCTCTGTGCAGAAGCGCGGCCAGAAGCAGTCAAAACACAAACAGTCCTGCTTCAGGCCCAGCTTCAAAACAGGGCTTTAAGACTGAGCTGAGGCATCACACATGTAACATACACCAGGCGGTGAGAGGAAGAACAGCGCGCGCTTGTCTGACACCGTTAAGGCTTTAAAAGATAACGTGAAAGCCGGAGAGCAAGAAGCAGCAGCTGAAATAACTCACCTGCGCTAAAGCCTCGGCCTGTCTGGGGCTGAGGTCTCCGACTCTGCCGCTCATCTCGCCTTCATCCGCTCCAGCTAACAGGCCCAAATGAACGGAGGAGAGAGAGAGAGATGGAGTGACTTTACCTCACTCGCTCACTCACAGTGCCATACAGAGCCCTTCCTCATCGGGGCGGAGTCGGCAAGACAACAAGGCACGCCCAGCCCGATGACGTCACCACAATTAGAGCCCACAGTCTCATGTGCATAATATGCGCTAATAAACACGTTATGAGCGGCGTTTTTAACAGAAACAAAACTCTCATCATTTGGAAATTCTCTTGCGTGTGTGTGCAATACTTACCTTAACACCTACCTGTGATGCTCACCTGATAACACTTACCTTGCAGAGGCAGCAAAAGGGAGGCAGAGCAGAAAGAGCTCACTCATGAATGTGCCGAAGGGCCCACGGCTAGCTCATGAGAGGGGTGATGTCTGTAACCTAAGTCACAGAAAGCGGAGTAAGACAGGGTAGCAAATGTGTACACTGCAGCTAGACATTTTTATCGGTAATGGGATCTTGAGGCCTTGTAATATCGGTTGTGTTTTTATTTATCCTTGTTTTTAATCCACTCTTGTGGGACAGCAACACCCCTGCTGAGGAGAATGGAAGAGCTCAGGTAATGCAGGGGCGGGGCTAACCCTATAAGAAGTGGGGGGGTGGGTTCTGGGAGGAGGCTAGCTCAGGTACTCACCTCAGATTGTGAGGAGGCAAAAGGCAAAGCTTGACAATTTAGTCTTATGACTAAATTAAGACTACTTATACTTACCTGTGCTGCTATTGAGTCAGGTCAACATTTTAACCATTGTTTATTTTGTGTTTGTACAGTTTTCTTTTGTGTTTTCACTTTTGTAAATAAATCACACCAGTGTTTGCAAAGAACCATTCTGAGTCGGTCCATCTTCAGCCTGCATCTGCATTCCTCATACCCATTCAGCTACAACCCACCTGGTGACTTCGTGTCTCCTCACGGAGTTCGGCTCTGTCAAATTCATAATTTTTTTTTCTTTTTTTCTGTATGTTTAACACATTTTAGGACAATTTCTACAAATAGACTTTTCCTAATAATGTAAATTTTGACTTATGCCAGTGTTAATGTGGGTTCATTCAAGTTTTACACAAATGTACATTTTTACATTCTTAACAATCCACAACCCGAATATTCTCTATTTAAACTAAGAGCATTGAGGACTTATCATTCAGGTGAAGTTTCAAACATTCTTGTGATGGACATACACCTATTTTATAGAGCCCTGATGCTGAAGTAAATAGTGATAATAATAGTAGTAATATAGTAATAGTGACATTTAGAGATAGTAAATATCATTATGATCGGGAATGCCATTAGGACTCTACCAGTTTATTTTTCTGCACACTCTGGATTTTAATTTGTGTTATTTTGGAACCAATCCCACTAAATAATGAAACTGTACAAGGGAGCTGTCTGGAGGAGTGGCTAAACATTTAACTTGGCCAAACATTTAGCATCCAGCAAGAACTAACAAAGTCTCACGCTAAGTTTAAGACAGATTTTACATTTACGTTTTTGACAGCATGTGTTCTTCAGGAATGCTAAAATTAGTCATACTAACACTAAGGCCAAACAAACAGGAAGAACTGAAATTCCAGTTTGGATCAAGGGATAGGTGGATTAAGGGAGAGCAGCCAAGTCTACGGTACATAGGATATACAGCTGGCACAAGCTTTAAACAGGATTTTAGGCATTAAGAAGAGTTTAAAGAGTTTATTAACAAAAGATTCAGTAAAAAAGAGAACAGAACAGAACACAACACAATAAATAACATCATATACAAATATCTACTAGGTCTCAGTTCTTACAATCATGTAGAAGAGAGTTCTCAAAATAACAAATTAAAGTGTCTACAGCATGTCTGAGCTGTCCATCAACTCCAACTGAAGCTGAAGATATTGGTTTCTAAAAGCAAGAGAAAGCTGCATAATAAAATATGTCCTTCTCTCTTTTACAGTCATTCATAAAGTCACACTCTCAGTATACTCTCAGTATACTTACAGTGTACTCTCACCGAAACTTTCTCTCTCTCTCTCTCTCTCACACACACACACACACACACACACACACACACACACACACACACACACACACACACACAGCTGTCAGAGTGAAGTGTTACTCCACGCCTGTCTGATTTGTCTCCATGGTGTTCCTAACACAGATGCTGCGATGAAGAAGAAGACGAGGATCAGTCCTTTAGCCAGAGCCTGTGAGTACGGCTCACCTGCAGACACATACATTCACATCACTCATTAACCAGTCCACTTATTCATTCAACCAGCCAACTAAACCATCGAACCCTAGGCTAATTACTGAGATATTCATTTTAAGGCGCATTATCTAATAACTCCCACAAACTATTTTGTAACTACTATGAAAAACAATTAACAGAGTGAGGAACTGAAATGTGGACCTACAGAATTTCAGAAACAAATGGGGTTAAGCAAACTTAAACTTTGAATCAGTGTAATTTCATTAGGTTACATTACATTCCAGGATTATTTTAATAACAAAAGTGGGAAAATTGTGTGATTTAACCACCTTTTTCTACAGCAGAGAACACATTTAATGTCCAATTATTGTTTATTCATAGATTTTAACATATTAGGGAAAATTCAGCATAAAATGTGGCCTCTGAAAAAAAGTTACGCTACATTTTGTATTTTATTTTTTCCAATATGTTAACACATCAAATAAAAAGACATCGCTAAAAATGCGACATATTTAAGTTTGTTCCCTGTAAAGGATGTGTTAATTTATTTTCATAGAAAATCAGCACGTAATTTGATCAGGGCTGTCCAGGTTTTTGCATCTTATTTTATGTCTGATACTTTCTCTCTCCCTCTATGGAAAGATGTGAGAAAAATCAGGCCTCACCAGTATAGTAGGGTGTCAGGGGAAATGCCAGCTCAGGCCAACACACATCATTCCTCTCACAGTCAAACTCTGTAAAGTTTATGCGGAACCTGTGTGGAGAAACAAGAGAAGATTATTAAACTGTTTAAAACATGATTAACATTTTAAAGATATGATTTACTGTACACACCTACATACAGCACACAGTGATAAGTGTAAGAGCCATCAGAAGCAATAAAAACTGACAAAGTGATATGTGCAGTGTTTAATGACAATGTGTATTTAACTGCACAACAGTCCCTGTAGATACATGTGTACAGATTGCATTTCCAAGAGCAGACTGAGTACAGGATCAATAATTGTATTTCAACCACAGTACACAGTAAAAGCAGTCACTTCTTCTACGTATCTACTTTGACCTGCCCTGATACAGAGTTCAGATCACTTCTAATCTAACACCACTGCCTGTAATATAGAGATGCCTCAGATGAACTTGATGTAGCTGGATAAGGTGTTAAATTTTAAGTCTGGAATTAATCTCAGCTAAAATATAAAATCTCAGGAGCAGGCATCAGCATCCTTACTACAACGAAATGTTACACTTGGGCACATAATAAAGGACAATGCATCAGGCCAAATGCCTAGATTAAAACTGGTATAAACATCCAAATATTGTAATAAATGTAGGATCTTCCAAATAACACACTTCACCAAGATTGTTTGAAATAAAGATGTTCTGTAGGGCATATAACAGCTCAGATACCAGCTACTGTTTCAAAAGATAAGGAAATCCATGCATTATCACAAAACATCCTAGTCAGGGGTGCAAATTTGGTCTAACAGCATCAAGAGGCCAAAGCCTACACACAGAAATGTAAAACTAAGTGAAAACGTACACCAGTAGTTATCATGCTGTCATACTCTTCATATTTAAGATTAAGATCGGATTAAGTGACCCTTATTAGTCCCACAAAGGGAAAATTTCACCTCTGCATTTAACCCATCTGTGAAGTGAAACACCACATACACACTAGTGAAGACACACACACTCAGGGACACTGAGCACACTTGCCCGGAGCGGTGGGCAGCCCTATACGCAACAGCCGGGGAGCAGTTGGGGATTAGGTACCTTGCTCAAGGACACATCAGTCATGTACTGTAGGCTGTGGGGATCAAACCAGCAACCTTCCAGTCGCAGGGCCGGTTCCCTAACCACCAGCCCACGACTGCCCCAATCAATATAAAGAACAAAAAAATGGAAAAGGAATAATATCATGCATGTTTTGATATATATTCAGTATATCGCTTTCTTGTCCTTTACAGTGGCAGGTTGTGTAGCTCTTTGTCACTGAAATACCCTAAAATAAACTACTTATCAGATGCTTAAGTACATATTTTAAAAAGTGAAATACTTAATATAATGATAATACAACTTAATGTAGCATAATTCAAGCAATGATTTTAAAAATAAACATAAAAATGTAATTTTGAATGAATTCTGTTGCATGTAATGCACGCAAAAAAATTAAGTGCCCATTCAACTTGAGCTGATGAACAATAGTAGCCCATCAGACTAAAACTGCTAGATTCGCTCAGACTCCTCAGAGTAAACAGCAAAGGTAAATATTAAAAACAGCAAATACTAGGGCTTAAATTCTCAAACTTCTGGACCCACAACCCTCCAAAAATGCAGTTTGTGGTTCACAACCCTTTGCCTGCCCAGGAAAATAATATTACACACTACCAAACACTGATAGTAACTATGACAAACTATGACAAAACAAAACATCAACTACTTGTGTTTGGCTTTAATTCAGTTTAACTGGCAATATTTTAAACATGTGACCTCTCTTTCACAATGCCTTTCTAAACAGTCTACACAAGCTGAATAAAGGTAATAAAAGGCACTGCACTGCAGGAGAGGCTGGTGTTAATGGCTCACCTGGACTTAGGCGGTTGTGTACTGATAAGTGTATCAGTAAAGGTCACCGAAGAGGTTACAGGGAAAGACTGCGTCAGGTGTGGATTTACACAGGGGTTGCCCTCAATCGCATCACACTCCAAACTCCATGTAGTTTCTTTAAAACTTCAAGTGTCAAAGAAAAAAAAAAAAACAAAAAAAAAAAACTCAGCACTGGTTTAACCTCTAACACAAGTGTGTCAAACACAACTACTAAGAGAGGCATATAAAAAATCTCAACAAATCCATAGACCAGAGGATGCCTATGTTTTATTTAATTTTTTAAATGAACATTTTGCTAATGGAACTGACCACTTTTCAATGTATTATTCAAAATATGCAAAAATATGAACAATAAAAACAGGCACTTGTAGTAGACCTCGAAATATAATATGAATACCTAAAACATTCACAATTTAAATCCATTTGCTTGAACTACACACCTGGCATCTATTCTTTGCTGCAAGTTCATTAATACTTGGGCTCAATTTCAGAGATGCTGGGCTAACATTATGTGTGTTTGGTGATGTGACTGGTGCAGAACTGTGTAGAACTGTAACACAGATTGTTGTTGGGGTTGGAAAGTCTGAGCACACATAACGTTGCAGTGCATGCTGGAGACTTCAGTGCAGTGCATTGTAAAACAAGCTAATTATTAATAGATAATGAAAATATTTTTGTGGGCCAGACAGGATCGTGTCACGGGCCTTTTGCTTGACACATGGGCACTAATACATCCATTTATAAAAGCTTTTTATAATAGCAGGTGTTTGTTTATTTAAAAAATAATTAATAAATACAAGTTAAATCAGACCTGATATTACATATTTATCTATGAACAATAAGAGTAATCAAAGAATGTATGGATTATTTTGAATAATGGAGCAATCAGAGTTTTAAAGAAGGCCAAACAATGACTTAATTGAATAATAACAATCTTTCTGAATAATTTAATTTAAAAAAATAAGGAAACGTTAAAGACTAATAAAACCTAAAAGAATTATAAATGTGTGCAGACCAGATAGAGAATCCAAATATGCATCATCACAAAAACTGCCAACTAATCACTGATCAACTTTAATCAACGATTCTAAATTAATCTTAGTGACTCAAAGAGTGTCAGTTAAAACATGTAAGAGCATGGCTAATATTATCTTGTTTAAGAAGAGAAACTAAAATTTATTTTAAAAATTTAGTTTAAAATTTAAAAAAGACTAAAATTTAGATGAGTTTTTCACTCTACCTCAACTCTACTGCTTGGATCATCTTCTGCGGCACACCCCCCACCATTCCCATGATCACACTCCTGATGTGGATGTGCAGATGAGCTGGAACTCTGGAACAAGATCCACTGAAGCCCCCTGCTGGCTGACTGGAGTTCTGCACTACAGCTGCAAAGAACAGAGGACTTGCATGTTTTTAAAAGAAAATACATTGCTGACAAGTTCACATGTCAGGCAAATAGTTTTAACTTCCTCAACAGTTTTCAACTTGAACTGTGTCAAGTATCTGAGGGTGTGTTCTACGACTCAAAAATATTTGAAGCTTAAATTCACACCTTTAAAATAGCACCACAGAATTTAGGCTACTGTGAATCCATAAAGAGCTCTGAATGGCTCTGTTATAGGATGGTTATTATGGACAAATTGCTCACTGGTGATGTTGGTCCAGGTGGCCAGAGAGGACAAATCAGGCGTTCCTGTCCTGGAGACCAGTGAAGCCGGTACCAGCCCAGCCAAAACAGAGCGTACTGTTTCTCTGTAACAAAACAGGTAACAACAGGCTAAATCTTAATGCAAATGCAACAAAAAGCTCTCAATATCTTCTTTCTTTCATAAAACAAACAATAGTGTTGTTGCATTTGTTTTGACATGTAAAGAACACAAACAGTAGAATATTTAAATTTTCTTTTGACTTTTATTTTGCCTGTGTCACAAAAGCTACCATTTGAACAAGAAAACAACACATAGGAATGTACTTCACACTTCAGGTGCTTTTTATTGTAACTCTGATGAGATATATAAACAAATAAATCTTTAGTGAACTGAAATGTGTTCGAAATGTTTTCGCACACTTGCTCAGAAACAACCAGCAATAAAGGCACGCTGGAAAATCACTAAATTACATGATTCAAATGTGTCAAACTGTTGCACATTAATAAAATGTGCTACATCATCGCAAATCCCGTAAAAACTAAGTAAACTGAAAAGCAGTGGTTGAGATGCTGTGTTTCAGTTGAAGCATTTACATTTTACATTTGAATAATGCAAATTCAATGCACCATGTTTTCAGTGGTCAACACTGTTCTTTGTTCTTTAATAGTTCAAGAAAACACAGTAGCGCACACACAGCTGCAATCATACATGCTTAACATCACTAAGCATCTGTGGACATGGATGTGTCACAGTCAGAGGTGGACAAACTACACAAATCATGTACTTGAGTTAAAGTAGAGATACGCAGGGTAAAATATTACTCCAGTAAAAGTAGAAGTCCTTACTCTAGACCTCAACTTGAGTAAAAGTACAAAAATATTTGCCTTCAAATGTACTTAAAGTACTAAAAGAGTAATTATGACGCTAATGTCCTGTTATCATTATTGTAACAAGACTCGACTCATTTTAGATGAAAATCCTCTAGCGTCTCTCTTGGTAAACCAGTCTTTTAATCATTAATTAGTGACGCTGACGCCTATTAAAATGATCATAAGCACAAAACACAGAAGGCAAACAGTTTCTATCAGGGAGAACCGAGTGGCTCTGAAATCACTTTTTACACACAAGCAAAGTTTCAGTTTCAGATTTATTTACAACTTAGTTCCAAGTTTAAGTTCAATAAAAACTGGCTTTAAACTCAGGATCACAAATGAGCTTCCTTTACTATATTGATCTGCAGGTCTCTGTTCATAAACATAAACTAGCCCAAACTAATTTACTATAAAATGAAAGTGTTTGTATGAATTCAGAAAAAAAGAAACGCGCCAGTCACGACTGCATGTGTGTACATATTTCTATATTGTGGTCTATTTACACAAAGTTAGGTTAGTTCCATCATTTAGGTGACGTATGTGCTCCCAAAATTTTACGCCGCTGCACTGACGTTGAACCGTGCGCTTGCACTGGGTTGGTATGACCAACAGGTCAAAACAAGCTCAGAACAAAGTGACCGCTGTGCTCTGATTGGTGTTCTTGCTTTGTACTTCTTTTGTTTTGACATGTTACGTTTTTATACACACAAAAACCAAAAGGAACGACATTATACTTTGAAATGTAATGGAGTAAAAGTAAAAAGTCACCTGAAATGGAAATACTTAAGTAAAGTACAGATACACAAAAAAACTACTTAAGTACAGTAACGAATTACATTTACTTAGTTACTGTTCACCACTGGTCACAGTAACTCTGGAAGAGGATCTAAATGTATCACTCATTATAGGTATGATAGAGTTAACCCACAGCATGTGCTTAATGGGCAATGGAATCGTGTTTACACCTAACCAAATGCACTGAGATGCTTGCACATTTATGAGTAAAATGCAATCTGAGTCCAGTATATAGCTAATAGTTCTCACCTGAGCTGGCTGCATTGGGTGAGACTGAGCAGGCTGACAGGCATCAGGCACCCAGATGTTGAGTTCAGTCCATATAAAACTGGTCTTACGTCAGCTGAGGAACATAGGCCATCTCCCACTGCACAGAAGATAAAAGGAGAATGTCTAGAGCTAAAACAAAGAACTAGAGGAGCTATAGTAACACAGTGTCTTCATTTCCTTTGTTAAAAGAATGCTCCAGCATTTTCCAACCTCGTCTCTGTCTACCAAATCTGCACTCTCTGTAGTGTATATGCTGTTCTCTGTGTCTGTTTGCTATGTCACCTGCTTGCCAGAGGCTGATTGCAGCTCTCTCTATGGCTCCTGTAGGAGAGTCTGAAAATCCACCAATCACAGGCCGTCCCACCTGATAACCTGAAATGAACCCAGAAAAATCAATGAAAACAGATTTCAGAAGGTCAACCATATTCATACTGGCTTCTGAAGTATGACCTAAATTTAGCTCTTCCTTCTTCCCAATGGTGCATGTGCCTTGAGTGCCAAAGATTAAAATGATTTGTAATTAGAGACTGGATATTTTATTATGATTTGAATTAGATAATATTAGATAATGCTCTACCGCTTGGAATCACTTGTCATGGTAATAATTCTTTTTTTTTTTACATAGTAAGGACTTTGTGTTTACTTATATGGTGTATATGATGTAGATTTACTACTAATAAAACACTAAAAGGTGTTTTTAGGCATATTATTCATTATTGCATGCATTTTCAGATCAACAAGGCAAGATTTAAATGATCATCTGTTTCTTGTAATTCTCTACTTAGTCTTTTATATAAGGCTTCTTTGAGATTTATTCACTACATTTTATATGAGTCATTCTTGACATTCATTTTATGATATCTTACAACCCTGTTTCCAAAAAACTTGGGACGGTGTGCCAAATGTAAACAGAAACAGAATGCAAAGATGTGCAAGTCACTTAAATCCTTTATTTAATTGAAAAAAGTTCAAAGACATATCAAATGTTGAAAGTGAGAATTTTATTATTTTGGAAAAATATATGCCCATTTTGAATTTGATGCTAGTAACATGTTTCAAAAAAGTTGGGACGGGGCAACAGAAGACAAGGTAAAGTTGTGTGTTGCTAAAATAAACACCTGGTGGTTAATTGGCAACAGGTCAGTAACATCATTGGGTATAAAAAGAGTATTCCAGTTAGAGTCTTTCAGAAATAAAGATGAGGATGGGTTCATCTCTGTGTGATAGACTCTGCAAATTGTGCAAGAATAAAAGTAAAATAAATGTTCTAAATGTAAAACAGTAAAGAACTTGGGGAATTCATTATCTACAGTGCTGCAACTCAAGGATCTAACTCACGACCTTTATGTCAGTAGCTGGGAGCGCATTCTTTGATATGCTGCCTGTGTTATTTTCAATTAAATGTGTGGTTTATAAGACTTACAAATCATCACATTCTTTTTTATTTACATTTTGGACAGTGTCACAGTTTTTGGAGACAGGGTTGTATTTCTTGATGTTCTACAGTTTTCTCTATCATTTCAGTATCATCTACAGCTGTGTTCATTCACCTAAATACACCTATGTTTTTGAGAAGTTCTTACAGCTTTGCTGCTTTCTACTATTTATTTGAAATATGTGAAGTTGTACAGAATTAGAATATTAGAATAATTTCATCCATGTACCCGCAACACAATTGGTTTGATTTGAATGAAAACACTCATTTCAATCTTTAGTGTAACAGTGGTGTATATAAAATTTTAATGTAATTACAAAATTTGTAATTATAATGTAATTACATAATTACCTATAAATAATTATGCAATGTATACAAATGTATTGCTGAACAGTAATAATAACTAGATTTCAAAGGGTTGATATAACACTGTATGGTGTTGAGATGTAGTCAGACCTGGGTTGCCTGAGTTCGGCTGTGCTGTTACATTCCCATTCACAAACACTGCAGAATATCGAGTGGTCAGAGACACTGAAAAAGAGAAGGTGAGTGAAAAAGAGTGTAAATTATAAAGTGACACAGTGAAGGAGTTACACAGAGAGAGAGAGAGCGAGAGAGAGAGAGAAACAATGAACATAAGACAGAATGCAATAAACTAGCAAGATCTTATTAGAATTATTCTGTTATGCCAGAACAAAGTCACTTACTGAAGCTGGGCTAAGGTACAGCTCACCTGCTGCATTGAGTGTGACGTTTCCAGTGCGTCGGATCAGATTGATGGCAGTGAGTCCGTTCCCTCTCCAGTCGAGTGTGTACATTAATGCAAGGACCACATTTACACACAGCTGTCTTTCAGCCACCAGCTCTGGACCTGCTAAAACAACACAAACAACACACAACAAACAGGAGAGTCAATACAGAGAACCACAGACATCGCACAAAGAGGACATGATGAAGTGACATGGAATATTGTTCAATCACTGACCAGACTCAAGTTTAGCAGGACTGGACACAAACGAGCTTAAGTCTGTGGTCACTTCATCCACAACATTGACTGTGACCACTCCTGGAATGCACACAAGAACTTCAGTGTCTGAATAACACAGCAGGAATTACAGGCAGGAAATGAAACTGTTCAGGCACATCACATACTGACAGCTCCATGTAAACCCACCTCCCAGCCCATCTCTCACTGCCACTCTCAGATCTGCTGGAGCAGCAGGACAGGCCTGAAGAGTCCTCACACACACAGCCTCAAAGTCCTGCAGGAAGGCTACTGGAGCGCTCTCTAAACACTGCCCCAGCAATGACACCTGAATATAGATGTATACACAAGTATGGCAAATATGCATTAGAAACAGTATAAAGAATGAAAATAAAAACAAAAAAATGAATATATTTCACAAAAAAATTTACAAAATTATTACTTCTTGAAGTTCACTTTCACAGAATAAGGACTGAGAAATGACAAAAGTAAGTACTAAAAATGCAAAATTTGGACTCCGAACAAATCCTGCCCGAAGTGGAAAATTACGTAAATGTGATTTTTTGACAATCTATTCCTTTAAAAGTACAATAACACTAACTTTCATACTGTTATTGTGAAATAAGAATAACTCCATAACAGTGAGTTTGTGATCTTCTCATCTCATAAATAGTTGGTGATATGTGAGACAGCAACAAGAGGTGGTGGTAAGAGTTTAAACAACAACACTCACTGTTGCTCACTTAATACTTAAATACACTGCAATAAACATACAGTAGATTAGTGCAGCACAACCTGTGGGATTGTAAAATACTGGTTGTCTGTAGTGAGGATTGGCTCCCCCTGGCGGTAGTGTGTGGAAGGTACAGGAGGTGCCACCTGCTGAGCCTGGAAAGATGGAGCAGGCTTTGGAAAACTGGAGAAGAAAGAGAAACATTTAACACCATTTCAAATGAGCATTAAAAGAGCATGTAAAAGCTGAATATAAAACTACATGATACTAAAAGAAATATTTTTTGATAAACCTACACGGTCTGCCCATGGTAGAAGAGCCCTAAAAAGGGGTTGTTCTCAGAAGGAGAAGTGACGCAGAGAAATGGGAACCAATCAGGAGCATTTTCAGCAGACTGGGAGGCACAGTCATATTCTGGGGCAAGAATGATACTCCCTCCAAATGGACCAGGGAGACAGTGACCGGCAAAAAGCCACAGCAACTCAGGAGTACAGTCCTGTAGAAATTAAGCCCAAAAAGATATGACGATGCAAAATTTGGAATGGACATTCTGAATTTCAATGTTTCGTTTTTCCTCAATCAGACAGCTTAGAAATATACATACTCCGTGCACAAATTCTGAGCAGTTAATAAGAGGATTTTCCATCATAGTTCATATACTGCTTATTTGAGCATTATGTAGTTTACAGCCTTCATTTGAAGGCCTTCAGCAGGCAGAAATGAACTGAATACTAATCAGGAAGGCTATTATTGATGAATGCACTAAAAGTATATAAATATTTCTAACTTGCTGCATGGATACAGAAAAAGGGGGTACACCCCCATTCTATAGTATAAATAGGCTCATGATGCTAGTCACTGGAAATAGATTTGGGACTTTCTGCTATTTGAAACACACCTGGTCACAGCAGCAACGTACATCACACTCTCCTGGTGACAGATCACATGGGCAATGTCCCAAAGGCTGGAACACTTGATTAGGAATGACTGTCTTATTTTCTATAAGAGCAAGAGAATCAGTCAACCACAGGTCACCTCATACTAACCAAAACCATTAAAGGGATAATAATTTGCTGAAAAATGAAATTTACACAATTTTCTCTTACCCCAATCGACCAAAACATCTTTAGTTTAAAGTTTGAGCTATCAGGCTAATATAGCTAACAATCACTGCAAGTCAATAGTCACCAAAAACCACATCCAGGTCTTTGACAAAACCTGCTTATATGTTTAGGACAGAACTTGAAAATGAACAAAGCTTCACTGTGTAGCTGAATGCTGGGGTCAGCCGTTCTACAACATCTGTTTAAAACGGATGCATGCTGTGTTCCATCTACACGGTTAAGTTTTGTTCATTTGTACAACTCAAAGTAGGCCATACTTTATGAGTAAGGTTCAGCTTCAAAAAACTTACAAACACAGATGCTGTTAACTTGTTTTATAATAGCAGTTAACATTTTTCTCTGTTAATCATGGTTTAGATTCTCAGGCTGTGATTAATGCTCATGCACCCAAAAGCCAATTGTGTGAAACATGTGAAATCGTCAAAGAAGGAAAAACAAAATCATACTATCTAAATATGAAGGGAAATAAAGCATTTACAATAGTAATTCAGCAACACTGTCACCACTGCCACCAGAGTTAGACCTGGTCATATGTAATTTAAACTGTAATAGTATTAAAACCACAATTGAGCATCCAATCATCTGCAATATACAAATTCACCAGATTATAAATGTATATAATTTAGACAGCTTGTAGTAGTCATTGTTATCAGCCAGCAAGATGGAGAGTTCCAACAAATCCTGCATAGGTACCCTAAAGGCTAGAGCCAGCCCTGACTTGAGCTTAAAAGCTCATTTAATACAAGCCTAAGCCACCAAAAAACATTTTGACCGAGATTAAATTACTGCTTATCTTTATTGGCCTAAATGCCCTAACTAAAGAAGTAAACATCAAAAGCTTCAAGTAAACATGTCTTGGTTAATCACATAGTGCTGGGCAAGGAGGACAATGTGTAAATGAAATTTTTTGGTTTTGGTTTTTAGTTAAAGCTTTTGTACTGACACAGAAAGCACTGATTAGCTGTCAGCTGATTACTGTCACTGAGATCAGAAACAACTGCTGGAACACAGTGAAGGAAAAGGCAGAGGTTAAGTGGAGCCAGAGGGTGCTGACCTGACACAGGGCCAGCAGGGGGCAGCTGAGCATAGATCTGAGCTTGAATGACGAGAGAGGACAGAGGAACATTGCCCAGACATGCAGACACCCTCACAGTCTCTCCCACACACAGTGGCTGGGCACAGCACTCTGTCTTGTTCCCACATAGCTGCAGAGTCCGGTTCAGACTTACATGCACCAGCAGGGCAGTCTGAAACTCAAGTAAACATGCTGTTTACTGGAAAGGTGAGACAGGAATGCTTTTATGAACTACGATAATAAAAATGAGATATAGAGAGTGAGCAAGATTTGTATCAACAGGTTGGTTTTGTATTACTGCATCAGACTGAATGGTAACTCTCTGAGGCTGGAAAGACTGATTGCGTCAAAGGAAGAAAACATTTAGCACTATTTTGGTGCACTAAGTGACGTATACAGTGAAGAAATCTTTAGATACTCAGTGCAGATGGTATGTCACTGATGAGGCCTCATAAGCGGCACATACATACCTTTCCTATTATCTCCTGTGAGAGATTCCACTGAGCCAGAGAGGACGGCACGCAGGAAGGAAGAGGGAGGCGCCCTACAGGACAAAGAAGCCATACAAAAAAAACTAGTTTTGTGACCCCTTGGAAAAAACAGAGAGATGAAAGAGAGGGAGAGCGTGATAGAAGGAAGAGAGAAAGAGGAAAGCATATATTGAGAGAAATAAAGAAAGACAAAGAAGAGAAATAGAGAGGAAGAGAAAAGGGAGGGACTATAGCGTGAGACAAAGAAAAATGAGAAAAGGAGAGGCAGAGAGAAAGAGAAGACAAAGAAAGTGGAAAAGAGAAAGAGAGAAAGTAAACAATGGAGAACACCAAAAAGAACTTCAAAACTAAACCAACGATGATGAGGAGGGGTAGAAAAAATGACAGAAAAAAACCCATGAACTCCAGCATGGCAAAACCCAAACTTACCCTTGTTTACCACTATCAGTGAGAAAGTGGAAAGTGTGTGGGTGATCCTGAATGTTCTGGATATACCTGTTGTATTGGAGGGTGTGACACTGCTGATGGTCAGGGAGATGTCAGACACGTTTCCAACCAAAAAGGCAGATGCTCTTGCACCAGACGCAACAAGGAATGATGGTTGAAACACTGTAAAGTACCGCAGACGTGACATTATACAGTAATACGTTGGGAGGTGCTGATTTTTTTTTATTGCAGTTATAGCAGATACTTTAAAGCGAAATAGATCAAAATTAATCAGAATAATTGCAATATTATTAACTTTATGTACAGAACACTGGTTGCAGCTGAAAGTGCTTTATAGGTAGGTGATAAGGTTCAAGAGTAATAGAAAAAATTAAAGTTGAGTTTGTTTTTGTTCTATTATAGTTCCTGTTCAATTTCAGTAACAGCAATATTTAGGGGGAAAGTTTTCTGGCAGTCTTTATCAGTCATTTTAAAACCTAAAGTATATCTTGTGGACTAAATAAACACATTAACACATTTCCAGTACTTTCCTTAGCTGATGTCACAAACGACATAACCTTACTTGCTCTTTCATGAGTCAAACAAATGGGTTAAACTGAACAGACAACTGGTAATTACCACAAAGAGTCATGTATAGTCATGTATAGTACAGATGTAGCAGCAGCATTCAAATACAGCACAAAAGCACTTACCTAGCTCATATTATTTACCCCACAAAATAAAACGACATCCTGGCCAAAAAAATAATTAATTAGCCAACTGAGATTTTGGGGAAGAAAATCTTCTGATTCTGATATTGGCCGATTCTAGTTGTGTATCTCTACTTAAAAAGCTATTTTTTGATTGAGTTCACTTTCATAGAATGGGGCTTGAGCAAAAATTGAAACTTTTTTTTATTAATTTAATATTAAAATGAATATTATATGAACACCCTTGATTTCAAAAGAAAAACTGGACGAGCAGTTGTCTACAAACTTTAGCATATACTGGCTCAGTTTCCCGGACAGAGATGAAGCCTAGTCCCGGACTATACAGCATTCTAAATGGAGATCCTCCAAAGAAAAGAAAATGTAGTCCAGGACTAGGCTTAATCCCTGTCTGGGAAACCGACTAATTTTGCTCTGTTGGATCCCAGGGCCTCTGTGAAGTCTCTGCTACTACTTATATGTAAGCTCCACTTACCACATATGTGCACTTAGTAGTCATACAATTACAGACTGTAGCTCATCTGAATAATCTGTTCTCCCACCTTTACCGAGTTTATCAATGGTCAGTGTGACTGCAGTGCTGACAATGATCCACCCCCCCCAAATAATGCCTGCTCTGTGGGGGTCAATGGGGCTCCTGACCACTGAAGAACAGGGTAAAAAGTGGCTAACAAATTATGCAGAGCAACAGAAGGACTACAGTCGGTGATTGTAGAACTACAATGTGCACCTGTATCATAGGTGGAGCTGATGAAATGGACAGTGAGTGTAGTAAATTATTCTTCAATGGTTGTTCAGTAAAGGGAATGGTTTCTGTTTAGAACTATTTCATGACTAAATGGTTCTCTGCATGGTAAAACTGGTTCTTCAGACTGGAAAATGTGTTGAATGTGGTCCTTTATAGAACATTTTGAAAAGGGTTCTATATAGCACCAAAAAGGGTTCTGCTATTGTTACAAGCTTGACATCGTAACAAGAGAAGAACCATTTCTGATGCTATTTAAAAACATTTCATTCTATATATAACCATATACAACACATTCTCTCCATGCAAAGCATTTAATCATGATATGGTTCTGCACAGAAACACACGGTTTTAAACAGAACCATTCAATTTACTGAAGAAACATTGTTTAGGAGTGTACCAACAAACATGCTCAGTGAATGTACATCCACTGTAGAGGGCAGGGGATGGATGGTTCCTCTTTTCGACCTTGGATCCTCTCAGCGTTTCTTCTTCATGCTCTTTCTCTGTTACTGTCGCTTTTGGCTTAATTATTAGGGGTTTTAACTCAGATTTCAGTAAAGCTGAATACAATTGAACGGTATCTGAATAAAACTGAAGTGAACTTCAGTCCCATATGGTCTAGCAGTTAGGATGCCTGGTTTACACCCAGGTGGCCCGGGTTCGACTCCCGGTATGGGAAGTGTTTGTTATAGGGGCAGTCGGGGGCTGGAGGTTAGGCAACCAGCCCTGTGACCGGTTCGATCCCCTGGGCTGACAGTCCATGACTGAAGTGCCCTTGAGCAAGGAACCCAATTGCTCCCCGGGCGCCATGGATAGGGCTGCCCACCGCTCCAGGCAAGTGTGTGCTCACAAGTGTGTATGGTGTTTCACATCATGGATGGTTGCCAAACTTAATGCGGAGGTGAAATTACCCCGTTTGTGGGACTAACAAGGACCACTTAACTGAACTGACAAGAACAACTGAAATGTCTGATTACATAAATGCCAGTCTCGAGCAACTTCATCCAGAAAAACACACGGTAAATACAGCACTGGATCAGTTTACCTATGCAAGACATCTTTTTCTATTGAACCTGAACCTGACTAAAGTCTCCTTGCAACTTAGAGCTGAAGTCAGCTTCACATCCGCTAGCTTCTTCTTCGAAATGTCCCGTTCCACCTTAAATGGCGCAGCTGTTGCAGTCCACGTACAGTGTCACTGTTACCTGCTGCAGCATTTAAGGTGGAACGACAAACTTCGAACAAAAAGCTGGCGAATAGGAAGCTGACGTCTCCCTGGCAACGAGAGCGCGTTGTGCTAACTGCTATGCGCACTATCAGCAGTCGCACCAACGAGCCTGCGCCCTTATCAGAAACATATCTTACCAACACTGCATGCGGCTTCTTCTTTCAAAAGCAGCACGAAGACAAATAAAGTCTGGGATACAACATTCAAACAGGCAGGCGGTCGCTTTGTTGACATTGTTGAGAATTGCGCGGTGTTTTTCTTCTGTGGAAACTGTGAAAACACTACGCCATTATCGCCAACTGGTGGCCCGGGGCCGTATTACAGAAACTTGTTAAGTCTGAAATCCTGTCTGTTTAGTTCTCACGCCAACTTCAGTCAGGAATGAATTAGGCACAGAAGCTATTACAGAACAACAGATCTTAAGTTCATAATCTTATCCTAAATCCAGACAAGGATTGTTGCAGTGATGGTGGTGGAAAATGAGGAGACCGAGCTATAAGAGTGTCTGTTTATTAGGCAGATTAACCTTAACATGATCGGCTAAAGCATTTGGGAAACTGAAACTGAAACTGAAACTGGAGAGCCTTGACGCTCTATCAGAATATTCTGCACTTCTAGTTTGTCGCTTTTTAGTTTCCTTTGATTTTTCTTCTTCTTTTTTACCTCAGTAACGTCAGGTAGCTTTTGCTCTCTGGCTACCTAACTTGATTTTTTTTTATTACGTCAGCTATGCATGTATGGCAGATTGCAATGTAACAGACATGACAGTTTATTGTCGACTTCAATTGAGTTCGTTAAGATTTCCTGAAAGGATGTAAGATGAGATGCTGTGAGATAAGATGATATTTTGTGAAAAATCTTATCTTGACCTGTCAAATTTTAAGTTAGGACAAAAAGACAGGAAGTTTCTGTAAAACGGTCCCTGGTTCCCATCACCACCACTGTGAACAATTCTGACTCTGCAAGTTTCTCCAGTAAGGAACATTTCACATTGAACCACTTTGAATGGTTTTTTTGGAAATTCTGACCTGTGATCCCAGATGTCAGAAGTGTTTAATGCCTCTGAAATTTATTCCAGAAAATTATTAGATTAGTTATTATTAGTTTTGTGATAAAGTTTTGGCTTAAAATATTTGTATCCATTTATTTCAATCCATTCATGCCAGATGGGTACATGCAGGACATTCAGAGGTCAAAATAGTCACTAAAGAAAAATTATATTACATATAAAATCTCAGAAGACATGTGTAGGTTCACAGAAGTTGACATACCTCCACCCAGGTACAACAAAGCACAACCATGTTTTTTCATATCTTTGATATGTCTATTTTATGAAAATGTTGCCTGCATAAAAATATTTTACTGGAAAATATGATATGATGGATCCTGCTAGACAAAATGATATTTGGATCCTGCTAGAAAAAAATTGGATTCTATAAAAGGAATGGTGTCTGCATTTTCACATTTATGAAAATTTTCAGAAACTCTCCAAATTTGGAATGTATGTCCACAGGCAGGTATTGAACACAGGGAAATAAGAAAGTCACCAATGTATCTGACAATTTAAGAAATATATACCCTTAAATATATATTTAATATATGTGTAAACTGAATAGACTTACTTGTATCACTAATACTTACAATAATTATACATATAAAAAGGACAACAATTACCACACAATGTAATTATCAAGTACTACAAACTGTCATCTTCTTTTGAAAATACACCGTTTGACTATTCAATTAACCTTAACAAATTAATGGCCTATGCACCAGCACTGAACAATGAAAAATACAATGGGGTAATAGATTGAGAGAAGGACACAAAACATGTCTTCGTTAAAAAAAAACCATATACATTTAATTTAAAGATTTTGTTTCATTGGAGATACACTGTATTTCCAGAAGTATTCACTCACCCATCCAAATCATTGAATTCAGGTGTTCCAATCACTTCCATGGCCACAGGCGAATAAAACAAAGGACCTAGGCTTGCAGACTGCGACATTTGTGAAAGACTGGGTCACTCTCAGGAGCTCAGTGCATTCCACCATGCAACCGTGATGAGATGCCACCTGTGCAAGTCCAGTCGTGAAATTTCCTTTACTAAATATTCCATAATCAAACGTCAGTGGCCTTATAACAAAGAGGAAGTGATTGGGAACGACAGCAACTCAGCCACGAAGTGGTCGGCCATGTAAAATGACAGAGTGGGGTCAGCAGCTGCTGAGGCACATAGTGCGCAAAGGTCGCCAACTTTCTGCAGAGTCAATCACTACAGACCTCCAAACTTCATGTGGCCTTCAGATCAGCTCAAGAACAGTGTAGAGAGCTTCATGGAATGAGTTTCCAAGGCTGAGCAGCTGCATCCAAGCCTTACATCACCAAGCGCAGTGCAAAGCATCGAATGCAGTGGTGTAAAGTTTCGCCACTGGACTCTAAAGCAGTGGAGACGTGTTCTCTGGAGTGATGAATCACACTTCTCTGTCTATCAGTCCAATGGACTAGTCTGGGTTTGGTGGTTGCCAGAAGAACAGTACTTGTCTGAGTGCATTATGCCAGGTGTAAAGTTTGGTGGAGGGAGTATTATGGTGTGGGGTTGTTTTTGGGCTCGGCCTCTTAGTTCCAGTGAAAGGAACTCTTAATGCTTCAGCAGACCAAGAGATTTTGGACAATTTCATCCTCCCAACTTTGTGGGAACAGCTTAGGGACGGCCCCTTCCTGTTCCAACATGACTGCGCACCAGTACACAAACCAAGGTCCATAAAGGCAGGGATGAGTGAGTTTGGTGTGGAAGAACCTGACTGGCCTGCACAGAGTCCTGACATCAACCCAGCAGAACACGTTTGGGATGAATTAGAGCGGAGACTGTGAGCCAGGCCTTCTCGTCCAACATCAGTGTCTGACCTCACAAATGCGCTTCTGGCAGAATAGTATAGCTGTATACACCACCTCTTCCTCTGACTGCAGTATGTCCTTGTAGTACAGGTGAGTCAGGTCTCGCACTTCTTGAGGTGCTGCTCGCTTGTAATATGTAACAGGCTCCATTATTCCTTCTGTCAACCTCCAGTCCTTCCCCACAGGACTCCAAAGCACTGGCTTTTGGTGACAGTGATGGCTGTGGCACCAAAAAACAGTTTGATATATGGGTCTCAGTACATGCTGTCTAAATATATCCTCTGTTGGGTGTAGATGATAGGCAGGCATGTCAGAGGTGGAAGCATCAAGAGTGATAGACATTTTGCTCATATTTCCTTTTTCCATACAGCATCAGAATGTATTGTGTGGCCACCATCAAACCGAAGTGACTTAAGCCAGTCAGCTCTCCCAAGTGCCTCCCAAGTTTTGTGACAGAAGCTGCTTTTCCTACTCTGAAACAAAAATGCTTGTTGTGTCTCATCATCCTGTCAGTGCACGGTATGTGGGAAGGCACTGACAGAAAGCTTTTCCCAGATGTTTGTACATTGTACTGACAGCCATGATATTCAAACATGCTGCGACTTGCATGATACAAGAGCAGCACAAGCATGTCAGTGTTATCACACCTTATGAATATTCTTAGAAAGGTTGACGGTGTGCATCACTACTCTCATGCCAGCCTCCGCTGCTTAAATCAGGTAGGCCCACCACTTTGTCTTTTTAAATACATTTTGTCTCTTCAACTTTTTCAAAACCTCCAGTCAAGACACTCGTCTGGTCTTTATTGATCTACGTGGTCCTGAGATTGTGATGTAATGGCAAACAAATACAGAAAGCATGGCTTTGTTACCGCTACTTGTCAGAAATCTCTTGTGGTTTGGCAGTTTTGTTTTTCCTGAAATTATATATGTTGGTCCACCCCCAAGTGCTTTACGCCTCAGCCTTTCATGTTGCTTAATGGAGTTTGGATGGTCCAACCATCGTAACACAGTTGACTTTCTCTATGCCAGATAGCAAGGAAAGGATCTTTTTTGTAACTCAGTTGTGCTTTGTTCTGCCTTGGGTGGAGGTATTGCAAAAACTAAGGCCTTTTTCTTCTAACTGGGTCACACCTTATTTGGATTGTTCCCTACAGATGATCTATAGATACTTAAATGGGTTTGGCCTTGAGGTTAGCGTTAGGGTTAGGTTTGGGGTTTGGGATATATTTAATATAATCTTTCAGACTCAACTTCAAGTTCAATTGCATTTAATAGATTTTTAGTTAGATGTTACTTAAAGATATACTGAGCATCTACAAGCCATCTACAGTGGGTCATCCATGTAAAATATTACTCCTAACTGTAAAGAAATCAGAGTCTGTAAGTTTCTCTATACTTAACAACCTCACATTAAACCACTCTGATCGAGCCTAGGACTGAATTATTTAGAAACATGGTGGAATTAACCTTTCATTCTTGTAAAACTGACATTATAGAAAGAAATGGTTACAAAGATTTTGTTTTATGCAGGGCATTGTTTAAAAAGACGACACAAGAAATCCGAGTTGAAGTTCCTCTGCAATGCACCATTTCATATCAAACTACATCTCAAAAGTTTGGTGGGAAAAAACCTCCTTTAAACATTTCTTTGAAAAAAAAAACACATTTATATTGTTATATATTTACTACTGTATATCGTTATTACCATAAATATTTTTGTTTAGTAATTTGTATTACTATAAATTACATTATATCATAACAGACAGTATCTAAACATGTTTATTATTACCAAAGAGAACAGAGAAGAGACTTGCACCTTGCTTATACTTCAATCATTTATTGATTCACTTACAAGTAACAGAACAATAATGATGACAAATCTTCAGAGTTTCTGAGAAAACAGATTAATGGAATATCCAAGTAGTTAAAAAAGCTTATTTTTACTACTGAAACATAAAGTGACACATTGCAATGCAGAGCAGAAACATTTTTTTCAGGCATTAAAGAAAAGACAATGTTGATAATTTAGCTGTTTAGCTGCCATGATCTCTTTAACCTCCAGCTCTGTTAACCACCATGTGCGTTCTTTCAAGCAGGCGTGGGTTTGACGTTTTGACATTGTTTCCCCTGCAACACAGAGAAGCAGAAGAGGATCAGCACACTTATTGGCGCATGGAGTCAGTGGTTTTCAGTGGTAAAAAGTTATGGCCTGTGGTCTGCGGTTTACAATTTAAGCGCACAATGGTTTCTATGTGAGTGAAGTTAAGTCAGACTGAAACCAAATATAAACAATGTGGTGGTTAATCTGCTAGAAAAATAAACCAAGATGCAGTTCAGATAAGCATGATGGGGCATGACAAAACTAGATAATGGATAATGTCTTTCATGAGTTTCTCCTCTACTGGTTCATGTTCAAGTAGTAAGTGTGAAGGTTTTGTTTTACACCAATCTATATATCTACTATTAAAAACAAGTAGCTCTAGTACATAGAACCCAAATGGAAAAATAAAAGAAAGGAAAACAAATGAATGGAGAATAGACTTTTTTTTTTTAAAGAAATGCTCCAGTATTTTTCAACCTAAACTCTAAGCATCTGTTTATTGGCTTCCATCATAAATCACTAGGATTATCACAGAAATGGTTGTGTCTGTTAATCAGTTCTACACGTGAAAGATTAAATAACACTGACCTATTCATTAAGATATGACACTGGCATGAAATTGAGGACATTATGTACCTTGAACTCCTTCTCTTTGCACTGCTTCACTAGTTTGTCCACCCAGTTTTTCCGGTCCTTGATCCACGGGGCATCAGGGGGAGCACACAGAACCTTGTTCTTCTTGGTTCGGAATCTAAAAGGTAAAGACAGTCACCCATTACTGCCACTGCTAGAACTGGAAAGAAAGCATTACACTTAATATATTAAATGCTACACTTTTCTGTACCACTTTTTAAATGCATCAGTTTTCAGCTGAGTTATCAGACTGAAACATGAAATGAACTGTGAAGAGGAAAAATAATCAAGTGGAGTTGAGGATTTAAATGGTGGTGGTTGCTTTTTATCATATAGATTTAACTGTTTAAGGAACATAAAACCTTGTTATCTGCTTGAGATACTCACAAGACAGCGTGGATGTGGCATCCATCACCTTTGACTTGCTCAGTATAGCCTGCAAGAATCTGCCTTGGAATAGGTTGATTGCTGACTGATAAACAGCAGTCCACGGCCTGATCCCCAAACGACACTGAGAGAGAGAGAGAAACATAGATATAGAAATCAGCTTTGTAGCTCTGTCTGTTTGTACTGGTTGTAATTTATCTCAGGATGAAGGTAAAAGAAAAATATATGCCACTGCCAGTTTCTGAATTATTATTGGTCAGGGAAAATGAAAGTATGTCCAGGTTTATGTATGTGTGAGCATGTGCCTGTCTGTGTGTGGTCAGTCTTCTGCAACCCTTTATTCAACATCTGTGTGCTGACTCATGGTGGGGGAGGTCTCCCTTTGGGAAAGCAGCAGCCATTAAAATCATATTAGGGCTCTCAATTGCGCACTGAGAACTCTGCTTGTCTTTCATGATAAATAGCCACAATATTTCCTAGACTGCGCCAGAGCAGTAAATGTGATGGGGCATAAAGGCAAAATCCACATGGCACAATAATGTTCTCCTTACAGTAGACATTCCACATAGAAACAGACTTCCTGTCTAAGTTTAAATAATATATATTATAAAATATGAGCATTTCAGAGCAGTGAAGAAGGAAGAATGATATTGATGAAATCTAAATAAACCTAAGAAAATAAAAAGAGAAATAAAGCCAGGTTAGACTAACCTACAATGTCTACACAGAACGTCCTTTTTAATTTAATCTTATGCATAATGGAACAACATTAAATGACAACAAATTATTCTGTATTATACTACTTACAAAGTTCTGATAACTATAGTATATATAGTGATGCAACATATCTGTGCATTTCTTGCACACACGCACACACACACACACACACGCACACACACACATATATATATATATATATATATATATATATATATATATATATATATGCAAGAAATAAATATGCATTTTGCATCATTGAAGGGTAGATATTCACTACACTTATACCCTGTGGTGTATGATGGATGAGTGTATTAGCTCACCTGTCAGGTTGCTGCTTAAGATGAGTCCAGTGAGCCAGAGAGCCACACACAGACTGCTAACCCCCGCTGAAGCCATCGCAGACAGAGAATGAAAGAGGGTGTTGCGTAATTTGGTGCAGTTCAGAAGAGTCGGCTGCTGCTGATGATGTTTGCCTCCTGTAGGCTTGCTCTGTGAGGTTTCCCTCTCTTCCTCTGTGACCTCTCCTCTGTGCTATGTCTCTTTTTATAGAGCAGTAGGTTTCGTTTTTATGTACAGTCCCTCCCTTAAATTCTCTCACATGTAGTTTTCAGTGAAGTGAGTGGGGATTCCCAGTATTCTGGAGCAAAGGTTAACTGATTGCCCCACTGCACAAGACACAATAAGTGGCTGTAAATAAAATAATGGCTGTTAATAAAATAGTTATTAAAAGCACTAGACACACACTTGTTTTGATACAATTTGATATTGTAGAGTCATATGTATGCATAAATGTTGAAATACTTAAAATTTAAATATAAAAAATATATAATAACATATACCTTGCATGTTGTTTTGGGGGTATGATGAAAGAAGAGTAAATATAAAAGACACCATGCTTCTTCTGCGAGAAAGCACTGCATATTGTCACCGCAGCAACATGCCAACACATTGAACTTAGAGTGGAGGTCACCTGTAGCTACACACTTCTCCATGATGGTGACCACCCCCACACAAAACACCTACACAATAAGCCCACTTCTGGGGGGCAGTTGTGAGCTGGAGGTTAGGGAATCAGCCCTGTGACCGGAAGGTTGCTGGTTCAATCCCAGCCTGATGGGTGCCCTTGAGCAAGGCACCTAACCCCAAATTGCTCCCCAAGCGCTGTGAATACGGCTGCACACTGCTCCGGCCTAGTGTGTGTGTGTGTGTGTGTGTGTGTGTGTGTGTGTGTGTGTTCACTAGCGCGCATGTATGTGGGTGTCTCACTGCACGGATGGGTTAAATGCAGAGGTCTAATAACACAGTGACAAATGGTTGTAAATTCTAATACACAAAAGCTGAAAAGTTTGACCTGATGCATCCCATGTGTATTGCATGTATATATATACATGCACACATGCACACACACACACACACACACACACACACACACACATATATATATATATATATATATATATATATATATATATATATATATATATATATATATATGTGTGTGTGTGTGTGTGTGTGTGTGTGTGTGTGTGTGTGTGTGTGTGTGTGTCTGGGCTTGTTACTTACTAAGGCTTATTATTATTCGGCAATACTACAGAATGTGCTCAAATCTGAAACTCATATTACAGTTGGACAACACATGAGTGAGAACGTGTGAAAAACACTTTCTTTCATTTTTATGCAAGAATTCTCATTTTTATGCATTTTTATGTGTGTAGTATACTTAAACCCAAACCTGACCTTAACCTCAGGAACCAAAGACTATTTTTTTTAAACATGAAAATTCTGTTTTAGTTCTGGTTTTCTTTTTTGTTTATTAAGGCCATTTTGTTCTGAAAATGTACATGTCAAATATAAATATATCAAGTACGTATAACCACATCTTGCATAAAAATGAAAGAAAGTGTTTTTCACACTCTCTCACTCATGTACTGTCCAGCTGTAATATGAGTTTCAGATTTAAGCACATTCTGTATATTGCTCATTGTGTGTCAAATGCATTTTTACAGTCCAGACCAGATGACATGATACTTTTTCTCGGATTCTAATGGCAGATCTCCAAAGGAATGCAAGGCTCTATGGAAGACGCTTTCAATTCTCATGAAGTATTAAAGCAGTGCTGGTTCACACATTTATTTACTCTCTGTAATTATCAGTTACAATCTCGGTTTCAGTGTCAGGATATTAAACACTACACTCCACTGAAATGATATTTTCTAAGCTGTACTGACTCCACACACCCCGTCTCGTATCCAGGCTTTTTATTTTATTGTTGTGTTTTAAAACATTAGTTCATAAAAGATACAAATTTCTACTTTTCCACTAGGAAAAACTTATTTAAGGTGCACAATTGGACCTTAAAACCATTGTTGCACCTTTGAGGGTACACTTACATTTTTTGTACCTTGACAAACAAATCATGTACCTGCATGGTACCTTTATTTCTAACAGTATATTGTGTCACCTTTTCCTGGAAGATTATTACTGTTTGACACTTCAGGAATTCCCCTGTTTACAACGCATGCTTTATTATTATGTGTTTCATCTCCTCGTAACAGGAGTGCACTGTTGTTTTATGGAAAATGTAAGTGATGACGAAATGGCAAAATGCAAAGTAACTCTTGTATATTTTTTTATTTTCATTTAATAAAGTGCAAAAACAATAATTCTAAAAAAAAAATTAGGCTTACTAACTTTATTTGAATTCACTCACCCCAAAACTACATACACACAATTCATGGAAAGACATGCAATTATTTATTGCTTAAAAAAAGCTTTGAGGTGTGCACTCAAACACATGCACACTCACCAATGAAAGGTAAGGACATTTGTGTATCACTGCTGAAATGTGAACAATTAAAAGAGAACAATTAGAACAACAAAACAGGTGAAGTGTAGCTTCTTTCACATTGTGATCACAGCACAGAGCATCTGGACACAAAGACCTAGATGTTATTCCGCTCAGTTTAGGCTGATGTTTTGATCCTGTTCACTCACTGTCTTTTGTTGTGCTATAGAGAGAGAGAGAGAGAGAGAGAGAGAGACAGAGAAACTCACTGAAAGTCACTGAAAGCAATACACTGAAAGAAATACAACCTTGTTATAGCAAAAAAAGCTCTTGTATTTCTGAACTCATAACTTTACAGGAAAAGGAGAAGAAAAATGTTCTGAACATAATTCACATTAAAGATTCACTGGTTTTGGGGATTTTGGGGTCCTCTCTGGTGAAAATGAGTAATTGCATGCAACGTCCAAGAGAACAATTTGTAATATTGGCAGTGTCTCGAACCCCTTCTCTGAGTGGGTGAAACTGAGAACTGTAAGCTCGTTAATAGAGTATTCCAAGAGAACTGGTGCAGGATGAGTCTTCCAAAGATGTAAGCAAATTATCATATCTTCATCAGCATAATGTTTATTTTGCATTTGAGACCCAAACATTAAGCCAGACCTTCTTTTTGAGACTATATGTGTGATGTTGATATGTAAAGATGTATGATGTGGTCTGATCTACTTTCCTCAAAAGATCTGCATCTAACTTGGAGATCAAGGTAGCTCTCCAGGACCAGAGGTGGTGAACACAGCTTTAGAGGATAGTGTGCTCACCTGTTTTTCTTGCAGCTTCTCCAGATGTGCTATGAGTTTTGCCACCCAAGGATATGCTTTGTGCTCTGGAGGTGGAGAACATAGCCTCTTGCCTTTCCTTGTGATGAACCTAAACAGAGTGAAAGAAGATGAGTTTTCATGCACGTGTTTTTTCATGTTTATTTTGATAAACAGAAAGGGTTCTTTGGACTGAACTACTTTTGGTTCCATAAAGAACCTTTCAGTGGATGGTTCTGTAATGGGAATTTTTCAACCTGACCTCTATCTGCCACATCTGCAGCATACAGTCGATTATCACAGATTATCACCTCTACTCAATAAAAGAGCAGAAACCTGAAACAGCTGCCCACAGCCTTCTATTATGAATATGTTTTGAGCCAGTTAATGCTCTGTTCATTTACTATATAGGAGTAAAAGTGTGGTAGGTGTTTGGTACGAATGCAGCAGAGAGGTAAGGCTGGAGAATTCCTTTATAGTACCAGTGAAAGTTTCTTCAGGGAGCCAAAAATTTTCAATGGCATATTCAAAGAAGGTCCTACTGTAGGCTTCAGTTTGTATGTTGGCCTGTAACGACTTACACTGTAGCTGATAGGGAGCAGCCAGTATCTTGGCTTTGCACCATGTAGGACACTACAATGTGACGTGGAACCAGTTGTCCTGACGTCGACAGACAGCAGTCCAAGGCATCATCGGAAAATGCTGGAGAGAAAGCATTGCAAAGGTGTAGTTCAGTGGATGCTCAGTTATTCTGTTAGTAAAGACTACACATCTCAAATTGAGCATGTTTATGTGGGCCCAAGAGAACCAAGCAGACAAAATCTGGAGAAAAATGAAAGCTAGACTATTCACTTTGGAATGCTGTGTGGGAATTACTGGAAATCTGTCAGCTGAAAGATGCATAAAGAGGTCTTTCAGTACACAGCCAAGTGCAGAACATGGAAATGTTGTTGACCTTTACGGCTAACATGAATGCGTTGTGCCAAGTTTATGTCACGTACAATAGGGCTTTAGTTTCAAATGCTGCAGCCAGTGAAGTAGCTTTGTACGGTCAGCATTTATTCAAACTCACATCCCTGGTCCTTTTTCTAGAATGGGATACATTGACAATCCATGACAAAGCATTTCATGTGTATATATATATATGTATGTATGTATATATATATATATATATATATATATATATATATATATATATTTTTTTTTTTATTTCATTTATTTTTTTTAACCTCTAATTATGCCTTAGAACTTTACATTCCCTTTAAGACATATACCAGTAAATAATCTCTGTTCTGATTGGCTGCGCTGTACCGTAGTTATAAAGAAGTTGGAGCTGAAACATTTCTTGTAGCTTCAATGTTGATGGGTGGAGCTAAACTGCTGAAGGCTGAATAGGCAAATATATGTAAATGTATCAGATTTGTGTCATCAGAAAAACTTCAAAATGAGTCTTGTTTGTATATACGGAACGCATGGACAGATAAGTAAAAGATACACCTTAAAACTTTAGTAGTGTTTGCATACTAAATCAAATTCTGAATCAGTTTTCAGTGACATGGGTCCTTTAACATCATTTTGTCTTTTGGTTTACCTACTTTGTACAATATAGACATAATATATTACATTCATGTGGAAATGATGCACACCTTTATATGAAATTTAAATTTAGGTGTAAATCCAAAGCAGTTGAGTGCATTCAAAAACAAGAATATGCAACTGTTTGCAAGTGTGTACGTTTGCCTTACCTTCCGTCTTGCCCCAGAACACTGCTGTGAAGAGCAGGAGAGCAGCCGCTGCAGTCGACATGCCTGTCTGTGTGTTCTCTGAGCGTCAGGTGCAGATGTGTGCAGGTGTTTGTTCCCAGGTGGACACATGCAGCTCTATTTATACACCAGTTGGAAAGCAGTGTTAACTTTCACTTTCAATATCTTATAAACTCATTAGCCCTGAAGGTATCTTCAATCTCCACCTTTCCAGCAGTCTTTTTTTCCATTCCAATTGCTTCCCGTCATATTCCCTCCCCTCACAAACCTTTTTTTTACTTTTTTCTCACACTCTCAGAAGGCTGCGCATGAAGTTGTAATTCCTCCATGCTTTCATAAGTCCATGGCAGATCAGCAAATCTGGTCATGGCTTTGCACAACAACTATGCTTTTGTTGATTTCTAAAATCGAAAATATTTCAACACATCCTCTGCATATATGTATATATATATATATATATATATATATATATATATATATATATACTGTATATATATATCGTTTTTTTCTGCAAATATTAGTGCACTACTTCTATTTTTGCTAGTTTAACATTTGACAATTGACAATTTAACAATTGTGGCATAACTTTTGCACAGGGCACATTTTATGGGTTTTTTTCCCAATTTTGCAATAACATCTGCAGAAGTGTGCTCTCTGTATAAGTCCGCAGACAAGCTGTCTAGCTGTATTCTTTCAGCTGAGATATTAATAATGTCTTTTACAGTTTTATACAGACAAATAGATTTAAATGTGAATTCCAGTGATATTTACAAGATGAACTGAACCAGCAGGTGTTCTGAGTTTTGGGAGCATATTTGTAACCATTTCTTGTAACTTTCTGTGAAGTAACTTTTACTGGCTTTTGACATCTAGTTCCTATCACTGCTACTGTAATCAATACTACACAATGCGTTTCACATCAAAATACGCTGAATGACTTTGTTTAAATCTTAATGTTTAATTATGCAGAAATATTGCAAAATCAGTGAAAACCCCTTTTAAACAATACTGTAACACTACTGTTCAAATGTTTGGTGTCACCATTTATATTAAATATAAATATAAATACAATTTTGTTGTAAATAAATATACAAAATCATTCTAATATAGTCTTGTATATACTGGTTTTTATGTGCATTGCAAATTCACATGTTTCAAATTTCCTGTGCCCAGAATGATGAACGGAGCTAGAAATGAATTTAAAATCGGTGATGAAGATCTGAGGCAGATAAGCTGAGGAAAAAAGTATTTCATGATGTTAGATTTGTATTGCATAAGTTAGTGTACAATGTGACTCACTGTAAAAAGTGACTTGTTTAAATTTGTCAAGCTGTGTATTGTCAGCTCTAGCAAAAACCAAAGCACTGCTTTTTTTTTTAAGGGTAATGAATTAAAGGTGAAAAGTCTAAGTATCATTAAATCTTTAGGAGGTGAACAAAGTCGTTCAGAGTGGTTTGGTTGGAAAAGCTTATCAGGTCAGAATTGTTCATAATGGTGGTGATAGGAACCAGACATCTGAAGTTTTGAATACCACTAGAAGCTCCCTCACAGAAAGTTATTACACAAAACAATTGCAAATCTGTAACACTTTGTTTTGATAGTCTTCTGTAGATGTTTTGCAGATGCTCATTCTGTCTTTAGCTGACTTTAAAGGATTATTAACTACTAAATGTTTATTAAATATATAAATAATATAAATACTGAATACAAATGAACATGAGATTGAGTGTGATGGAATCTATTCAGTCTAACACTAACCTTGACTTCATCACAAAACCTAAACTTACTCCTAAACCTGACCCTTACCCTAATGATGCTAATAATCAACTATTAATATGAATTTAAGCCTCTGTAGATCATCTATAGGGGCATCAAAATAAAGTGTGAACTTTTTAAAATCACTTTATTACCAAGAGGTAAGGTAATTGAATCATGCAGAATTAAAAAAAATTAAATTTCCCCTTTTAACCTACTCAACATAAGAGAGATGATATAATTGTTTTGAAAACTTTCTCTGACACTATAATGGCCTTGACTGTGCAGGTGATTGAGTATAGGCCCTGTTGCTTAAAGCATCACTACCAGTTGTTAGTTGTGAGAATGAGGCCAGTCACTTTCTCAAGAAGCAGCAGTGAGTTCCTAAGAACCTGTCTGGTTCCTGTTCCATTTTGCACTGCTAAGCACCTCAGTGTTGCTCACCAGACACATCGGCGTTTCTTCCTTTTCTTTGGTAATGTAGAATTTCCACCTTCCTCTCATGTTTCTCTCTGCATTGCATGTCAGCTGCATGTATGTGGATCCTGCTTGAGTTTCGGGAGCACATCTAATTCATTGCACACTTGCCTCAAACTGCACTAATATGTTAAGTAATCTCAAATAGATTAGATCAGACAGACCTGGTGGCTTTTTATCTCCCACTTATTCATAATCTCATCTCATCCATGATAACAAATTTCAAATAGGTCCTCCACACCACGCAACTGCATATATTCATTATTTATAAATCTAAAATCTTAAACAGGTAAGCTAATGGAAACATTTATGTTAATATTAGGGGTTTGTAGATGCTAGAGAGTATCAACTTGGTTGAAACATAATGTCAACTAAGCAAATTATATTGTCCTTTTGGTAACAGAATAAAAAAGAAGAAAAAATATAGAAACTAATTTTTGTTATAATTAGTTTATTATTAGTTTTTTTAGTTACTCCACTCACGAGATATTCAGTCATATGCAAAAGTCTGGGCAAACAGGTCAAATGATGTGTGGTTGACTTTCTGAGTGAACACAAATGAACACATCCTCTACAGAGAGCACACATCTGCACATTGTAATGCACACTCACTGTTTCTTTGCTGAATTTAACATTTTGAGGAAATAAAATTTGCCCCATGCAAAAGTTTTGGGAAGTTTCATATTGTATTTTTTATTTTATTCCAATATGCTAAACCTGCTAAATAAATTTTTAAAAATGTACAGAAACATTTGCAGAAAACTGCCTTATTTAAAGTTGTTCTCTGTACATTATATATTTATGTATGTTTACTTAGGAAATCAGAAAAACTTGTCCAGGGGTGTTCAAACTGTCGCAGCTCCAATGTGTGAACTAAAGAAGAAGAGTCTTTCCTGATAAACTATATTTGGGGTGGGAAAATGGTGCGAATTTGATTTTTTGCCAAGCCATTCATTTAAAAGATGTAGAAATGTCATGCAGAAAGTGTCTTCTATCCATATGGCTTGCTAACTGATCTGAGGATGTGCTGCCCAAAACAATAAATGCTTGACTTTATCTTGACGGTAATCAGCAAAACCTGAGGTTCTGGCACCAGCACAGGGGTTTGTGTTTCCTTGAAGAATATACCACAGAGATAAGAGTGACAATCTTTTGAGCCAAAACCAATGCTGTTGTTATTTACTCCATTAGTCTCCGGGAATTGTTTCTTGTGTCGGTTGTATTACTTGAACAATTTATGCGGATTTCCAGAAAAGATCATAAATACATACAGAAGAGTGAACTGTGAAGTGTTTGTATATCCATTGTCTGTATTAGTTGAATTATTGTCTGTTGTCTGCAGCTGTTTTGTGCTCAATGTAGCACATAGTCCTGGAGAAACCCATCTGTGATGTGAAGAAATGACAATAAATAAACAACCAAAAACATTTGGTTAGGTTCGAGTGACGTTTTACAGATTATACAACTACAGTACATGTCCAAAAGTTTTTAGACACCTGCTCATCCAGTGTTTCTGCTGAAATCAAGGGTACTAATAGTAAGTTTGTCCCCTCTTTGTAAGGCAAGAGCCTCTACTCTTCTGGGAAGGCTTTAGACTAAACATTGGGATAGTGCTTTGAGCATTGGTTTGCATTCAGCCCTAAAAAACGCTCCAACTCATCTCAAAGCTCCCAACTTATTGGATAGAGCACCGTCATTTCAGAGAACGCAATTCCAGTGCTCCATATCCCAATGCTGAGGCGCTTCCTACCTCCCTTGTTGACACTTGGCTTTAAGCATGGTGACCTTAGGTTCAGTTGCTACTGCAATACTGGCAATGATTTTCTATGGAGATCATATAAGCTGTAACTGCAACTGAACAGCTGTGTCAGCAATTGGGTACACCTTAAAGTGGGTGAATTAACTAATTAGACTGGACATAAACCTCTCATTTATGTTCTATGATGCGAAACTAGATGGTCTTCCAGGGCTGTTTTTTCACATCAAAGGAGTCAGTGCTTGACCTCTGATAGAGAAAATAACAAGAGTAAGCTTGCAAGCAAATGAATAAAGTAAATGATGCAAAAGTGTAAACTTGTTTGTATTTAAATGCTCCTTGCAATTCAACTACTTAAAATACTTTGGACTTAAACAGCCCTCAGTGATGCAGCCTACGTAGGCTTGAACTATAACATTAGCATTTTATGCACATTTCTAAAACAGCCCATACACATTCATACATTGCCCTTGTATAATGTAATTTTCTGCAAATCGTATGACAGTTTTGTATATACAGTCGTATTCCAGACTGTAGCCTTAGTAGGTGAATATACATACGTGAACAAGTACTGTGAGTGCATGGGGACAGTGTGTACCTAAGACATGTCTGTATGTACTCTTAACTGCACAACGAACTATAATATTTCAAACTGCAAAGTTGATGCTTATTTTGGCAGAAAGTGTTTATTCAGACTTTCATCCATCACTGATTGCATAATCTTCCTGTCTTACTTGACGGACAGAGAACAAAAGGACGAATACCGTGGAATGCAAAGGGTTCTGAAACTACCTTTTCTGCTCTGTAATAGAGAACTTGGCAAAAACAAAGAAGAGGAACCACTGAAATGAGAAAGCCCCTCTGCATTAAGTGGTGAAGTATCTCTTTCACAACAGACCACAGTCGGCACGTTGATTGCATTAAACACGCAATCAAAACCTTGAGTGTGGAAATGCAAACAACAAATCATTATATGTGTAGAACAGTGCTCAACTAAACAATGACACAGGAGTGGCTGCCAATGTCCAGGCCAGTCTTGCTGCAGCATCGACTTGTTTTACAGGAGAATGCTAACAGGTTTTTTAGTTCCGTTACTCTGCCTGGAACTGTAGACTGTTTGAACTCCAGCCAAACGTAGAACTGAAAGCAAATCTGGTTGCGTTTGCTGTCATTGGCCTTTCTGTGAGCTAAAGAAAGTAAATAAAACCACAGTAATCTGAGACCTGCACAAGAGAAGGCCATCAAGGGTTATAAGGAAGAGGAAATATGATATAGTAAAGCTACAATGCAATCACTACACTGACACTCCATTAACCTGTATTCAAAAGCATTGGACAATATAAGTGATACGTAATAGGCCAATATGAACACCTTGGTGTTGAAAAGTATCCCCTGAGGTGTTGGTAAAATGCAGTTGGCTTAGTGTAAAGTAAGCTGAAGCATGACCTGAGTTACCCCGTCGAATTACTCATGCAGTGTCAAAATTGCTCAATTTAATGTTTAAAAGAAAATGACAGGCAATATGTACTGCAATGGTGCTTGAAAGTTTGTAAACCATTTTTCTACGTTTCTGCACAAATTTGATCAAAGATTTCATCAGATTTTCACACAAGTCCTAATAGTAGATAAGGACAACCAAATTAAACAAAGGAGACAAAAATATTAGAATTCAAGATGGGCCTGTTTTGCTGCATCTGGGCTGGGATGGCTTACCATAACTGGTGGAACAATGAATTCTGAAATATACCAGCAAATTCTAAAGGAAAATGGCAGGATATCTTTCCTTGATGTGAAATTCCAGTGTACATGGGTCATGCAGCACAAAAACAAACCTAAATACACAAGTTGTTCTACCAAAGAATAGTAACAAAAGGATAAAGTTAATGTTCTGGAATGGCCAAGTTAAAGTCCTGAACTTATATCTAATAGAAATGTTGTGGAAGGCCTGAAGTAGCAGTCCATATGAGGAAACCCACCAGCATAGAAGAGCTGAAGCTGATTTGTATGGAGGAATGGGTTAAAGTTCCACCAAGCCAATGTAAGCTGGACAAGCAAGATTAATCAAGTTACCGGGAACACTGAAATATAGTTATTGCTGCACAAGAGAGTCACACCAGATACTAAAAGCAAAGTTTTTCCACTCACAGATATGGAATATTGGTTCACCATTCTCAAAAGATAATAACATTGTCTAATATTTTGTTGCATTTGTTTAATTTGGTTCTCTTTGTCTACTATTAGGACTTATGTGAAAATGTGATGTAGGTTTAGGTTAAAATTTTGCAGAAATATATACAATTCAAAGGGGTTCACAAACTTTCAAACACCACTGTGTATTGTTTCACTATACACTACACAGGAATGAAAAAATATTTTCTGGTTCTTCACACCACTGAATTGCTTCCAAATGAATACTCACCACTTTTAGAATCAAGTCATCTAACTTTTGTATGTTTGTACAGTGTTGCTTGAAGTGTTCCACTGCTCCATAGCCCAGTGTTGAGGGGGTTTATATTTCTTACTGATGCTTGGGATTAAGAATGGGGATCTTAATTGGGGCAGGCATGTCGCCGGGGGTCGATGAGGTCGACCCGCTGTCATGGCCTCACTCGTCTCCTGACGACTGTCTGTCCCTCAGTTTTTACTGCACTTTAGACATTTAGGGCTTTTGAGGGGGCGGTGTAGACGGACACCGCAGACCAGTGGCCCTGGGCTCTACCCATGTTTGCCCCCACACCTGTCCCCCCAATTTTAACTACACCATAGTATCACACACTACCCCACATTCATATACACCAACTCCTGCACTCAACACTTCACTGGGGGTGGAAGGGTGGGAAGGTCATCCCTCACCCGTTTCCTGCTCCCTGCCGGGGCGTAGGGTTGGACGCCGGTGCGGGGGCTGGGCCGGGGGCATCCTGGCGTCCTGGGGTTGCTGCCCGGGCCCCCGCCGCCCCCGCCGTGGAGGGTGGCCTGTACGGCGGTGCCAGTCGTGCAGCATTGTATGTTTGGGTGGGTGTGGGCGTCTGTGCGCCCGCGCGCATTCTACCCTTGTGTGTGCCCTCGGGCTCGTGTGCAGCCGTGCATGTTCCTCCCGTGTGTGCGCCCTCCCGCACATGTGCACGTTCGTCCCATGTATGCATCCATATACAAGCCGGTACTGGGTGGGCTTTCCATTCGCCCCCACCTCAGAGGGTGTATGGATGTGGATGATTGTGTGTCTATGTCCTTATCTCTTTCTGTATGGGCGGGTGAACGTGTACATCTAGGGGGTGGGGGAGTGTATATATGGGTGTGTGTGTGTACATATTGGGGTGATATGTGTATGTATATATGTGTGTGTATGTATGTATGTAGGAGTGTATATATGTGTGGGGGTATGTGTGCGTAGGTGTATATATAGGGGTGGATAAATATATGGGGGTGAAGGTATGTGGGTGTATATATGGGCGAGGATGCATATATGAGGTTGAGTGTGTGTGAGGACAGCTGGTGCTGGGTCGGGGGATTGCTGTCCCCGGTCCTCTCCTGGCTGCTCCCCTGTGGTTGCTACTTCCCCCCCGGATGTGGGGCGCCTTGGGGTTTCAGGGCCTGGCCTGGTGCTCCGGCGTGACGGTTGGCCCGCTCCCCTGGGTGGTTGGGTTCCGGGGCGGCTCAGGGCCCCTCGGCGGGGATGGGGCCCTGCTGAGTGTTGAGTGGCTCTCAGGCGTATGAGGCGCTGGGTCTTTGCTGCTGGCTCGTGATGGGGGGGCATCCTGGGGGCGGCTCTGGTTCCTCTGGTTCCCCTGGACCTGTGCTCCGTGGCTGGGGGGGGTGCTGTCTGGAGTCCCCCTCTCCCTTCCGCTGGGGTGGGCTTGCAGGGGTCACTGGGAGGTGCGGCCCAGGGTCTCCACTGCTCCTTGGGGGGGCCCGCAGCGGGCGGGATTCCCTGGTCTTTCTCTGCCTGGGGGATGTTGTCGCAGCTTTCTGCCCTCGCTATTGAGTGCATCTTGTGACAAATTTATACTGTACTGCACTCACAAACACACACACACCCACATACACATACATCACAGTCATTTGTGTAGTCTTTATGTAGGCTGTATGTCTCAGGTACACTTTCTTCTCTTTTCTCAGGAGCAGCAATTGGTGAACCATCGCTGTGGCATTTGTGCTGTGTTCTTTCTGCCCTTTTGTTATTTCCCTTTTTTACCCCCCCCCCCCGTGTCAGCAATGGGTACACCTTAAAGTATGTGAATTCACTAATTAGAAGGGTCATCTGAACGCAGATGTCTCATTTATTGTGAGGTTGTATTTGTGAATGTTATATAATGAGAAACAGGACAGTGTTTTTGGTGCTTTTGCCATTGAGAAAATTTTCACCACCTCAGAAGGCTTGTCCCTTTCAATATGTATGGTTGCTGAATGAAAACAATGTGCAATGTTTCACACTACAGTGGAGCTTTATTGGGTGTCACTACATTTACATTTACATTTACATTTACATTTACAGCATTTAGCAGACACTCTTACCCAGAGCGATTTACTTTGCCTCTAGTGCTGCACACCCACAATCAGCTATGCATTGATGCATAATCATTCTTCCACTATGGGAAGAGAATGCTATGGGTCTGAAAGAATGTGCACCTGTCAAGAAGATTTCACTGAAGGAAAGAAAATAAAAAAGAAAGAATACATTACATACAATACAAGTGCTTTCCTCAAAACAATGAACTGGCCACTACAAAGTCCAGACATCACTGAATATGTGGGATTACTACAGAAAATATATAGTATATATATACTACATATATATATATATATATATATATATATATATATATATATATATATATATATATATATATATATATATATATATATATATATATACTGTGCTTACATGTACAATATATATTTGTTTGCTGTGGGCTTTATTTCATTTCTGTAGCTTGCACAGCTCTATGACACGGGTCTTAACAGTACACTACTACCTATTTCCTATTATGCACACAGCACTTGCTCTAAAACTGGCTGCTACACTATGGAAGTACTTGAGACACAACATCTGTTTCATTTCCCATTTAAGTTGCTGTACATTTTCAATACTTTGTAAGGGGCTGTGTACACATCTAGATAAACTGTCAGTGAGATGTGGTCACATGTGAATGAACGTTCAACAGACACACCACTAATTTTACTGTAACTAGCAGGCAGTGAATTATCCTGTTTCCATAAGACATTAAGGGATGATGCAATGCACACTTTGTCAAATGCTGCTTTCCCATACTAACCGAAAACTGCCTGAGGGTCGAGTTTAAGGAGGCGGGCCTTCATACCACTCTGAGACCGTTTACAGTAAGTGCTCCTGAAAGGGACTTTCACTGCACAGTCAACATTCTTGTTTTGAACATCAGGCATTTGTGGTAAATCATAAGTGATAAGAGTGACAACAGAAACACTCAGCAGCTCTTCCAGGAGATGCTATAATATCCAGAGATGTATGTTATCCCATAAGCTGGACAATACCTCTGTGCAAGCATTACTGTGAGACAAATGCACTGGTAGGTAATTTTCCACACCTCAGCTCAGTTTCAATGTGGTTGACCCGGATTGAAAATTTGGAAATATTTGGAAATCATCCCATTTGACAGATTCAGCCACGGCCAATCCCACGCGCTAACCAGGTCTCCCCATCACCCTAAGCTTGGATAAGAACACTAACTGCCAATTCTGCAAAGTTTGCTAACAGACACAGGCGTAGACTCATGCTGCAACCTTCAGAATAATAGAACCAATTCTTAGTCACTATTCAGGAGCCCCCTGGCTATCTTTTTGCAGCTAAAGAGAATTGAAAGAATAAAGCTTTTGTAAACTACATGTATAATTGACAACTACACTACTACTTTGACTGGTGCACTTACAACAGGCCCAGAGAACCAATAAGGCCCATCAGTGCTGGCCTGACTTGTGGGGGCCACACTGCTCCCACCACATATATATGCACTGTCTAAGCTATACTAATCTACTTGACCTGCACATAAAATGTTATTTTCACTAAATCTTGCCTGTTTTGTGTAACTGCTGAGGAAATTTAAACAATATCTTTAATCCTTCCATTTTACTTTTGTAGAAATATCAGGGAATTCTGGGATATCTATACAGCAAACTGTCATGATTGGCCCCTCCCAGTACATGTGTTCATGCTTTGGTTTTGCCCATGTGCGTTTTTGTTTTGGTTTAGTCCAGCCCCTTGTTTTGTAACTCCTCCCCTGATTGTCTCCACCTGTTTTCCACCTGTCCCTCATTATCCCTGTTGTATTTAAGCCCTGTGTTGTGTTTGCTGGTCTTTGTATCGGTCTTTGTTGAGGTCCCTCTCCTGTTTGAACCTTTGTTTGCTGTTGGATGTTTTGGTCAAGTCAAGTCAAGTCAAGTCAAGTCAAGTCAAGTCAAGTCAGTCTGTCCCAAGATCTCTACGTATTGGCTCAATGACCCTGGATCTTTATGACCCTGATTTTGGATTTGCCCTCAATAAAAGTCACTTACCTCCGCACATGCGCCCGCTACATCGCTCCGCGTCACACAAACTGTTAAGAATGGATATCAAATCCCAGAATTCATAACAATACACGAAAACGTGGCATCATTTAAGAAAACAGTGTTATCACAAATTGTATGTCAATATACTGTAAAATTGCAGTAAAACATTAAAAGAACATGGCAAATTTTACATCCCAGGACTACGAAATAATTTTCAAAACCAGAAGCAGAGCGAACCGCTTTAATTCAGTAATGTATGCCAGCCTTTTTCTCTTTTTCTCTGTCTCCACTCCAAGTGTACCAAGACAATTATATTTTTATGCACATGACATGTAAATCAAGTAAATCAGGTCTATGTTCCTTCATTTATATATATATTTAAGCCAGTAGGAACAACATAACTTGAATCAGATCTCCTTGGGAGGTCTGAAGGAAGCACAAGGTCTTATCTTGGTCACACTAACTTTCTCCAGGAGCATTCACTCTTCAGGTGTCTGAAATGAAACAAAAACATTGCCCACACAAACCGCAGCACCCAATACACCACAGCACTGATACAGCACAAATCTGGGTTCCACCAGGCAAGCAAAGAGAGCCTCTAACGACAGCTGACAGTTTCTGTAATTTCCCTGGTTGTCTTCTGTGGGTCAAGCTTCTTTTGTTTAGGTCAAAAGGGTGTGTACTGGACAAAGGTGCAGACTTTCCTTTGTATAGAAGGGAAAGTACGGTTTTCCCCAGAAAGAACCAAGACAGGAGCACAAATAACAAATTTACTAGCACATGAGCTAATCATATAGCCCGAAAGGGAAAGGCATGCTGACTGGCACAACAGCTTCCAGCATCTAAGGTGCTTTTCTGTACATAGTACAGTTATAATCCGTAGTTCTATATACCATGCAGTTTGACATGCCTCTAATTATGCTGGGCAGTATAAGCAAACATCCCTATTAAGCCACAGCACTGAAATGACATGGTCTTTCGGGAATTTTCATAAATCAGCACATAATTTTGCTGTCCCTATGAGCTCATTTACAGTAGCTGCTACTTAGTCTTCAATAGCACTTTAAGAAATTCCACATGCACAACGTGTTTTATTTTGTTTTGATATACAGGCTACATGTGCAAAATGGGAACAGGCGATCAAGCAGGCTCACACAGTTGTTTACAGCTAGACTTAGCAACTATGGCAGATTTTAGGCACCATGGTAAACCCCTGACTATCAGATGATGGTAATCACAGAGAATTGTCCATATCTTAGATCCAGTTTCCAGTTGTGTGATTTGAAATCACTGTCAGTTAACAGAACTTTTAATGTACCTGGTTGGGCCACCTAATGTTATATTGTCCAGTGATTACAAAACATGGCACTGGAAATTGGATGCAAGTTTCAGAATTAAAGATCTTTGGTATTTTCCAACATGACAAACTAAAGGCCTCCTTTCCTATCAGTAATACTGGTATTATACATTTTCGCCTACACCAATGCATATGTAACCTGTGCTTTGGTGTAATATGTAGTTAAATGTAATAATAGTATGCTGCTAAAGAGGACATGGGCTCATGAAAAAAGGATGGAGTGTACCTACAATGCTGTAAAAAGTGTTTGCCCCCTCAGAATTTCTTCTTTTTTTTGGCGTATTTGTCATATTTAATAGTTTCAGATCTTCAGAAAACACTTGATATAAGACAAAGACAAGCTGAGTAAACACAATGCAGTACCATGCAGCTGATTCACTGAAGCAAAAAACAAACGTTTTAAACAAATAAACATTTGGCCCTGTGTGAAAAAGTATTTGCCCCTATTGTTACTCAATCAACCAATTAACCAAAGTTAGTTGATCATTCTGAACAATGAAACTAGACACAGACAGGCTTGATTACAACCTAACATCACTTAAATAGAACCTTTCCATCAATGTGAAGTAGGATAACATGTCCTGCCAAGTGGCATGTGATGAAAAGAAATTTCAGAAATGAGAAAGAATTGAGAAAGAAAATGAAACACAGCCATGGGTGCAATTAGGTTATACAGCACATAATAATTCAGAGCACGAGAAGAAGTCCACAGTGAAAAGTCTAAAAAGAAATAAAATTAAGCTTTTAGAGTGGCCTAGTCAATATCCTGACTTGAATCCCAAGTAAAATCTGCAGAAGGACCTTAAACCGGCACAAATGTTCTCCTGTGTGGCTGAATAAAAGCAATTCTAAAAATTGTTCAAAAATGTATGTGAAAGTCTGATCTACGGTTATAAGAAATGTATGGTTGCTGCTAAAAGGGGGCACAAATGGTCATTAAGTTTAGGGGCCTATTTTTTCACATGAGTGACATAGGGGTTGCACTGTACCATATAGGTGCACAACATATGTACGCAATTATCGACTATGGTCTGTCTGCTGCTGCACAATGTACTAGTCCCCAATTAACCCGCCCATCAATGGAAAAGGACAACCACTGACAATTAAGAATATTTGGGTGGTAAACCATCGAAACTTTTGAACTAGCAAAGTTACTTTGTCTAAATATACAATTTTTGTGAGTTGCTCTGGATAAGAGCATCTGCTAAATGTTGTAAATGTAAATCAAAACAGAGCAGTGATGGTAGTGTGATGTGCTAGAATCCACCGTACTCACATTAAAATGCCACTACCTCATCAATTTCACTGCTGTGTTGAAAATTGTCAACAGATGATATCTAGTCAGTGGTGGTCCTATAGAGTTTTCACTGATGGATGAGGTTGAGGGGGCAGCAACAGATGGGCTACAGTGAGTAACTGCAAACCTACTTAGTGTACCTACATGTTGTTTCTAATAAACTTGCCATTGGGACTAGCAACAAGGTGTACCTAAAAAAAGCAGCTCAGAAAATGTCCTCTAGTCATTAGACTGTCGTGAAGTCAGTCTGACTGAATTCTCAGAACTAGCACTCTAGAAAGTGAATGTGAACTTGTTTGGCTGTTTTGATAGCCTTGACCTCACACAGTGTGATGCATTGCTTTCAATAGGAGGGAGACTTTACCGACCACCAAAGTTATTTATGAGGGGGATTTCCTTACAAATATTTATCCTTTTACAGAGTATTGTCGAGTTAAGTAATTCAAGAGCAGTTTCATATTGAGAATGCCAAGATTTGGGAAAAGAACTGTGATGAGCTCCACAGCTGGATTAGATCACTGTATGACTTCCTTATCTTGCTTACCATCCACTGCTACAGATCCAGCATGAGGGTAGCAATGAATTTAGGACATTGAAATATAAACATTCTATGATACACTCAAATGAACACAAGGGATACACAAACATGCATAAGTCAGCTTGTGCTTTCACTTTAATCTTCTTAAAATAAAGATTTTGACATAAAAAATTGCGGTCCAACAGAAAAATGAACAATTATTGTAAGTATTCAAGCCTTAGATATTTCCAAGGATCATGTTATGACCCCTTTATTATTAAGGCATTAATTGACATAGTAACAAGCTAAATGCATATAAATTAACTTATAAGGTACTTTCTATTGGGAGATGTCTGTGACAAACCTTAACCCCTAAATTTCAACTTGTGCAAATAATACATTGTTTTAAAGATGTTTTCTTGAAGTTGAAGGAATTACATTTATAATGAGTTTAATGTTTTAAATAAAGACTGTATTCAGAAAATGCTGTTACATGTTTTAATGTCACTACACAAAAAGTTTTAGTCCTTATTTTAGCCACGCCCCTGCATATTGGAGCAGGAAGTAAGACTGCATCCCTGTCCCTCATGTTCACATGATGAATTAGAGCCTATTGTTTTGAAGCAAATATGCCCCCAAATCTTAAGATCAGTGTGTAATATTAAGTATTGTCTACTGAAACACGTATTTTCTACAATTAAGTCGACTTTTTAAATGTTTTAATGAAAAATATTATAATTTTAATTGTGTACAGCTGATCAAAGCTGTTTTTGCTTGTGATATACGTGTCACAATTGGCTCCTCCCAGTCCTGTCCATGTGCTTGTGTTTTCCTTTTAGTCTTGTCCATGTGCTTTTGTTTGTTTCTTCCCGGTCCTGCCCCCTTGTTTTCAGACCCTGCCCCTGATTGTAACCACCTGTGTTTACCACCTATGTCTTGTTAACCCTCGTTATCCCTGTTGTATTGAAGCCCTGTGTTTGTTCCAGTTTGTTGCTGGTCTTTGTATTCTCATGAAGCATATTCTCCTGTGGTGTTTTTTTTAGCTTTGTTCTTGCGGCCTCTGTTGTGTGTTTTCCCAGTGTTCATTTTCATTATGTCTGTTCCTCGTTCTCTCCATGTTGACTTGTTGACCTTGGACTGTCTTGACCCTGATGATGGATTTGCTTCTCTCAGCGTAAATAAATCTTGCTTCTCTCAGCGTGTGCATAAGCCTCATCACTGCTCCACAACTTTACAATACGGGCTAGTGTTTTTAAGTTTTGCTTAAAATTAGCTAAGACTGTCACTACTGAAACAGTCGCTACCTAAAACATTTGCTAAAATTTTGGTTGTGTTATGATTTATAACACAACCAAACGAATAACGAATAACGTTAAATCATTTACTTTAATAAAATTGACATAAGCAAAAGGATTTTCATTTGAAGTTTAAGTCAGTTAAAAGTCTGAAATGTGTCTTCAACTCTGATGTTCAACCAATTCGATAGAATGATACAAAAATATTTTAAATCAAGGTCCTAAATGGTTATTGATCTGAATATTTAGTTCTAGAAAAAGCCATACATGATATATAAATTTTGCACTGTGTGGAGATTCTTTCAACTTTAAAAAGGCACTTCACACGTCAACATTTCATTAAAAAAAACGACTTTAAAGAACAAACCATTGAAATTTTCTTTAGGGAAATGAAAGTTGGTCTTCTGTGGCATCACTCCAAAGAACCAATTTGGCACCTTTACAATGAGATTGCACGCACAATTAGTAAACATTCTTATGCAAATATTGAATTTTCCCTGCATTACTAACTTTCTGAAGAAGTGTGACCGAAAAGTCACTGACATTTAAAAAAAACATTTCCTCTTTTCAGAGTTACATCATCATATGTCTGCAGATGATATAACTCATAACGGAACTTGTCAACAATTTTGCCTTCACGCTAAAAACAATGCCACAAAGTGTTCTTTCAACAACATCTTAGAAAAACCTTGTTTGGTTCCCTAAACAACCATGTTTGAGATCTGTGACTGTCAAGAACCTTTCAAAGGCTTAACGAACCTTAACATAATAAAAAGGTTTTAAACCAATTTAAAGATTTTTCCTAATATTTTCCCTGCACTCTTAAAAATAAAGGATCCCGAAGGGTTCTAGGCTTGGACATACAGTTCTAGTAAAAACCTCAAAGTGTTTTTTAAATTTTACATAACGCAAAGGTTCTATAGCAATTTAAGGGTTCGTCCTTGATCCTTTGCAGTATGCTGAGGTTCTTTAAACACACACTCACATGTCTCATTTACAAAAATATTTCTCTAAAGAACCATTCACTGAACCAAAATGATTATTCTGTAGCAGTGTGTAAAGAACCCTTTTTTTGCACCTTTGTTTTAAGAATGCAATCTTTAAAAAAATGTGCCACAAAGGGTTCTTAAAGCAAAACCATAGAAATGGTTCTTGGCTTATATGCATGGTTCTAAACCAGTCATTGAAACTTTCATAATATTATCATACTTTCTTGAGCCTTTACCTTATGCTGAGGTTCTTAACACTTTAACAAATTAACTATTTAACTCACAGATTTCACTTTTTAAAGATTCATCTGGTGAATGGTTCTTTATGGAGCCAAATGTTGTCCTTCTACTCTTGAAAGAACTCATTTTGGCACCTTCATTTTTACAGCTGTCTGCACTGGTGATGTGAAACTATGATAGGTTAATAATAGGCTGAGCTGGAAGTGTTGTTTTCATTCACTGTTTTCCGACTGGCATTAAGTGTTATTAAGCTTTCATCATGGAAGAATAAACTGAATGTAATTATTTCCCCAAAGGGCCTCTACACCCACACAGGAAAATACCCAGGAAAAGACACCCTGCCCTACTTTTCTACCTGTTGTCTATGAAATGAAAACTTAAGAAATCGAATGTGCAAGAGATAATTAGACCTCTTGCTCTTAACACATACCATTCAATGTGTATCAGTCATATCCACACCCATACATTCACACGTGCACATACACAAAACGTCAAAAAGAGATTGTGCAAAACTGGTACAGCGCAGATGTTGTTCTCCCATTGGGTGAGAGGGTAGGGTTAACTTTCTTTGGCCTGAAGGCCACACTCTGGGCAGTCCGGTTGTAGAGAATCCGCTGAATTTGATCTTTTTAATAATTTGAATATGTAGATAATCTGTACTGGACCATCTATCCAAAATGTAAAGACTAGCCTGATCAGCCATGCCACTAAAACCACCTCCTTGTTTCTACATTCATGGTCCATTTTATCAGCTCCACTGACCATATAAGTGCACTTTGTAGTTCTATAATTACAGACTGTAGTCCATCTGTTTCTCTGCACTCTTTGTTAACCACCTTTACCCTGTTCTTCCATGGTCAGGACCCCCATAGGACCATTATTTGGGTGGTCGATCATTCTCAGCACTGCAGTCACACTGACGTGGCAGTGTGTTAGAGTGTGTTGCACTGGTAGGAGTGGATCAGACACAGCGGTGTCACTGCTGTCCTTTGACTACTGATGATGTCCAGATGTGGCCAACACAAACTTTACATCTACAGGGTGGTCCAACAAGGTAGGAGTGTCTAATAGAGTGGACAGTGAATGTTCCACAGTGATTAAAACTCCAGATGCACTGCTGTGTCTGATCCAATCATATGCTCTGTGGTGGTCTTGTATGCCCAAAGGTTTTTACAGGATGTTTGTTTCAACCTTGCTGCAGTGACAGCCTATACTCTTCTAGAAAGATTGCTGTGATCTTCTAGGAAGATCAGCCATGAGGACATTAGCGCGGTCAGCTACTGATACTGGGTGATTAGTTCTGGATCACCAATGTCACTCCAGTTCATCCCAAAGTTATTAGATGGAGCTCCATCACTCTTCAGAACACAGCACAATGATTGGGGGATATATATGTACAACTTATGGTTCAAGCCTCTTACAGAAATAGGCTTTAGGAATATTTCCCAAAGTCTTTTATTGGTGTGCTTTCTTAGGCAGATAATTGAACCCTAGACTGCTGCAAGGAGGGCAGCTATATTACCCACTACTACCAAGTACAGCCTCCAGGGCATCACATTCCATTGGTCAGTGCTTAAGCAATGAAGGCAGTACAAGCGTGCGTGTATTGAATGTATGTGTCTGCAGTAGGTGCAGGATAAAGTAGCTGAAATTACTATTTAGAAGGGGTGTCTGTAAACTTTTTGACATATACAGTGGGGAGAACAAGTATTTGATACACTGCTGATTTTTCAGGTTTTCCCACTTGCAAAGCATGTAGAAGACTGTAATTTTTATCATAGGTACTCTTCAACTGTGAGTGATGGAATCTAAAACAAAAATCCAGAAAAATACATTGTATGATATTTAAATAATTAATTTCCATTTTATTGTGTGAAATAAGTATTTGGTACACCAGAAAAAGAAACTTAATATTTGGTACAGAAACCTTTGTTTGCAATTACAGAGATGAGACGTTTCCTGTAGTTCTTGACAAGGTTTGCACACACTGCAGCAGGGATTTTGGCCCACTCCTCCATACAGATCTCCTCCAGAGCCTTCAGGTTTCGTGGCTGTCGCTGGGCCACACAGACTTTAAGCTCCCTCCAAAGATTTTCTATTGGATTCAGGTCTGGAGACTGGCTAGGCCACTCCAGGACCTTAAGATGTTTCCTACGGAGCCACTCTTTAGTTGCCCTGGCTGTGTGTTTTGGGTCGTTATCATGCTGGAAGACCCAAGCCACGACCCATCTTCATTGCTCTTACTGAGGGAAGGAGGTTGTTGGCCAAAATCTCACGATACATGGCCCCATCCATCCTTCCCACAATACGGTGCAGTCGTCCTGTCCCCTTTGCAGAAAAGCATCCCCAAAGAATGATGTTTCCACCGCCATGCTTCACGGTTGGGATGGTGTTCTTGGGGTTGTACTCTTCATTCGTCTTCCTCCAAACATGACGAGTGGAGTTTAAACCAAAAAGTTCTATTTTTGTCTCATCAGACCACATGACCTTCTCCCATTCCTCCTCTGGATCATTCAGATGGTCATTTGCAAACTTCAGACGGGCTTTGACATGCGTTGGCTTGAGGAAGGGCACCTTGCGTGCACTGCAGGATTTTAATCCTTGACGGCATAGAGTGTTACTGATTGTTTTCTTTGAGACTGTGGTCCCAGCTCTATTCAGGTCATTGACCAGGTCCTGCCGTGTAGTTCTGGGCTCATTCCTCACCTTCCTCAAGATCATTGATGCTCCACAAGGTGAGATCTTGCATGGCGCCCCAGACCGAGGGAGATTTTCTGTTATTTTGCATTTCTTCCATTTTCTAATAATTGCACCAACAGTTGTTGCCTTCTCACCAAGCTGCTTGCCTATTGTCCTGTAGCCCATCCCAGCCTTGTGCAGGTCTACAATTTTATCCCTGATGTCCTTACACAGCTCTCTGGTCTTGGGCATTGTGGAGATGCTGGAGTCTGACTGATTGAGTGTGTGGACAGGTGTCTTTTATACAGGTAACGAGTTCAAACAGGTGCAGTTAATACAGGTAATGAGTGGAGAACAGGAGGGCTTCTTAAAGAAGAAGTAACATGTCTGTGAGAGCCAAAATTCTTACTGGTTGATAGATGATCAAATACTTATTTCACACAATAAAATGGAAATTAATTATTTAAAAATCATACAATGTATTTTTCTGGATTTTTGTTTTAGATTCCATCACTCACATTTGAAGAGTACCTATGATAAAAATTACAGTCTTCTACATGCTTTGCAAGTGGGAAAACCTGAAAAATCAGCAGTGTATCAAATACTTGTTCTCCCCACTGTATCATGTCATTGAGATTGAGACATTATAAGATGGAAATGATGAGCAGACTCAACCGAAAACACTGGAGCAGTTCCCATCAGTTCCCATCGTTGTAGCATACCTACTGGAAACGAAGTGCAGGCAAGTCTGTTCATGCTGTTTCAGTCACGTGGGTTACAGTCAAAAAGAAAGTTTGTTTGTTTTTATGTGTGTGTGTGTGTGTGTGTGTGTGTACAATAACGGGTTACCGTAAAAAACTGGAGAGGTCATGTACACATACACAAACAAATCTCCCAAAATCTCTGGACTTTCAGTAAGCACATAGCTTTGATTATATAAACTGGGTTCTGTGCAGAATGCTGTATGAACATCTTTGCACCCCCCTCTTTTGGGGTGCTCTATTTCCTATAGTTTGTCTAAGGGATGTAAAATTAAGAGGAAAATGATAGTCTGAATTGGTAAACAACAAATGTTGAAATGCACTATCCCAGGCAAAACAGCAATCAAGTACAAGGCATTTATTTCCAGTGTCAGGAAAAGACAAGAAACATAGAAACATATTTCTAACAAGAAGCATATTTCACAGACGATTACACAGAAGCCTCAACAAATAAATATAATATCATCCATCCATCCATCCATTTTCTAAGCCGCTTATAATATCACTTTTTCGCTATTACAGCTTCCATTCTTTTCAGGAGACCTGCTTTCAATTCTTCCCAAAATTTGCAGGGATATTTTTCCACATGTCCAAAGTTCAGTCTTAGATGTCAGTAGCATTTTCACCTTCTCGCAATCAAAGTAATCCCAAACATGTTCAGGGATGTTGATTTCTGGACTCTTGGGTGGTCGCTCCATTGTTCTGAGAACAGCAGCAGCTTTTCTGTTTGATTTGCAATTTTTTTCTTCTTTTTTATCTGTTTCCTTTTCTCAGGGCTTCTTGACAGTTACACATCCTTTCAGACCCATAGTGTTGAATTGTCTTCTCACAGTGGAAGGATGGACAGAAACACCTGTAGATTTTTTCAGGTCTGAAGAAAGAATGGAGCTTGATTGTCTCCTCTCTCTCAAAGAAAAACTGCTGTTTATCTGATGGAAACAGGTGGTCAACCAGAACTTGTGTGGTTCTCAGGAACTGGCCCAAATAGAAAATATGTGGTGCATTTTAAAATACAAAACAAGACAACAAAGTCCCCGTACTGTTGCACACCTTGAAAATTGGAAGGGAATGGGACAAAATTAAACCTGAAATGCTTCAGCGCTTGGTGTCTTTGTTCCTTAAACACCTTTTTAAGTGTTGTAAAAAAAAGAATAGCAACAACACAAAGTGGCAAATATTTTAATGTTTCAACTTTTTTTAAATATGCTGCAAGAATCAAAATTGACATAAGTGAAAAAATGTTATTGTTTTGAAAAAAAAACTATAAAATTCATGAGGTAACACATACAATAGTGTGTCATATTGTTTTAATATTTTTATATTTTTATATTTTAATAACACAGGTCAGAAATAATTCACAAACCACTACTTTCAGTTTGAATTTTTCACACCATCCCATCTTTTTCTGATTTGGGGTTGTAAAATAAACTCTGCAATCTGTTTCAAGTTAAACAAGTGGAGAAAGCACTTAATCACAAAGCATGCATGCCCCCTTATTCACAGCATGAACTAATGCATCATCATGACTGTGTTAAGCGCAGAGCAAATGCGAATCAAACCCATCTGGTAATTTTAGGGTAAAGAGGTGCATCTGCTTCTTTTATTTATGTGGATAATCACTAGGTGACTAATTCCTCTATGTGGTTTGATGATTAAAGCTGCTGATGATAAGGACTTTGCCAGTGTTGGTCATTTCACTACTGTGAATAAGAACATCCTCCACACTGAAGTTTTACCTCTGACACTGGAGTGCCATCTTTTGGTTGCAAAAAAGAACTAAATAGCATACTGTGCTGTAAACTGTGAATTCACTGTTATTACTATATTATCTAAACAGCATACTGCGCTATAAACTGTGAATTCACTGCTATTACTATATTATCTAAACAGCATACTGCGCTATAAACTGTGAATTCACTGTTATTACTATATTATCTAAACAGAATACTGTGCTATAAACTGTGAATTCACTGTTATTACTATATTATCTAAACAGCATACTGTGCTATAAACTGTGAATGCACTGCTATTACTATATTATCTAAACAGCATACTGCACTATAGGCTGTGAATTCACTGTTATTACTGTTAACTAAACAGCATACTGCACTATAGGCTGTGAATTCACTGTTATTACTATGCTATCTAAACAGCATACTATGCTACTATGCTGTGAATTTACTTGTGTTGCTCTATATTCTACTGTCTTTATCCTGAATAGAGTTGGCTTGTTCATTTTTGCTGAAGATCTGGTAAATGTTGATTCTTGTTAACAAAAACACAGTACATTGTCACAAAGTAGTTTATGGATTATTAATTCCTTCAATGGCCTGTATCACAGAAAAACAAATTTTCCTCACTTTCTTTTAAAAAGCTGTTCAAATTGAAATATTTTGTTCAAATTGAAAACAGCACCATTACTCAATCAGGGGGAAAAATCAAGCTAAAATATGGCATGAGTTTAAAGCCTGAAATAATCATGTAATTAAGAGATGTTGGGTTGGATTTTGTGGGAGTTTTACATCTTTACATATTAACACTATAAGCACAGCCTCAAACAGAAGGTTCACCTCGATGTGCAGGTCTCAGAGTTGACGTTATACAGATGAAGATGTGATGACAATAGTAGATAATTCACTTACATCCTCAAAAGGCACGTCCCTCATCAAGTTTTAAATTCTCTTCTTTCAACACACTCAAAATCATAAGATTCATCTGCTTGGGTCTGAAGAACAACACAAGTTACAAAACGTTCTTCTGTATGTTATGCAATTACAGATTTCCATCACAGTGGTTTCCAAATCTCCACAATGTACAAAGAGAAGCTTTAAATAAAAGAGCATTGGTTTAGCACATAAACACTGTTAAAGTTTCAAAACATACTGTTCGCCCCTCCCCAGCCCATGCAGTCAATATATGGAAACCAAACAGATGATTTTCAATTCATTACTTTTGTGATGTCACCTTAACCAACACATTAACAAATATCTACCCATTCACACTGAAGTTATAAGACTGTTTCAGCCTGGACTTTCATTTGAACAAGGCATAATAGAGGGCAGTCAATCAGAACAAGAGCTCATTTGCATATATTCATCTTTATGGCACAATAGCAAAACTAGTCTGGGTTTGGAAAATGGGTGTTTAAAATTATTTTTGCCTTTTTTGTACATTAAACTATACAAACATAATAAGTGGACTGGGAGAAAAAGTAAAGTTCAAGAAAAATCTGGGATATGGGCTTTTAACCAACAGTTTGTGGATATGGTAACTAACTACTAAAGCAAAAGTTTAAAGTCAAAAAACCTTACAGGACTGCAGTGGAGCTTCTCAGTACATCCACCATCTATCAGCATAAGAACCGAAGGTTCTTGGTTGCTAGAGGAGTGCTAGGGAGGGTTTTAGGAGTGCTACAACAGCCCCTTATACTCATTTAGCATCCCCACTAGCACCCCCTGTAAAATCTTCATAGGACTATTCATATCTAAATATCACAAAAATGTAATAAGGCTACTAGTTTATAAATCATTTATGGAAAATATAAGGCTGAGGGCAAAATAAACTACTGGTATAAGATCAGTCTTGTTTTAGCCTCTCTTAATCAATACAAGCAGGGCTGCTGAGATCTTGAATGTGAGATTCCAGTTTGAGCAGACATAACTCTGACACTAGAGTGACATCTTTTGGTCAAAGAATAGACCTCAAAACCTAATCATGAACTAGTTTCTTTGGCTCATGATGTTGGGAAACAAGTTTGTTTGTTTAGTATGATAAATTCATTCACAGCTACCTGCATAACTTCTAAAGGCAAAGAGAAACTCACTGGCTGGCTTCATTATAAATCCTGGCTCAATAAAAACGCTGTAAACATTTCAGTGAAATTTACGGTTCAGCATTTCATTAATCTGTAATGTATCAGTGCAGGATTTAGGCCTTAACTAACAAATTGAACAGGAGTGTAAGTCAAAAGAGTCAAAAACAAAATAAAGGGAGAAATACTGAGTTTCCTATATAAATTAATACACCCACAACCTATCAGCATAGGAACGAAAATGTATTAGGAGCTATTCTTCCTTTTGGGAATTCTTCTGGGCTAAAATCTCTCTCTCTCTCTCTCCCTCACACCCCTTCTAAGCCACTTCTCCCTCAGAGTCACGGGGGGTGCTGGAGCCTATTCCAGTTGTCATCGGGCAGAAGGCAGGATACACTCTGGACAGGTCACCAGTCCATTGCAGGGCAGACAGACACATCCTAGGGGCAATTTAGCATGTCCAGTTGGCCTGACTGCATGTCTTTGGACTGTGGGAGGAAACCCACACAGACATTGGGAGAACACGCAAACTCCTCACAGAAAGGACTCTGGTCACCCGGCCAGGGAATCAAACCCAGGCCCTTCTTGCTGTTAGGCGACAGCGCTAGCCACGACGCTACCGCACCACCCCTAAAATAAAACACTGCATCCCAAAAGTAAGAGTGAACAGCAGGAAAGCAGCCCACATGTTGTCACAATCAGAGAAATAAATTAAATTGAAAAGAATTAGGGATATGAACAAATATAATGAAACTCAAATATTAATACTTGAGTATTCCACCAATTTTTCAAACTTAACGCATAACTCATCCATTGATTCATGGATAAAGTCATTCAGAATTGAAATGGTTCGTCTAGAAAAGAAAAACTTACAGTGTCAAAATTCTTTACAGTGGCGGTGATAGGAACCAGACGTCTGACGTGTTTAATGTCTCTGAAAAGTGCTACACATAAAGTTAAGCTGCCTGACACCTGGGACATGGTTTTACTATAGTTTTAAAGTTTTCCTTTTTTTAACAAATGCAGGAGGAAGAGGTACACATAGGCTACGGTATGGCAAAGTAGTACCCGAAGATTTACATTTTCCACTATTTTATCATTAACAACATTACACACAAAAACTCAGAAGACATATCACTGTTGTCGGAAGAAAACCTTGTACCTCCAAAATGGTAACTTTACAGGAGAAGGAAAAAACATACTTTACTTTTAATGTAAGTCAATGAAGCCAGACATTTTTCCAAGTCATTTTGGGTTGTTTCTTTTGGTCCATTCACTATGAAATTTACACAGTATTTAAAGGACAACAGGCATTTTCAGATGATGTCAAAAACTGTAAAACGACAAAAATGGAGATGCGAGGTTTTCTTCCGACAGCAGCGACATGCAGGTTTAATAGTTGTTTTGGATGCTGAATAAAATTTTGTGATGTAGATATCACAACCCCTGGTTCCCATCACCACCACCGTAGATACACTCCAAGTTTCTCTACAATCAACCATTTCACATCAAAACACTCCGAATGACTGTTTACATCTCCATAACTGACTTACACGGTTTTGAAAAATGTGTAGAGTTCCCCCTTAAAATACAGCCCTTTGACATAATATATCACTTCAGTGCACGTGACTGATGCTCAGAGGTCATCACAACTTCTCTCTCTCCCTCTCAGCCGGTCATCGGAATTGCTTTTCATGCAACTGAAGGTTGACATTATGAGAAACTGTTGTATGACAATGGTACAACTAACAAGCCAAACTGCAGAGAGTACATTTTTTTATTGCTTTGTAATGGAAAGTACCCACAGTCCCAGATCTGGCATCATGCCTCCTCCATGTCCCTTTACTGCTGCACTTCAAGGAGTTAAACAGCAGACTGCGGGGCGAAGGTGAAGCTAAAAAACTGATAGCAGACGAAGACGAAAGGAAAGTACTGACTGCACGCAGAAACGATTTTAAAACCCTGTTTGTAGTTCCTGCTGAAACTACACCTCACTTTTGAAGAGGCCTCGCAGCCGCGGTGCACTGTGGGAGCAGTTGGACGATCCAAGATGGCTGCGAGCAGGAGGCTGCACAAGGTAGTACCCCTTAAGTCGCTTTTAAAATAAATATTTTGGTGTACACGTGAGTCCCGGTGGCACCTCGGTGTCACATTAAACGCCCGGGAAGCGAAACCCACGGCCTTTTGTCCCGTTCGCCCGCTCGTTCGCGATTTAGCCGCGTTCAAAGAAGTGCTCCGCCGATCCGCTTCACATTCGCCAGCTTCTTGTTCGAATTTTCCCGTTCCACCTTAAATGGTGCAGCAGCTACGTTCTGGCGCCGGAGGGCTCGGTATGCAACTGCTGCATTATTTAAGGTGGAACGGGGAAATTCGAACAAGAAGCTGGCGAATGTGAAGCCAACTTCAGCCTCGTTACAGAGGCAGAGGGAGGGCAGAAAAGCCGGGTTTGGGGGACGGAAAGCCTTAATATATACCGTCTCCTTGCTATTTAGGTCTCATCTCGTTGAATATGAATAACAGACGTATAGAAAAGGGCTGAGGTCTGCGACTTAGTATCTTAACAGTATTGGTAGTATTATAAACAGGGCCAAAGAGCCCTTGTCAGCTCGGCGTGTTGAACTTGGCTGCTCGATATCCGTGACATTTAGCGCGGTCGGTGGCGTAGACGGCTATCACCGTGACCTTTTCCCGCCGCACTTTTGGTCATATCAGCCCTTTTTTTTTACCTTTTTGTTTTGTAGTTTATGATCAACTTAAAGAGGCCGGACGTGAAGGCAGCCAAAGCCGCCCGGCTGGTGGTCGATTAAAAGCAAAACCATTGGCATTATTAGTGTAATTAACGTTGTTGGTCTGGTCTCCGAAGGCTGAAGCGTCGAGGCTGTTTACCGAAAGCCGGTTTTTGTAGCTGTGTGGTTAGCTTTAGCAAGGTGGGCTACCTAGGTTAGCTAGCTAACGCCCTTACGAAAAACCGAAAGCGCAAGTTTGGCATGCTTGAAAAGGTTTCACTTCAGGAATCTTTTCGTTCGTCAGCCACCCACAACTATGAAGAATGTCGACTTGGTTCATTCTTTCCTGAAAACTGACATGTCTTATGTTAACGCCGGTTCTCTTTGAGGCGGCCTTTTCACTCATTTCTATGCCAGAGAAGCCAGTTTTCCCTCTAACCAGCTAGCTAGCTATACTTAGGAGAACTAGTACATTCACACAGTGTCAAAGTGTTGTAGTTGCAAGGAGGACACTTCCTCATCTGATAAGAGAAGCTGTAACTGCTCAATTAGGTCTTTGTAGTGAGGAAGGGAAATTGCTAATCACAAGGTTGTCCTTATGAGGGGATATCTATTTATAGACCCCTTGTTTAACACCAAATAGTGCTGTCTTCATACTGACAGGATGGCTGAAAATGCATAACGCATCGCATGCATGTGGATGTCGTGGAGATGGGTCGTCTAGTGGCTCGACAAGTTCTGTGGACGCAGATTAAGAGTAGTCTAGAACAGCTGGCAAGCTGCTATCGGTGGTTTCATGTCGTGTAAAATTTTGGTGCCTGGGAAACATCTGTGTGGAATTGCTTGTTGCATTCCACGGAGTGATCCATTCACTCCAGCACATCAAACAACTCATCACAGTCAAACTTTCCTGTCTGTCCATCTTTGCAGGAGCTTGAAGAAATCCGCAAATCTGGAATGAAAAACTTCCGCAACATTCAAGTCGATGAGTCGAATATATTGACATGGCAGGGCCTCATTGTTCCAGTAAGTGAGTTTTTTTTAGTTACTGAGTCAAGTATAATTTTGTCCTTTTTTTGTGCTTAATTGACAAGAGAAATGTTCTTCCACCATAGCTCATTTTGTTCAGATCTGATGTTTGACAATGTGATTTTGTTTTTATTGTCAGTAAAATTTCGTACTACTCTGATGAGACATGCAGGTTTTTATATGCTGTTTTTTTTTTTTGTTTTTTTTTTTTAACATTTATGAGGTCTTGGTTATGAGGTTGTTTAGGAGATTTATGACGAACATCAATTTTTTTTGTCTCCAGGATAACCCTCCATACGACAAAGGGGCCTTCAGGATCGAGATCATCTTCCCTGCAGAATATCCTTTCAAACCCCCAAAGATCACGTTCAAGACGAAGATCTACCATCCCAACATTGATGAGAAAGGACAGGTCTGCCTGCCTGTCATTAGTGCAGAGAACTGGAAACCAGCCACCAAAACTGACCAAGGTGAGCAAACCCTCAAATGAGCTGGAAGCAACAGGCCATGTTATAAAGCAGCCCTGAGTTCCATGCTGTACAGTGCTGTCCAGGGCTGTCACTATTGATTACATTAGTTGAAGTATTCTACAAACAATAAATGGAATTTTTGAGAAAGGCCAAACAGTAAAAATGAACTGTTGGTGATTTTGATTGAGAGATTCTAGCACCGTCATGTTTCCTCTGTTGGATTTGAGTTGGTGGGGTCTATATTGAAAGAGACTGTTCTCTCATACCTGTTGTGGGGTGGTTTACATTGCTGTGACTACTTTGTAACCTTGCACCATAACATGCTCACACACTCCTGATCATGTGGTTAAATTTGAGCTATGGTTTAGTTCCTCTCTCTCTCTCTCTCTCTCTCTCTCTCTCTCTCTCTCTCTCTCTCTCTCTCTCTCTCTATATATATATATATATATATATATATATATATATATATATATATATATATATATATATATATATATATATATATATATATATATATGAGATACATGCACACACATATATGACACAGTGTGGCGCTCTTTCTTACTGTAAACGAGATTTTAAAAAAATACATTTTCATTGTATCAGGTACCAGCTAATTACTGCTGATAATGAGAAGGTAACTTTAAATCAATGGTTTTGTTTTAAGTCAAGTGATCAGGTTTAATTAATGAGTCGTGACAGTCCAAGTATTGTGCCTCCAAGCTTTGCAAATCAGCGAAGAGGAGATAAAGAGCATGTCATATCATGGCAATTGTTCTGTATATCGTGAAATGAGATTACAACATGAAAAGCCAAAGAACCGTTTCCATAGTTTGTATAATAGATTATTGGATAATTTATTTTATATTAACTGTCATGAAAAAGCTGGAATTGACTCCTGTATGCAAGCAAATACATTGTTGGTGTTTCTGCCTAAAGGTGTGTATTTGGCTGTTTTGTTTTCCAGTAATTCAGTCGCTCATCGCCCTGGTGAATGACCCACAGCCAGAACACCCCCTGAGGGCTGACCTAGCAGAAGAATACTCAAAGGACCGTAAAAAATTCTTTAAGAACGCAGAAGAGTTTACAAAGAAACACGGTGAAAAGCGGCCAGTGGACTAATGATACCTGACAAGTGTGTAGCCCCTCTCCTCCCAAACATAAATTCTCCTCTACTCCCCTTCCCTTGTCTCCCCTCTTCCCTTTCCCTTCTTTTTCCTCCTTCTGCTCCCACTCCAATTCCCTACACACGTGTCATTCTAGTTGAGTTGGAGAATTGCACCACAGCTGCAGCCTCCGTTTTAAAGCAGGACTCCGTGTGGATATCTCACCAGTTTCTCTGCCTGGTGTTAGCTTGAGGCCCTTACTAACTTTCTACTGTTTTTTTTTTTTTCTTTCTTTCTTTAAGTTTAAAGTTTAAACATGTCAGAATAATTGGATAGGGGAGAACATAAGACTGGAAAGGTGGTAAAGGAATTAGAAATTGTATTGGGATATCTCAATATCTGTATGCTGTTATTGACCTTATTATGAGTGAAATCATCACTGCATTAGTACACACTTCTTTCATCTGATTTCGGAAGTGTCTGCTTATTCAAAAAGAGGAAAATGTGTAATTTATCATGTATAATAATTTTTTTGTTGCTGTTGTTCCCTATTCTTATTTGTGCGCTCCAAAACAAAGAAACTGTTTGATGTTTGAAAATGAATGAGGTGATGGAGGTTACACAGCTTGATACTGGAGGAGTGTGGCAGTAATTTTTTTTCATACTGATCTTTTTACTTTCACTGCGCTTCTTGAGTTGCACTGTATTCTGTGGGACGGCCTCCTCTCCGCCCCTTAGCAAACTTTGGATTTGCAGATCCACTGAGTAGTCTAACAAAGGCAGCCTAGACACCAATATTGTTATCAAGTTCTTTGTTTCACAAATGGGGAAAAAAAAAAAAGAAATGGAAGGATAAAAACGATCTTTGTGTGAGTGAACATAATTTTATGATGATGATTTACTAATTTTAAAAACACCTTTTATTTTAACGCTTCACAGAAACATCTTTTTTGTTCCTTCATTTGGATTATCATTGGGCTATTAATGGAAATGAGGCCTCTAGGTGTACAGGTCTATATGTTCCTGAGGCTAAACAACAAAAAGATCATTGTTGCTCATTTCTCCTAAGACAGAATAAAGAGTAGTTGGCAGCAGAGGTCTTTGTTAGAATATGCTCTTGCAGTTACTTTCATGTATTCAGTCTATCAAACAGACTGTCATGATCTACTCGTCTCATCTCTCACCGTTTTAGCCGAGATGTACTTGATAGTGAAGTAGGTATTACAGAGGAGGTGTGATTTCGCACTTTTCATTAGTAGGCCTGTAAGTAGACATTTTGGCTGATTATGTACTCAGAAACTTTAGCCACTGGCAGTTTGCCCCTGTAAGCCACTTTGCACCTTTCAGACAGAAATATCAGCAGTTCTATGAGTTGAGGCTCATTTTCACAAAACTGTATGAATTCTTTTACAGCCACTTCACATATTTTGTGTATTGGAATTAAAAGGAAAAGAAGAAAAGGAAGACCAAGTGTACAGTCATGAGAATGACGTTATATACAGAGCGGCTGACTCTGATTGGTCACTCTGAGTGTGCTGACTCTCTGATTGGTCAACGATTTCCTAATAAAGCCAGCTAACCAACGAGACTATTTGTCTGGGACTCTCCAGTCAAAAAGAGCTTTACAAACTGGGATGAAAATGGCATGAATGAATTATACTTATAACTGCACAGCTTTCGTTACTTTTTTCACAAGAAATATTTCTGACATACATTGAGAGGTAGCTGTATTGTAAAGGTGGGTGGTGTGGTCTATACCCATTATTATTGCTTTGGTCAAATAATGATTTAAGTAGGAGTAAAATTACCTTTCCAAATAGCAATTTTAGGAGAACAGATGTAGACGGTCAAATGAGTACTAAGTAACTTGGGGAACTGCAGCAAAACTTCTTAGTGCATTCAGCATCCATCTGCATAGCAACAGAAGTTTGTTTGGTGCATTTGTGTCTTTTCGGTCCAAAAGAAAGGTCAGAGGTCAGAGGTGTGACCAATCACAAAGCAGTACAGATGCTGCCCCTAAAGTAACAATGAAATTAAACATGAAAAAGTAATAAAATTTTTGCTTGTAATTACATGGTACCCATGGCAGCATTGGTCATCTTTTAAAACCAGACTCAGGTGAGTCTTTTTATCTTTCCATGTGAACCCACAAGGTGGCAGCACTTCAGGGAACCATTGGTGGTTCTTAGACTATAAACCAGGGGTAGGTAAATGAGGGCTGGAGTTTAGCAGCATGGTTTGGTGATATTCCTGGTCTAGCACACTAAATAATCCTGCCAGTTAAAGAAATACGTTGCATCAGCTGTGCTTGAGTAATGAAATCACCAAAATGTAGAGGAAGCCAGCCTTCCAGAACCACAGTCCTCCACTTCTGCTATAAACAGCAATGCTACCACACTCGTGGCCACTTTCCCAGACCCAGACTAAGCCTAAACCTATACTAAAAAGAATGTCCAATGGTGGTTCATCATCAATACTGCAAATTAGTTCAAGACTAAGCTTAGTCCATGTATGTGAAAATGGGCCTGCAGTTGCTTGAGTGGGCTATCGTATGATTAGTTTTTTCCTAAGTCTACTGTGTTTAGTGCTGGTCGCTATATCGTATACGTATACCATAATATCGGTATATAACAGTATTCATTTTTTACTTTTAGCTGTACTTCTAGATAATAAAAATGTCGTTATTTGCAGTGAATGCTATTTACTGGGTACTTGAGTATTGAAAGCAGTTCGTAATACATATAAACTTAATTAATACCAAGTTTTCTTTATGGAAACATAGTCTATGTCTGGTTACCACTTACAATACTGTATTAACTTGGTCTAATTTTAACAGAAGTGCAAAATAGTCCAATCAAGACAATCTACGCATGTCAAGCTTGTAAGACTTTTTTCACTGAGTTTTATTTGAGGTATTGCCTGTGTAAAATTTGTCTTGTAATGTTTATTTGCCACTTTCATCTACGGTCATGGCTAGATCAATCAAGAGGAAGGAGTCTAGAGACATATTTACTCAGCATTCAGAAACCATGAGATCATTTACTTAATTAAAAAACTATCATCTTCTACAGGTATAAATGAAAAACATTGTTTTCCTGTCTCCCAGCATGAACTACACCTTGTATCTACACTTTTGGTCCATTTCATCAAGTCCATTTGCCATGTAGATGCTCTACATTTCATCTGTTTCTCTGCATACTTTGTTAGCCCCATTTTATCCTGTTCTTCTATGGTCAGGATCCCCACAAAGCAGGTATTATTTGGGTGGTGGATCATTCTCAGCACTGCAGTAACACTGACGTTGGGCTGGTATGAGTGAATCAAACACAGCAGTGCTGCTGGACTTAAACACTGTGTCCACTCAATGTCCACTCTGTTAGATAAATAAACCTAGTTGGTCCACCTGGTGGGGGCAAAGTCATAGACAGTAGCTCATCTGTTGCTGCACATTTTGTGTCAGTCATCCTCTAGACCTCAAGTGTCACACAAGGCCCGCGGGCCAGATCAGGCCCGCCACACAATCTTATTTGGCCCACAAAAGCATTTTACATTTTTGTTGACAATTAGGGCAGCACGGTGGCTTGGTGTTTAGTGCGGTCGCCTCACAGCGAGGAGGGCCTGGGTTCGATTCCCCGGCTGGGTGACCGGCGTCCTCTCTGTGTGGAGTTTTCATGTTTGCATGTTTTCTCCTGGTTCTCTGGTTTCCTCCCACAGTCCAAAGACATGCAGTCATGCAAATTGGACATGCTACATTGCCCCTAGGTGTGATTGTGTATGTCTGGGCATGCAGTCAGGCAAATTGGACATACTACATTACCCCTAGGTGTGAGTGTGTGTGATTGTGTATGTCTGGGCATGCAGTCAGGCAAATTGGACATGTTATATTACCCCTAGGTGTGAGTGTATGTGATTGTGTATGTCTGCCCTGCGATGGACTGGCGACCTGTCCAGGGTGTATCCTGCCTTCCGCCCGATGACCGCTGGGACAGGCTCCAGCACCCCCCGCACCCTGAGGGAGAAGCGGCTTAGAAAATGGATGGATGTTATTGTTAGCCCGTCTCACAATGCACTCCACTACAATCCCCAGCATGCACTGCAACATAATGTGCTCTGACTTACCCCAACAATATTTATTCTGGGACAGAAGTTACACCTCAGTTCTACACAATTTCATACCAGTCATATCACCAAACACATCAGCTGCAGTTCAACCAATGTGAACATCCAACATCAGCTCAGCAGCTCAGAAATTCAGCCCAAGAATTAATGAACTAATGAGACAATGGCCAGTTTGGGTTACAACACAACATGAATTAAAAATAAAATAAAACACTTTTTTCACTGGCCCACAGATTTGATGAGATTTTTTAATATGGCCCTTTTAGTGTTTGACACCACTGCTCTAGACCATCATCAACAGAAAACGCTGCCCATAGGACACTGTTGACTGGACATTTTTGGTTGGTGGACTATTCTTAGTGCAGCAGTGAAAGTCTGTGATTGTAGAACAACAGAGTGCTCCTATATGGTAAGTAGAGCTGATAAAATGGACAAAAAGTGTAGAAGCAAGGAGCTGTATGTAATGAAAGTGGCCCGTCTGTGTTTTCCAATAAACATTACGGTGGCAAATTCTAAATCTTGGCCCATATTCATGAAGCTTCTCATAGTAGGAGTGCTACTCCTACTACTATCACCTGTTTCCTAACAGAACCTCTTTTTAATGCACAATGTAAGTTGATAGCTAAGAGGGCTTACACCGAGTGTCTCTTCTAAGCTTGTTTTCCGATTCTGTTTCTATCCTGCCAGAAAGCATGCCGACTCCCATTAGGCCCTGGGTACCAGCTCTGTGTACTGTTCAGCTGCTTGAATTTATGTGAGTGCTGTGAACAGGTTCATTCTGAGAAGCTTATGGCACCACGCTGTCTGTCTGCATCCACTTAAAACCTTCACAGGTCATCAGCTGTTGCAAGAGAATCAGCTGGATTCAGCTGTTCAGTAATACTAGCTGTGTTATATACATACATGGATTGCAGCAATGTTCTCTTCCCTCAGCTCAGACTACAAAACTGTTCAGTGCTCGTATCTCTATCTGGACACAATAAAATATATCAGCTATTGTGTGGAATAAAAGGGTTGTGATTTTAATTCAAATAATGTTACACCAAAAATATCATAAATACATCTCATACAGTACATGTAATAAAAATGTGCTAAATATATACATATATATATTAAAAAAAAATACAGAGTAATTGCTACATGCTCAGTTGGACACTGCCATCTTCATTTGCAACACAATCACAAATCGGACGGTTACAACTTTTGGAAATGGCCTGATTTAGTTAAAATATCATAACATTTTCCAATAATCTTTAATATTTAATAAAAATACACACTCTTAGGAGTGTTTTCTATGGTTTTCTACTGAGGCTGTTAGAGAAAAACACCTTCATTTTATAATAAAGGAACCTACAGGAATCATGACCCCTGACTGAGGACGTCTGTCACAGTGAACAATATGCGATTTGATGTTGTTCCTAAGCATCTTATCTCCTATGTCTGGTATTAAAATTTGGACACTGATCCAAGACTAAAGTATCCAAAGCATAAAAACAACATTGCACTTCTACACAGTAGGATGTAAACATCCCCTTTACCTTCGTTAACCATGTCTTGCACCACCTGACTATGCAACTGATTTATCCCTTGAGGATCTGGAGAAAAGCTCATTAGTTAAGTCAGGTGTTATATTCTATGTCTCTTGCAAACCCCTTGAGACCAGCAGCACCTGAGGACCTGGTTAAGTGGCCTTTAAGTATTTAAAAGTCGTTGAAGGCACAGAGGAGGATTCCTTGCTGCTTATAGTAGCTGAGCAGCACTGGGTCCCTCAGTGTGTTAAGCTCATGCAGACGATCGGAGGACTGCGAGAAGTCATCTGGCCCTTCACCACAACCACCTTGCAGAGGATGACTCGGATACCCAGGGTGCACCATCAGCTCCACGGTGATTGGCCGATACAAGTCAGAGGCACCGAGGTCATCACACCGTGCTGCAATGGACATCCGTGCCTCCATAGCAAAGCCCAGGGCTCTTTTGAGGTTTGCAAAGGACATGTTCTGCCCCATCGTGGTGAGGCCCAAATACACATCTGGCCACCTGTAGAAGCATACATCAATTATTTTAATTATGTGCTATGGGTCCTGTAGTCTCATTCATGTCAATAATTATTACGCTTTTCATAAATGAAGGTTATTAACACTGATGAAGGTTCTTCTGTACAGTACTGTGGAGAAGTCAGACCCTTCACTTACTTAATGTAAAAACAGCCATTAAGTTCAAGTACAAGCTATTCATTTTCAGCAACAGCAACAAGTACAGCAACTGTACTTCAAAAAAAAAAAAGGATACAGCGACAATGGGACTCCCCACAACCATGCAATACCTGGTAGACCACAAAAAACTGTCCCTATCTGATAAACAGTAAATAAAGATTTTATCTTCTAGAGACAGGAAAACAAGTTAGTAACTCTTATTTACTGGCTGTTTTGACTGGAAATTGAATGAATGAAGCTCATTGATTTTTGCACAGTACTGTATGCACATCTGCACAGCAATAAAATCTACAATCCAAAACATTTCAAAATGATTGATTTTTTTTTTAATATAACCATTTATGTTCTTTTATGCACCATGTTTTTCAAGCTGTTTGCTGTTCAGAGACCTAACTCCCTCTAATTCCTTCAGGAAAACAGGCATTTCAAGCTATGCCTACACCATGTAATTGGAATTTTCTATAATTACATATAACAGTGGCTAACCACTTTGCTAACACATCATTAACTGACTATTGTACTTTTACAGATCTAGTGTATCCTGCTTTTTATTCATAACAAAACATGACTGTGCTGTTACATTGTGCGTTTTCGTGACACACCTGATGCCATGGCGATGGAAGACCTCCACAGACTGGAGGGCGTCTTTCTCAACTTGCAAGTTGAAGTCTCTGAGATGAGGTGGTAAAAAAGGACACGAGTGCAGACCAGGCTCCACTGGGACGCGTGTGTAAGAGATCCCAAAGTCTGAGAGTACCTGCGCAAACACTTCTCGCACCTCTGAAACCATCCAGACACAAAGAACAACACCAAGTGAGACACACATTTGCCTGCCTCTGTGTTTTCTGAGTTACAAACTCGAGGTAGGTCATTTTTAACCAGACTGCAGCAAGAAACATCAAACATTTAAACTAGTTGCAGGAAAAACAAGATAATATCAATGGCAAGTGCTGTTACCTGGCAACACGTGCACATGCTGGTGGCCATCCATGTGGCCGGGCAGGTGACCAGTGAGCTCACAAAAACGCTTGACTTGAGCCCTAAGCTCCGCCTCCACCTATGAATCACAGAAAAGAAGTTTTCTTAGAATGAGAATGAGTCACTGTTTCAGTTTAGTTTCTAAATCTGTAAGGGATTTTAACAGCCCTTCTCAGGATGCATGCCTAAAGAACTTATTGTGCTGTTACATTATAATACGCTTTTCTGAGCATGTCGTGGATATCGTCAGTGCTTAAAGAACAGTGAATGACTGCATATTTAAGTAAAACAAAGCGCACACACACATATATATATATATATATATATATATATATATATTTATATATATATAATGTATCAAGAAAATGAGTATTATGATGTTAGATTTTTGCCCACTATTAGTCTCAATACACTCCAGTATCAAAGTACCACTTTTATCAAAGTCTTTACATTACAGTACTGATTTAGGATCAGTTTTTACTGATGATGTGTTCATCCTGATGAATACAGTGATGTAGACAGGAAACAAATCTGAGATCAGCTGATTGATGAAATCTGACCTCTTGGTACTTTCTGTGTTTGTGGAATAACTATTGGGAAATGGGAAAGTCCCAGACTATCGCCTGTGTAAAGCTTGTCTTGTAATGTTTATTTGCCACTTGATCTGTGGTCATGGAAGAAGTCTAGAGACAGATTAATGTATGTAAAAAATGCCTCCCAAAAAGTTGATCTTTCACTTCTGTGTAAATGCCCACCAGGACATCCTAACCTGCTCGACAGCACTTGACTGTATTTATTTAATCTAATTTCTAAGAGTCAGGCTTTGTGTGGGAGTGCCAGTGTGTGCCTGTAATGCATACCTCTGCCATGTTCATCTGTCCACTCTGTAAAACTTCGCGGAAGCCCATTTTGCCATGAAAGAAACCATCTTTGTTAATGAGTGTGGATCTCCTCAGCTCTTGACACACTGGAGCACCTTCTGAGAGGTTAGCATGGAGTCCAATAGGAATGTGATGCCTGAGGTGGAAAACACAGGACGGAGTAACAGGACCCATTTGTATTTTTCATGTGTGATAAAGAACCACATAAGAGTAGTAAGACTAGACTGTATGAACATATAAAATTATTGGACATTTCCCCTCTTTACCTTCTTTCTTACACTTAATGTGATTACCATGAGTGAGTATGATAGCCTACACCTAACTCAAGTAATGGCATCAGAAAATACTCTAAAACAGTTTAGACAAGGTTCTGGCCTAAAACATAGTTTTAAAAATACACAGAAGCTGTTGTAAGGCAACATGGTACAGATTTTAAAAAAGGTTTTACCACTATTTTACCATCATCAGCATCATCAGCAGACAAAAACTCAGAAGAACTATTTCATATCAAAACACTCTGAATGACTGTTTACATCTTTAAGATGTAACTACACAGAAATTAAGAAAAATCTGTGGAATCCCATTAATGCCACCCATCCTTGGTGATCACCTCTTAGCCCTGTGAAGACTCTTAGGCTCCTCACTAGTCTACAGCTCCTCACCTCTTGGCCAGCTCAGCTGCGTGCTCCGCCGAGGCGGCGTTGACCAGCAGGGACACGTTGGAGATCGCTCTGTCCTTGAAACAGTCCACGATCCCATGGTTCCTTCTCTCGCAGTACCCAAAATCATCTCCGGTCACGACCAGCTTGACTTTGGGCTGAGGCATTTTCACGGGCTGCTGATTCTGCTGAATGGCACAGACACCAACTGCCCTCCATGAACGTGCAAAATGACTGAATGGTGATCATAAAACAGCGTGACGTTATTAACTCACTGTACACGTCGCTTCCTTGAACGCCTAGTCGCGATGGAGAGCTGCTCGACGGCCGATGACTATGTGGCATATGGTTAAGATACCTTACGGTACACGTCAGATGTGCTACTGGTTTATACCTGTACATAAAAGTCACGTGGGTAATCTGGACGAGATGCCAGCGTGAGGTGGAACCGCAGCACACAAGGACGAAGCTAATCGATAGGATGCAGAACCAGTAACTACATCCTGGCCGGGTTACATACCGCAGCGGTCAAACAGGAACAGTCTTCTTACATCTACAATGTCAGACTATCGACATTTCAACCCAACGTCCTTCGACTTTCTAGCTACGTCTGCCGACCTACATCTCAGTAAACAGACATCTGTTTTGTGGCCATGGGACTGCAGTGAAGTTGGATTCATAATGAAGAAATCCGAGTATATGAATAATATGAACCCAAAGAGCCGGATTCCGTCATTATCACTCCAACCAGCTCTGCCCCATGGAGGTACTCTAAGTATGAGGCGGAGGAACAGAAGGAATGAAGAAATAGTCACTCACCCATTTTTCTACAGTGCCATTAGTGCCGGTTTAGCTGCCTTCTCCTCTTCTGCTTGAGCTGCTTTGCCTCTACCCGTATTCAGATAAGCCCCGCCCCCCGCGCTGCGATTGGCTACTGGTCCATGCTCATAAGCAATTTGTCCGTTGAAGGGGGCGGGGCTTAGCACCAGCCAATCGCAGTGCAGAAGGCGAGGTTCGTCTGAATGCAGGTGGGAAAATGACGCATGGGAAATGTTCATGAAACGGAATGACTAAAAGCTACTTCCTTTCCGACGCCCCCTACTGGTGAGACATGAAAACGGCCTGCGTAATGCCCAAAATGGAAAAACTTCAGTAAAGTACAGATGCACGAAAAAACTACTTAAGTCCAGTGACTAATTACATTTACTTCGTTACTGTCCACCACTGACAGTTTGTTTGGGAACGAAAAGTGGTTCTTCTCTGGCATCACTCAAAGGAAATGAATGTCCAACTCATTTTACTGAACACGCTGCTAAAATTAAGGTTTCTAAACGGTTCTTTGCTTGGATGTTCTGTTTTAGAAAAAAAAAAGTCTGTAATTAGTGTATAACCGTTATATTATTTAGAGGCTCTTAAAGTAGGTTTAAATTAACAGAAATGATTCTTTAAAGATTCCTAAGGTTCCTAAATGGTCCGTTGGTTGGATGTTCTGTTCTGGGAAAAATCTTCAGAAGAGTCATATGTATTAGAAAACCGAATTTCTCTCGCTTTTTTCAAATAAAGAAGTCTCGAATAATATTTAAGCACTGTTAAAGTTTTAAATACACCCTTCACCACTCTGTCTTTGTTGTTTGCATATTATGGACAGCCTGTTTTGAACCCACTGTTTCTGTGATGTCACAAGAACCAGTGCATTTACATGTATCCACCAATTCAGCCTACAGCTGTTTACCCATTGGTGTTGAAGCTCTAAGGAGAGTTTCAGCTTCTGAGCACTTTTTGAACTAGGCTTGATACAGGGCAGCCAATCAAAACAGAGATTATTTGCATATTTAAGGTATGAAGGCACAGTAACACATACAGCCTGTTTAATTCTAAGGGATGGAGAGGCTGGAAAATAAGCGTGTAAAATGAATGAACATATAAGGAATCTTCTTGTTACATAACTTTAGGGTTGAATTTCATTCTGTTCTGTTGGTTCAGCATGTGTAACACTCTGCTGTTGCTCATGCCTTTCATTTTCCAGCTGTTTATTTCAGCCCAACATGGCCCTAAACATGTAGAGAATGTTATGTGTTTTCTACTTTTTATTTCAAATGATTTTGGCAGGTAGTTTTACATCTACTTGAGTCACAAGTTGCAGTTTTTTTCCTGTTTAAAAGTTACTTGATCCACATTTAAGGTACCACGCATCACACATCCTGGGAATTGACCAGATTTTGCTTTCTTTTAAGAGTGACTTAACAGGCAAATACATACACGTGTGAGTTTTCCCACGTATGTGGGGGTGTGATCTTTTCTATTGTGTTTAACCCATTTAGATCACACCTCACAATGTTTATTACGCCTCTCTTATGAACTTAAGCTGTTGAGCTAGGCCTTTGAATATGTATATGCATTCATGATGCAACAATGGAAGGGCATCACAAAAGAATTTTAGAGTTCTAGAACTCTTGGAAACAATGTAGCAAGCCATAAAGTCGCCAGATGATTTTTGGCGCCAGATAACATTTTAATGAATGCTCTTCTGATTAGCCTACAATTTTTAAACAAGGACTTGTAAAGAGTCATATGCTGCCTGATTATAGTCTAGTTCTCTAGCAGAGCTCGCTGAATGTTAGCTCTTATCAAGTTGAGACCGCTGGAGTGGGTTGTCAGGGGAATTCCCGATGGGCCTGTAGAATTGTGGGCCAGTTACTGTGAGCTTGTAGCATTCACAGATATTAAAAGATGTACAGCTTTCGCACAAATCATGGCGCTTTATTTTCCAGCTGTTGTTGGCCACAGTTACACTGGACATGCCAGTGGAGCAGCAGGGGCAGCTCAGATCGTTAAATGCTCAAAAGCATTGCACACCAGGAAGGCAGCCTGCATCCAGCAGCCAGAGACCATGAGCATCCCACAACCAGAGCAAAACTGTGTTCCACACGTGTGGACGCAAGGTGTTACTAACAGTTCAGTTTAGTCACTTTCTTTAGATTCTGGTCTAAAGGGGAATTCCACCAATATTTCAATATTTCCCCATTATAGAACCTTTAAGATGTAAACAAGGTCAGTAGTGATTTGATGCGAAATGTGACATTATAGAAAAACTTATAAAGTCAGAACTATCAGAACCAGACATTTGAACCTTGTAATGGTTCTAAAAGCTATTTCATAGGAAAGTGACCTGTATAATTATTATGAGAAAATGTGGCCTGATGCCCGGAACATTGTTACAATAATTTTGAGATATGATTGGCCTAAATTTCACTTTTTAAATGCAATTATGACAGAAGGGGCATTGTAAGGCAAAGCAGTCCTAAAAAAAAAAAAAAAAAAAGTTTTTTTCATGTTTTTACTATTTTACCATTGTTAACATTATATGTAGGAACTGCAATAAGTCACGTGCAGGTTCACTGTGGTTTTGGATAGTAAATAAAATGGCTATATTAATGTTGATATCATGACCTCTGGTTCCTATCACCACCACTGTTAAGAAATATGAGCTGGTAATTTTCTTAAAAATGTACGTTTTCACATCAGACCAATTTGAATGACCTTGTTTTCATCTCAGTAATGTAAACTCAAACAGCCCAGTCATTACAAATGATTTCCCATGAGCTGGCAGGTCTCCACCTTTTCAAAGCCTCTTGAATCAGTTAGATTAACCTGAACGAAACATTCTTCCTTGTGTAATGTATTAAGACAATCCCGCTATGTTAAATAGACCGTTTCATACAGTAAGGAACAAATGGCTTAAATAAAACTAGAATCACTAATTTCTGAAAGTTTTATGCATATTTGCTATATTGCTAGTATGCATGGCTACAGGCTGAAACATAAAATGCAAACTTCACATTTAACAAAATGTGTTAACACAGTTAACACAGCATGCTATAACACAAATACAGTAAAGAGAATATTTATGAATAAGAGTTTATTAACGAAAACTGACAAAACCACTAAGAATGCTGGGAAGCGTTTTGGGCAAAAGACTCTTCAGACCTTAGGACTGAAATGTTATGTGTCACTAAATTTGGATGAGAAATTTCAGTGAGTCTAAAGCCTGAGTAGACTGAATAACCAAAGTGTTGAGACAGTTAATCTCTGTGTTACTGAGCTTTTGGTTGACAGTCAAACTAGTGATCTCCTCAGAGGTGTAGATGTTTATGAATGTCTAGTGTCAGCATTGCGCTGAACGTCTGCTTGGGTGATTGTGGGAGCGGCAACAAATTAAAGAAGGTGATGAGAGAGAAGAAAAGAGAGAAAAATCTCTAATAATTTCTCATCAAACATATTATAACAGAATCATTACATGAAAAAACCTGCCAACCAGTAACAGCGAAAAAAAGTGTGAAAACAGTGAAAAAAATGTGAATTAAAAAAAAAAAAATTATCAACATGTATACTAAATGTATTGCTACTTTTTCGCATCTTGCACATCTGGACACTAGACACTTTATTTGGTACCAGTATCTACACATATTTATTCATTCAGTATGGTCATTATATACCGTTACCTGTACTTCCTTGTACAGTCATTATTGCACTGCATCTTTCATCTCAGGTTATAGATATTATTATTACAGATTGTGGTATTTTTCTATTTGTATATATGCCTGTAGTTAGGATCTTTTATATCTATTATTCCTGTTATATTGTTTACACCCTTATTACTACTACTGTACATCTAAATGTCCTTCGGGATCAATAAAGTATCTATCTATCTATCTATCTATCTATCTATCTATCTATCTATCTATCTATCTATCTATCGATCTATCTATCTATCTATCTATCTATCTTTTTATTCATTGTAATGGAATACGTTACTGAATACATTTAGGACAGTGTATTTAATACTCAGTCATCACTGCTGTTCAAAGTATTCAGCCCAACCCAGCTCATTAGGCAGAGTTCTGCTTTGGCTACGTGGGCTGCGTCCGAAACCACACACAACCGCACTATAATTAGTGCTGTATTAATGCAGGCACTATAACACAGTAGCGCGTGTGTTTTTGGACGCAGCCATTGTCACGTCATTACATCCTCCACCAATCACCGACCTCCGTGTGTGCGCGCGCTGCTTCCTTGTTTTCGGACTTGTCGTGCCGCGATTGGCTCGCGCTGCCGCGGTGTGTGAGCGCAGCTTTCCCGTCCTCTTCATCTCTCTTCGCTGTTATGTAGAAACAAACCGCGGTCACAGCATGGACCCGCTAAAGACCCCCCGTGTCTGCTTAGATGTTATTTTATTATTTGTCGTGTTTGGGGCGTGTCAGGGCCGCGACCCGGACTCCGGCTACGTTACATGTGGGTCTTTAGTCAAGCTGCTGAACACACGGCACAACGTCAGGCTGCATTCACATGATGTCAAATACGGCTCAGGTAAGCTCACCTGCTGGACACGTTCGCTGACCCCGACCTGCTCGAGCAGCATCTCTGAACGTGGATTTACCTTCAGCTGCGATGAGCTTTCGTGTTACATGCGGCTGTGTTGGACCGACGAGGCTGAGGCTGCCTGCCTGTTCGAATTTCCCCGTTCCACCTTAAATGGTGCAGCAGTTGCATTATGCTGGCTGCACCGTTTAAGGTGGAACGGGAAAGCTCGAACAAGAAGCTGGCGAATAGGAGGCCAACTTCAGCCTCGTGCTGGGCCAGCCGGTTGGCTTTCTTTTTAGCAGCGATGCTAATGGCAGCCAATAATGGTCATACAGTGTAGTGTTTCCTCTCATGAATGCAGACCGGTTTTGGTTCGAGGGCTGCAAACCTTTCTTCCTGTCTTTAATCTCTCACTGCAGATCTCGTGAACTCTTTAATATCAGTATCTCCATTTTCAAAGCCGAAGCGAGGGAACGTGTCGGTTTTTGTTTTAACTTGCCGTCTTATGTCTTAATGGAGCAGCAAGATTCAGGTCAACAGGGAAGAGTCTCACTTTTGTTGCGTTCAGGCTAGTTGAATGCCAGATCTCTGACCACAAACGTAAATCTTGGATTTTAAATGTCCCTCACGAAAGGATAACTGTATTAATGTTAAAATAAACTAGTGCTGTAATACACTATACTGCCTGTAGTACTGTCATATATTAAACTATTGAAATTAGGTAGGTTCCTGTAATAAACTAATTGTCCAAACTTTTTTGCACAGATCCTGTAGAAACTCTCATTTTCGTAGCCGGTCACTGCAGAATGTTTTTTTTTTCGTGAATATTGCCACAGTGCTTTTTTAAAGGAAAAATGGAAAGGAAGATCTTAATCATTACACTGTTAGAATTAAAGGTTCTGTGCAGGTACATTTTTCGTTTATTAAGGTACAAATAATGTGGATGTACCCTCAAAGGTACAACAGGGGGTTTAAGCTCCACTTGTGTACCTTAAATGAGTTTTTCCAGGTGAAAAGTACGTATTTGTACCTTTTCATAACCGAATGTTTTAGAACAATAAAACAAAAAGCCTGGAGAGGAGACAAGATGTGTGGGTTCAATACAACTTGGAGAATAATATGGATTATGGTTCAGTTATGTTCCCTGACTAGAGGTGCTTGAGGGGATCACCCCAGTGACAAGAGGGGGATTGCACCTGTGTCACTTTCATACTTTCATTTTTTCTGAGAGTGTGTAGATCCTTTACATCCCCTAGATCTTGATGACACATCAACCCTTTACTTATCACTTGTTTGATCATAGTAATGTGTCCTGATAGGACATGATGTTCTTATTTATGCCATTTTTTAAAATTTGTTTTTAATATACGTTGTGGTTTATTGTACTCAATCCTGTAGGCAGTGGGCAGCAGTCAGTAACTGGTGTGGATTCAGCGGACGATGCGAACAGTTACTGGCGTATCCGTGGTAAACCAAATGAAACGTGCCAGCGAGGAGTGCCCATTAAGTGTGGACAGGCTGTCCGTTTCACTCATATGAAAACCGGACGCAACCTCCATACTCACCACTTCAGCTCTCCCCTGTCCAACAACCAGGTAATTTGGTTATTTCTCTCGTCTCTCACTGCCTCTCTCTCTTACTCTCTTACTCTGACTTGCCCTTCTGTACACACACACACACACACACAAAACAAATGTGAAAATGTGACCTCAGTTCTCCTTACAGCCAGATAACCGTTTCCCTCAAATGCATTCATGGTATAACATTAGCCCCAGAAGGGAAGTGGGGAAAGTGACATTGAGAAGTCTGCTCAGTCCCACTTGCACTCTTAAAACTAAAGGCTCTTAAATGGTTCTGGGGAAAAAACATTATTTGATCTAAAACTTTTACATTATTACATATTTTTAAGGAATTTCCAATAATAAAATAAATTTTATACAGTACATGCTTATATGGGACTCTTATTTTGATAGTGGAATCTGGTGGGTGAAGCAAACCTGTCTTTCAAGTATGTATGTATGTAACAATTTTTTATGGGACTCTTTATTTTGATATCAATATCTGGTGAGGCAGACCTACCTGTCAAATGTAAATATTTTGCTGCAGAAAAATAAAACACGTAAAAACACTTTCATCAGACTCTTATTTTGGTATCAGTATCTGGTGGGTGAGGCAAATCTACCTGTCAAATGTAAATATTTAGCTGATCTGTGGGCTTTTTAAATTTTTTTTTTTACACACATTTCATTTAAAAATGAAACCATGCATTTAAACGTTCTTCATGGAAATGAGTGTTTTTAATAAGTATAAGTGTGTCTCCTACATGCTCATGTCTCTGTATTGTTAAAAAAGTGGTTCCAATATGTTTAAATAAAATGTGGCGTCTCCAAAAGTTATGACATATTTTATGGTTTGTTTTATTTTTCCCCAAAATGTGAAACTGGGCAAAGAAATAAAAAATTGTGCACTAAAATTTGCACTAAACTTTTACATGCGACTGCAGAGTGTTGCCGTCTATCATGAATTTAACCATTAAAAACACTGTTTTTTGCATGCAGGAGGTTAGTGCTTTTGGGGAGAACGGTGAGGGGGATGATTTAGACGTGTGGACGGTCCAGTGCAGCGGCACATACTGGGAGCGTGATGATGCTGTTCGGTTCAAACACCTCGGCACCAGCGTCTTCCTCAGTATAACTGGAGAGCAGTACGGCCATCCAATCAGAGGCCAGCGAGAGGTCCACGGAATGCCCTCGCCCAATCAGCACAACTACTGGAAAGTGATGGAAGGAGTTTTCATCCAACCTAGCAACGAACCTCTGCATCATGATGAGCTCTGATGCTCCAGAGTGCACTGTATGACCAGCCAATAAAGACTGTTTCACCATTTTCTCTCAGCCTGTTAGTTTCTTCATTTGTACACCTGTCATGTGATTGGCCAGTTCAGCTTTATTGTCAGTTTATTTTCTGGGTTATTTCTTAGTTTCTGTGTTCTGTGACTGTTTATTTTGTTATTAAACAACACATAGACCAAATAAATTATACATTAAAAAATACTGTGAGTTAGTTTCTCTCTCTTCTTACTTGTTCTGCATAAGTGGATTTTATGTGTTTTTTTTTTTTTGTTTTTTTTTATTTGTGAAGGATTTTAGTTGGGAGTTTGGGATTGCAAAATAGTGCTGTTTTACTTGTTTTATTTATCTTTGGTACTGCAATGGCATGACTGGCTGTTTTTAAGGACTAATGAAGAATTATGCTGTAACAGGATTCATTTGTCTTTTTTTTTGGTTTACAAAAATACAGTCATAAATTGGCTATTAAAAGGATATGAGGTGTTTAGGTTGCAATAAAGTTTTGCTACATTTGTCAATCAAGCATTGTTTATTGTTTTGTTTATTTATAAAATAATTATCATTTGCATTGGAACAAGTGAAGTCTGTCAAATCCCCCCCCCCATTCACAACATATAGAAGTAATGTTACCACTTGTTACTGTATACATATCAGGGAATCAGGAACCTGTAGGTCAGGTTATTGCTGCATTTTTTTAATCATTTCTTTTCCAATAAGCAGCCTATATAAGAAAATACAACACATACACACCAAGGTGTGTCCGCCTTTTACAGCTTCAATTCTTTAAGCGTCTTGCTTTCAGTTCCTCAAAGAAATCTGCAGGGATATTTTTTCCACACCTCTGAAGTTCAGTCTGAGAAGTTGAATGCATTTAATTTTTTTCCACAATCCAATTAATCCCGAAAACACTCAGTGATGTTGGGGTCTGGACTCTGGAGTGATCAAGTCCATTGTTCTGAGAACACCAGCAATTTCCAAGTTCTCTTTTCTCAGTGGTTCATCTTGACAGCTACACATCCTTTCAGACCCATAGCATTGAGTCGTCATCTCACAGTGGAAGGATGGACCTGTGGATGTTCTCAGATCTGAAGCAGCTTGATTTTCTGCTCTCTCTCTCTCTCTCTCTCTCTCAGAAATTAAAGCTTTAAGTGCTGTTTATCTGCTTATATGTGGTAAGTGCTTATATGACAGTTGTGGTGGTCTACCAGGTCTTGCAGGTGGTTGTTAGGAGTCTCATTTTAACCATATATTTGAATCATTTTTAGTCTTTTTCAGTCTCCTCTGTTCTTCACGCCTATTTGACTTTCTTTCCTTATGCAAGTGGAGTATCTAATATCTGTTCTCAGAAATATCTCCTGAAAATGAATGACTTCATGTCCATTTTGATTTAACATTAAATAAATTAAGGTACTTCTTAATCTGTCCATAATAATCTCATATCAAAGTGTTAATAATAACAATAATAATAACAAAAAGTAATGATGATAAAAACAAATACATCAGTTTCAAGACTGAGATGATCACATACTGTTTCAGGCTATTTAATCCATGTCTTTTCATGCTTCTAGTCTTTATATTACAACTGTGTTTCTTAACTGCTTAATCTGTACAGATCATTTTTTTGTATGACTGTTAAATGTATCCTACACTAACAGCCCTGCCATTCACTGTCCAAAATAATCGAGTTACTTCTTAATTTTTTTGCAATGAGTTGCTGTCACTTATTCCAGACAAGTTGTTGTGCTACCTTGTCAAAAATAACTAATTACTTTGAGAAGAAAAAACTCAAAACAACAAGCAATAGGAGATAACGGTGGAGTCACTCAGAATTCCTAGCGTGTTCATATTTAGATTTATTAGCTTTTATTTTCCCTTCAGATATTATTTTAAAACAGAAAACACTTTCACGTGTATATGCATGGTGATCAAACATGTTTTCATGTGGAAAATTAATATAGATTACCTAGTTTTATTCACTTTGTAGTTTATAAACCAGTTTATATACTTTGAAAGTTTCTTCGAATAAACCTATTCAATCCATTTTGAGTTGAATAAAAGGAATTAAATTGCTTGTTTACTACATAAAGTGATTTGTTTGGTTGACAAGCCATTTTTTACAGCGTAATCCGAACCATGAACGTGTTTAGTGTCTATGCTTAGTAGTAATGAAACAGTAATAATAGTTTGGCTGTAATAACAAATGAAATTATTCAGTGGTCTTTCTCGAAGCTGTGAGAGGTCATAACTCTTTTTGAAAGAGTTTTATTTTATATCTGAGCTTGCGTTCATTACAATAAAGTGGTGTGAAAATTAATAAATTACATAATATTGTAGTTACTTGAAGTTTCTGCAACATTAAAGTTTGTGTGCTTTGTGCATTGTGTGTTTTCAATCCCACGCATAATCTCAGACAGCTAAAATAAAAGATAAAAGAATTCACTTGAGGCAACTAGTGACCTCAAATAGTTGGAGTAAACTGAATTTAGGGTTTAAAACATTATCTTAACTCAGTGAGGGTATTTGGTGCAGTGCATCACAGAAATTATGAAAAGGTGTTTTTCATCCATTTCCAAATTTTAATGCTGTGACCAATTATCCAACAATGTATTATAATATAATCCCTGATGAATGAAAAAATCATTAGAACCATTAAGAGAACAGCCTGGTTGGTTTTGCTTTCTAAGGGGAATTGGCTTAATGGTTACTATTAGAGACCACTACTTTCCTGTAGGAAACCTATTAGGACACACCTGGAATCAGTCCCAGAACACCTGTTAAACCAATAGAACCCTTTACACTGTGACATCAGCCCATCAGCAACACTCAAAACATGCTTAAAAACTATGGTTCTTCAAGGGTTCTTTACTAAAGGCAGTGGTTCTATTTAGAAACATGAGTTCTATGTATGGTTCTTTGCATTATGAAATTGTTCTTTAGATTAAGTGTGTTGTATGTGGTTCTATACAGAAGCTTTTTGAATTCTTTTATTGTTACATAATTTTGAGTTCTTTTAATGTTACAATGTAAGGCTTGTAGCAATAGAAGAACCCTTTTTGGTGCTATTTAGAACCAATTTCAAAATGGTTTTATATGTAGAACCATATATAACATCCTCCGTCAGTCTGGAGAACAGTTTCACCATGCACAGAAGCATATATAGAACTCATGGTTCAAAATAGAACCATTGCCTTTACTAAAGAGCCTTTGAACCGTGCTTTTTTTAAGAGAATGTGCTGTAAATGGTTCTAAATAGAACCTTTCTGAAAACGGTTCTTTTATTGTTAAAACGTCAAGCTTGTAACAGTAGAACCAATTTCAAAAAGATTCTATGTAGAACCATGTACATCACATTCTAAATCAGTCTGAAGAACGATTTCACCATGCAAACAGCCGTATATTGAACTCATGGTTCCAAACAGAACAATTGCCTTTACTAAAGAACCCTTGAACTATGCTTTTTAAGAGATTGTGTCACATATGGTTCTAAATAGAACTGTTCTGAAAATGGTTCTTTTATTGTTAAAGTCAGGCTTGTAACAATAGAATAATTTTTATGTTAAATAGAACCAATTTCAAAAATGTTCTACGTAGAACCATATACAACATTCTAAATCTGTCTGAAGAATGATTTCACCATGCAAAACAACCATATATAGAACTCCTGGTTCCAAATAGAGCCATTGCCTGCACTAAAGAACCTTGAAGAACCATCCTTTTTAAGAACGGACCATTAGCGACTACTGGACACCATCAGAAACCAGCAGAAACTTTTAATGGCTTCCATGATTTTCTTCAGCAGGGTTGTTACAGGTGAACTGAAATGAAAAGATAAATTATGCTCTCCAACAAAGTCGTTCAATAGAAAGCAAAATACAAAAAAAATGTAGTTGATTGAAGAGTTAAGAAGGACCGATCACAAATTTGGGTTCTAAAACAGTTACACCTTACTCTTTCCACTTTAATTTCAATCTACTGTAATTCCAAGTTAAACTCTCTGTATTTGTACGATCTACAGTACTGTGCGAAAGTCTTAGGCAGCCAAGACACATTTTCGAAATCTATTTGTTTGTGTAGTTTGTGTTTATTTGCTGAGAATAGTGTTAATATTTGAATAAACAAAACGAATAAAGAATATTAAATAAATGATTTTATATTTCATATATATATATATATATATATATATATATATATATATATATATATATATATATATATAATCATTATTAATCCAATAATTCAATCATTAATTGAAGTCGATTTTATATATTTATATATATATATATATATATATATATATATATATATATATATATATATATATACACACACACACACACACACACACATATATAAAGTGATTTTATGGATGTTAGTGTGTTTGTTTAACCATTTCCAAGCCTCTCCTCGAGGAAGTCCAGTATTATATGTAGTTAAAAAGCAGCTCCTGGTTTGACCAATCAGTGCTTCAGTAAATTGAGCTCATGATGTAATTGATGATATTAACAAGTCTCTGTGGCTGCTGTGAAGGTGTCCAGTAAAAATATGGACCCAAGAAATTCTTGTTAATTTTTATAGTTTTTTGTTTATTTGAATTATGAATATGACTTTATTCTACTGTATATTGTGATAATCACTGCTGAGGTAAACTGTTGAAACATTTGCTCAGACGCCTAAAACTTTCTCACAGCACTGCACATTGAAGAACACCGTCCTGTAACGACAAGACGTCTCGACTGTGATCCATTAACGCTGCGCAACACTGTGGCGTTTCCGCCGGTAGATGGCGCACCAACATAACGGCAGTGATGACTCCTGTGGCCGTTTGGGCACTAACGAGGTCCTCCATGTTGTGATCCAATATGAGCCGAGTTATTAGTGTGATAAAGTTTGATTAATCGATGAATCAGCTGGAAACCGTCGCGCTGGAATTCACCCGGCGCGCGTAAAAGGCTGGAACTGAGCGCGGACCTTCGTACACCTTGGACACCACTGCCCGGGCTAGACTCTCATCATGGCGCCCAAAGTTACCACAGAAGCGACCTCAAACATCTAGCTTTCTTCACACACCTCACTGCGATTCCAGCTCCAGCTATCCACACCGTGTGGCCAGTTAAAACAGTAACTAATGGCGAAGGGTGACATTAAGATTAATTCGACCGTACTCGTCGATTATTTTGCTCTAAATCGAGGCTGAAGGAGATCACGAACCCTGAAAGAAACGCAGGCGACACCATCTAAAGCACACATGGCTCTGTCTCACACTTCCATCACAAATACTGGTCATTTGTCATCTAAACAAGCTTAACGTACCACACTCAAAGCACTAAAAGCCCTTTATTTTACAAAAAAGGTTCTGCGTGTCGTAGAAATTGGTGAACTTGATCTTTATGCTATGCAGAACCATTTAAAAAAGGTTCTTTAAATATGACCCCCCCCCCCCCCCCCCCCTCTCCCCACAACACTTGTCCATGCAAAGAACAAGCTGTGCATTCAAATGGTTCTACGAGTTGTCATGGTTCTATATACACCCATTGGCTTTCCTAAGGAACCTTGAAGAACTATTTTTAGATGGTAACAAGCAGTTTAATTGGTTTTACTCAACTCAAAATAAATGCTTTGAATGACACAATGCAAAGCAACATTTCACTTTACATGAACAATAATAATATTCTGCATCAACTTCAACCTAAAACTGTCACTGGTGCCCTGTTCCACTTTTCACAGTGCCAGTGTGATTTTTTCCCCTGTATTTCAGTGGTTATTTTAACTAGTACTCCCACCATATTTCATCATTTCTTTCTCATATTTGTGTAGATTTCTAAAACGGACACCCCACTAACTTCACATCACGGCTGTTTTTGGCCACTCAAGGTTAACCTCACTAATCTGTAATTTAAATGGTTATACCATTATTATCAGGACTGTTCTGCAGATGTGATCATGCCATAAAATGTATAGGTACTAAATGTCCACATAAGAAACTGAGTTTTTTTGAAAAGGTTACATGTTTTGTTGCTATTTAGGTTCTTTTTTGGTCCAATATGTTCAATTCAGCATATAAACATTTAATTTACATTGTGGATGCGATTTAACTAGGGGTGCCCAAACGGTACTTACAAATATTTCTCCTCTTAAAATAATCAACGAAGAAGGGCAAACATGGTGTTTTCAGAGAGCTACTCTCTACTCTTCCATTGGTTCAGTTCTCTACATTCCAGCAAATGAATGAATTATAGCCCACGTTACATGAACAATCTACACGGCAGAAACTTGAACTTTGGTTAAAACTACTATGTTATGACACTGTATTTACCCATGAACCCATTTAACCAATTTACAATAACAAATTGTAGTGTATACCAATTCTTGCACGATGTATTAACTGCTGTTTATTTATTCCTTGTTAATTTGTTACTGGGATTTCAACCAAAAAACTATTTAAGTGCATATTAAACGCTTGACAATGTGATGCTCTTCTACATACTCTCATAACGAACTGGACACTTGTTTTTTCTTAATAACAGTTTGCATCATGAACGCTCAAAACAGTTCAAAAACAATTTATAGACACAGACAACAACACAAAAACAAAAAAAAAACACCAAAATAAATCTTCTAAGCCTTTATTTAGACATCTAAAGTACCTCAACTTCACAGTGAACATTGCAACAAAGAAGAAAGAGGACACACACATTCCTACATACATAACTGTGGAAGCTTTGGTTAGATTAGTGGTGGGCAGCTCAGCCTGGTGGCCAGCTACATGAGTAAAAAACACACACTTTGCGGAGGAATAGATGGGTAGGTGCACGCGTGCATGCATGTTTTAGTCTAGTGGACTGATGCCCTTTCATTATTGCACTGCTTGCTGCATCTCCCACAGTAGTGCAACAGAGAAAGAGTGTCAGGCAACAGACGACTACTGGCCAGCGGATATAAGATCTAATTCACACACATACATATGCGCTCTCTCTCCCCCTCTCTCTCTCTCTCTCTCTCTCTATACATATACACACTGTTTTTCACCTTCTTGTCAAAAACACATAAGCAAAAGATATAGCTCAATTAACCTTTTCTTTTACTACATGCTAACTGTTAGTACAGGCTGTAAAGGCTTTAAGTACCCATGAAGCTCATTGTGTGGACACGTTCCATAAAGCAGTTTGTCAACATCGCAAACCAGTTCAAAATGACAAACACAAGCCATAAGCTCAAGCAACCTTTTTCATTGAAACCCAGCCTTACAGTAGCCCGCACACGAGCTCTCATTTACAGACTATAATTGTACATCCATTAATCACGAGAGGCTATTGAAAGATGAACAGTTTGAAACCTCAGATATGAAATATCATCCACATGTGGTACAATTCATGTTTCACTGCAATTTTAATCCACCATGGGGCTGGATTTAACTAAATAAATCACTGCTAACTAAACCATTAGCAGAAGAACATCAAATCAACGTGCCAACATGAATCTAGAGATATGCGTTTTAAAAATACATCTTCGCCATATTCATGGTCAAAAACGTGAACTGAACCCTGCCAGGATCAGCCTAAATAGTTTGATGTTTAACCTCCTTTTCTTCTGTTTCTGGAATAATCTTGTAAACCCTAAATGAAAATGTGAAGAGCTGCATCTCTATCAAGACCCTTAAAGTGATCTATATTCCTGAGAATTAGCATTCAATCCCTCTAATGGAAAAAAAGTCAAAATGAACACCTGCACTTTGCTGCCAAACATTATAAATGCTTTATGAACCTGTTAGACATCTAGCCTACCCCCTAAGGCAGCACCTTATACACAAAAGCACAACATCCTACCAACAGTAATATTCCTCTTCTCATTTATCAAACTAGTTTCACCATAAATAACACTTCTTTATGACTCTTTTCTCATATGGGCTCGAAGTATATGCTGTCTATACTCTGATATACTACGTGATCTACATGTTTAAATACAATAGCTGCAGAGTTGCATATAGCTGTTTTCGTTGAGATATATATATATATATATATATATATATATATAAAAGTGCAAGGCTCCTGATGAGGTGTACAATAGTCTTACCTGTAAGAATAATATGCATAAGTAGTATGCAAAAGTTTGAATGGTCAAATGACGTTTTGTTGATTTTCTAAATGAAAATATGTTACATCCTCTATGAGGAACAAACTCAAATATAACATGTCTTAGCAAATTTCACCATGCAAATTTGATCTTTTTTGCAAATTTTAAGGCTGTTTAAAAAAAAAACTAACAAAAAAAACCAACATATTACAAAAAGTGCCGTGACTTTTGCACCAGCCACATTTCATGTTTTATTTCCCCCTAATGTGTTACATTTTGCAAATAAATGATAATTGTGTGTTAAAATGTGCAGAAGAGTGTAGAAAAATCAACAGAACATTCAACTGAACCAGGGGTGCTGTTACTTTTGCATATGACTGTACTTACTACAGAGCCTTGGCTTCAGATCTACTTTTACTCTCTACCCAATCAGCCTCAGACATCACTTCTTTGATCAATCTCAATCTATGATTTTCTAAAACCATTTTATTATTATTATTATTACATACAACAACTTTTCCAGTTTATTTCTACACTACCATCTCTTCCCTTAGTGTTTCCTTTTGTTGTTTAAGTTTTGTATAATCTTTTCATTTCCTCTTACTGCTTTGAAAAAGGAAAGCTGTGCTGCTAAATTTGATTTGTTTGTACATGTACAGTAAATGAACTGTGGTGTTGTGCCTGTTCACACATCACATGTTAAACAACACTCCTGAAGAACATCTTTAGGGTTAAAAGGTAACCAATTGCAGTTTGAACCTCACAAGAGTGTTTAGAAACACACCTTAACCTTTGTATGTTGAAATCTCTCTCTCTTCGCAAATTTCTATAACGCACAATAAACCAGAGAGTAAACGTGAAGGTAGGTTTGTCCCCACCTAGACATGGAAATACCTGATGAGCTCAGGGCATCACTTATATGAACCCACAGCATTCTTCAAAAAGTAATACTACAGCCTTCCAGAAATGAAAATGAATCTATTTTCATAAAAACAGAAATTCTCAGCGAAACAGTGGCAAACCATACACAGCATATCATTACCTCAATGACACAATAAAACCTTAAGGGACTTGCCATTATATGATTTTATTGTAGCACAAAAAAGACCAGAAATCCCACATAGGTGAACATTTGATATTGCAGATATCCCTTAAAGTCAAGACCCTATAAGCAATATTGCACTACTCCAGTTACAGTTGAAAAAGCAGAGGCAATATTGATAGGGTCTCGCCTGCAAGGTGGACTTACAAAGACATGATAGTAAACATATGACAACACTATGTTAAAGAGAGCTTAGTCTTAAAGAGCTTTATGTTAAATGGAGCTTTATTTTAAAGAGAGGCATATATAATTTTTAAAAAAAAGGTACAAAGAACTGACTTTTAAGACCCTTCTAAGGGACTAATAATGGCTTTTAAACCACACCCCCTTTCCCACCACCCACTACAGCATGGAACACAGGCCCTAACTGCAACCTGCCACCAGTCTGACCAAATACATTTATACCAAGCCCATTTTGTACAAGCAACACATTAAAACATGACATGTGCTCATCAGTGAACATTCAAGTTTGCCTGGCCTGTTCAACCATCCATATTCATAATATTCATCATATTCATAAATGACCAGTATTCTTAGACCATAGGTTTCATATATTATGGAGATCAAATTATCATGACCTTTCTCACCTTTTGGCGAGATCATCTTTTCAAATCAGATTAAATAACATTTGATCAAAGTCAAACAACCAACGTGGCTCATGCTGTAATGAAATGCAGATCACACCACCAGTCCTCTGCGTCTGTACGCTGCAGGCCTGCAGTGGCCTCAGTGAGAGAGACACCGTATGGAAAATAAAGAACAAATTTACAACAAATACTGAGATAGTACTGACAGCACTCACAGGTAAAGCTCCAGTTCATATCAAAATACTAAATACTTAACTAATACTAATGGCTTTGTGGTAGAATATGTAGAACAGTTAATAAATCACATAAAAAAATACAGAATAAAAATTAATAGTACAAATTGGACAAAGATCACAAGGAATGTGTGAAAGAAAACAGCCTTAAAACCAGAAACAGATTATTTCTCTGTCTTGCTAATCAGTGTTTGTGAAGCATGTGACTGCAGCACTTTGGGCTACATTACATTGATCAGAATATATGTTCTAAAATAAAAATAATTAACCCTGTAAATACCAATCTAACTATTAAACTATTAAACAGTATTTGTAAATATGCAGTAACACATGTAACAAACTAATTATTATTATAGCAGCTGTGGTTAGTATGTAACCAAGCCCGATAATAAATGAGCAATTATGAAGCAACCTATGTGTGATTAATACAAAACAAATATTCTGAAGTGCTACATTATTACTGATAAGTTGGTTTGGACAACATGTAAATGCAGTGATTATTAATCTAAGTGGTTATGATTCATAAGTAACTTAACCCAATAATACTGGACTAATCACTAAGCAAACTCATTGCAATTACTACACAACTTGACTCCAAATAAACTGAAGCAGCTATTAAATTATTTCTGATAAGAAAATAAATTAACAATATGTAACAAAGCAATCATTGATCAAGGTAACTGTGAGTAGTAACTTAACCCAATAATAAGGGACTAATTCGTAGGTAAACTATTTGTAATGAGAAGCAGATTATTAAGCTGTTTTTTTCCCCCATTTGGTCTTTATTTTTGATTAGGAACAACATGAAATGAACTGTTTTGTTTTTTGTTTTTAAATAGGTATCAGTACATAACTTATCCCACTAATAACTGCCTAATTATTAAGCTATTTGTAATTTGGAGTACCTTACATCGTAAAGAACTAAGCCCAAAAACAGGGACTAATGATCAAACAAACTATTCGCGATTATGACGTAACTAAGCCCTATATGCAGTGAACTAATTCGTAAGTAAAGACCTAATAATAATAATAAACTAACAATAAACAAACTACTTGTGATTATGACGTGACTACGCCTCATGCACACTTAAATAATTCGTACGTAACTACGCCCAATTACAACCAACTAATCACTCAAATAAAAATACCGGTTATGACGTTTCCCGGCTTCGTATGCAATGAACTAGCGGCTGATATTATACGTGGAGCCTTGAGTGTGAATCGTAGTCCCAACAAGTGAAGAAACAAGCCAAAATGCTGAAGTTCTTATGGTTCACTGTAGTGTAGTGTGTACTGCAGCCTCCTGTCGGTGCACTGTAATTCCACGCATACCAGCTTTTGCCTGCGAGCAAATGACATGCTCCAACAGAATGTGTGTGTGAGCGCCCCCCCCCTTTCTTTTCTTGGGGGATTTCACATTTAAGTGACATGCATGATCGTACTTGTCCCTCCCTTGCTGACGACTAGTTTAAAAGGCTTTGTGGAGAAAAAAGCCCAATGAAGTGAGTAAACTGTGGAAACGGAGACGAGAGCTGCTCCCTAAAAACGGACGGCTCTGCTCAACACACCATCCATACATGCAAGCGGTGGTAAAACACAACAGCCTGACCACGTTATAACAGCCAGTCCCCCCAAGACAGGCTGCGGCACAGCCCCACAGCATCTAACCAGCCTTTTCACAGCCCAGCTAGAAAACTGATTGTTTAGCTGATCGCACGCGTTGGCTAATTCTGCTCTGTGGAGAATTCGTCATTCGTTTGGTAGAACATGTAGAACAGTGAGGGGGGGGGCACAGCGCAAATGACCCTTCGCACTTACCACCAAAGAGGAGCCAACACGCTGGGCCTTCTACTAGAGACGAGCCTGGATCCCGAGTAGGAGCGAAAAGGTGTAGGCCCATGTGAGGGTGCTGCGCATGCGCGTTGGGGGCCATGCAGCCAGCACGATGCTGTCATATCTAACATGGCCATACGTGGGCTGCTCATACGAGACCCCCAAGACCACCACATGTTGGTGTTCAGTGGGAAGGGTGTGCTACTGGGCTTACTCGGCCAAATGATTCAAACGTGTACATCACGTCCACGTGAATGAAGCGAGCACACCGCACCAGAACAAGTTTGGCCTCTCAGCGGAGCTTTAACTGCGCGCGTGTGATGCGTTTTAGTCGTGTGGAAGCGCGCGCGCTGGGGGCCATGCAGAAATGATGCGCACCAACGACACCAAGTAAGGAAAACGCCTCGCGCTTTCACGCCCGTTTAAGCATATACGCTGAGCCCCGGCCTGCATGTGCAATAAGCTACCGTGCGCGTGCGCTCGGTCATAAGGCGTGGGCTATGCGGCCTTGTTATAGTGGTCCGCGCGCCTTAAGACGCGATGAAGTAAAAAGTTCAAATTGCGTAACCTTGCAGACACTGACCAAGAGTAAAAATGTCACTCCGGCTGATGTCCCCTCCTTCCTTCACTCTTATCCCTCCCTCCCTTCCCCTCCCCTCCTTTCCTCCTCTCGCAGAACCAGACCTGCCCCCTGCATTCCTTACAAATAGTCCCATCCCCCACCGACCTGCCTCAAATAGGAAATTTCATTCCTCCTCCTCCTCCTCCTCCTCTCTTCCACAGCCTTCTTACCATATAAACCTTTAAAATTATATATATGGCTTTGCTCATTTCAAGTCCTCACTAACACAGATATTTCAGCTGGACGCAAACGATGCCCATTAACAACGCAGCCAGGTTCACACACAGCGGCGAGCGCTGTAGCCATACATGGCGAATGTGACGAGCAGAAAATGGGCCTGAGTGTTCGTGTTTTATTTATTTATTTTGGTTCATTTTATTTTATCTAAGAAAAGCACCATTCATAAGCTCAGGTAAACGCTCTAGGTGTTCACCTACACTGGGACGCTTAGAAACGCCTATCACTCACTCCGAAAAGCTGCTAGTGGAAAAAGCGCGGGGCGAAATGCTTCCATTGCGAGCTTTAAAGCTCGACATCACCAATAAACTTCTTCCCTCCACTTTTTATTTTATTTTATTTGTTTGTTGGATTTTGCAAAAAAAAAAAAAAGCCACCAAGACTGCGATGCTACTCACGGGGCGCCATCAGGACGATACAGAACAATTAGTAAAGCACATGTGGGTGAAATGTATGTTTTAACCAGCTGTTCTCGGAAGAGCTTCGTATTCTCAGATCGCGAAAAAAGTAATTTAAAAAAAAAGCAAACAAACAAAAAAACATGGCATTCGCTTAAATTAGGAGCTACACCGTTTAACGTGGCTTTCCAGAGAAATAAACTAAGATAAGGGATCGTAGAGCACGTGCACTGAAATGTTTAAGGAACACCGAACCAAAAAAAAGGGGGGGGGGTAATCTGAATTTATGAGGATCTCACTATTATCTTATATAGAGTGTAAATAAATAAATAACCCCACGCGTGTCCAAGTGGCATAAAGCTCAGCGTAACGTGGTTGGCCGCTGCTGTGTGTGGTGGGCCTCGGCTATACGTTAGTGTTAGAGAATTTCCTCAAATGTGCGCAAAAGTTGGGAAACGTACTTCAAAGCATTGCTCAAATGTTACTTAATCTAACACGTGGGTAATTTTTTTCCCCTCAGTGCAAACGAAGACGACCTCTGAAGTCACGTCGAACAAAATGTTCTTTCTGAGGAGGCGTGGTGTGGAGGCCTTTCCAGACACGGGGAGAGAGCATTTACCATAGGCTAACTGCTATATCACACACACACACACACACACGGTTAGCTTGTGCTATAGCTCTCTCTCTCTCTCACACACACACACACACATAGCGCATGGCTAGCTGGGATAGCTCGTACGTACGTATATATATACACACACACACACACACACACACACACACACACACGTTGCAGGCTAACCCATTCTACAGAACACGCACGCGCACAGAGCAATTGCTAGTCATGCTATACCCCCCACCCTAAACCACCCCCTCACCACCACATGGCTATCTGTGCTACCTACACTGTCCGAGAAAGGGGGGGGGGGTATTTTCGCTCACCAAGATATAAACCATGTAAATGTGCCCTCAGACGTACAGCAGTGGGGCTCGGTCCAGCTGTACACACTAAACGAGTTTTTACGCGACATCCACCTTCTCAAAGCAAAGGTGCACAGCTGCACCTTTTCGTAATCTAACGTTTTAAAATGGCCTAGCAATAGGCTCGAGTCAAGGCGAGGCGCACAGAGGCAGCGAAAAAACACTATGGCTACAGAACGGCGTGCCTTACGTGGGTTTTAAACGTGGGCCTGCACTACATTCACTTTCCAGTGGAAAAGGCGCATCTTCATAACGCAACGTCTAAATGTCAAAGCCTGGAGTCAAGGCGTATAGAGGCAATACATCTCAGAAAAAACAAAGGCGATGGAGTTGTGTACCTTAAAACAACCTACATTCACTTTTTATGGGGGGAAAAAAGGGGCATAGATTTTCTTGTTTTTTTAATAATCTAATGTTTTAATATAAAAAAAGGAAGTCAAGACGAGGTGCCAGAGACAGTGCGTCTAAAAAAGCATTAAGGCAGTAAAGTTATGTACCTTTCGCTGCCTCAGTGGAAAGATGCGCATTTGTTACATTTTCATAACATTTTAAAACAGACTGGGGTCAAGACAAAGTATATAGAGGCAATGCGTCTAAAAAACAAAACAAAACAAAAACAGTATGGCAATGGAGTTGTGTACCTTGAATGGCTTTTAAACCTACACTGCATTCGCTTTCTACAAGAAAAGGTGCACATTTGACCCTTTTTAAATAAAAATAGCAAAGGCATGGTGTTTAGACTGAATGCATCTAAACAAAACGTACGTGCAGTGGAATGCGGCACAATAGTGTTGCCTAACTGAGAGCACGTAACATCGAGGGTACCACCCCAGCGTGCATGAGACATGGCTGTCCAATTGCACACATGGCACATGGTGAGCTGCCCTATAGCGCACACGAGCCCTCACAGGGCTCGGCTAGCAACCCCACAGCACCCTCACTCACTCACAGGGCACATGAGCTCACATATACACACGGGTCAATGACACTTGGACTGGCTACGCGTTAAGGCAGTGTCGGTGTAATGTTATGGCCCTCTTTGGTAAGTGAGCAAGTAAGTAAGTAAGTAAGTAAATAAATAAATAAATGGACAGGCTGCACACACAGCCCATTGCGAGCAAGTGACCCTAACTAAATCCTCCGTGTACGAGTTTGCGAAAGTCGAATGCAATGACAATACTATTGCACTGCTTGATTAGATGGTTCAGTAGTGCAACATCGTCAAAGCAAAAGACTTTAGCACGTTCTAGCAAGGGAACAGCCAAAGTGCATCATGTCACACACGCCATACTTTCCCCTTACCCAGTCGTTTGGTTTCGTCTCTGAATTTAAATCAGGTGCTGTAAGCATTACCGTGACCTGCGCAGCACTGAAATAAATAATTACAATCACAATACTTCGGTTATTATGGGACACCTCTCCATTCATAGCCTAATGTAACTTACTATAAGAAATCATTTTGCCCACACAACACGAAAAACATGCATAAGTTATGATTGTACACGGTATAGATCCAACAGTGGCTAAAAACAAGGCCATGGAAGTTAAACACACGCTGCTTTTCAGAAAGAAAGGTGTTTTAAATCGCTTAAAAAAAATAATTAACAATCTGATCGACATGAGGTGCAAAAAAAAAACGCTGCATATAAGAATCACAATTTGGAACAGGAGGTAGTACATGTTGAGTTTAAAGGGGAGGGGTGGAGGATTTTTTTGTCATCCAATGCCCTTTTAATATTGCACTGCTCATCTGATTTCACAGTAGTACAACAGAAAAAGGGCCCTGGTTAACAATATCAGAGGAGGCGACCAGAAACTGACAATCGCAGCTTATTTCGTGGCCTCGCTGTGGACCGTTTCATCGCCAACATGCTGTCTTTTGCTTGGTAGTGAAAGGTCGATGCAAACTCAGGGTTTAGTGGTGGAAAAGGCAACAGAGGTGATGTTAGGCTTTCCCTTCGCCAGCGGAGCTAAAACGCATTACAGCATATTTAAATACGGCCAATTCCAATTATACTCAATTAAAGTTCATACTTATAACACAACAAAATCACGACAAATGTCACGATTCAAATCGTTAGAAGTGTTTTAAGGCAAAGTTAATTAGGAACATTTACGCAGTCTGGAAATAAAGCAAGACAAGTATCTTAAAATAAGTGTGTAGACCCTGGAAATGAACCTGTGAACGTCGCACAAATTAAGACACAACCATTTTCCAAGCGACATGAGCAGTTTGAAATTAAACATCTCAGTCATGGAAAAGAAAGAAAACTCAGTGCTTCTCAATAGGAAACAGAGGGAGAGGAAAACCAAAGAAAAAATGAGGGCAAAGAGCACATTCCGCGATACAACACCAGAAACCTCCATTTAATATGTACTATTCTTATCCCCTTTGCCAAAGTGGCAATTTGAACCCCCCCATCCAACAAGAAGAGAGGGGGGGGTGCAGCGAGGGGGCGGGGGCTGCACAAGGCTCTTACTCTTCACTATAGTGCAGCTTCTGACCACTTGCAAAGCCAGTGGAGGACATTAATATGGCCTAAGCCTGTTAGTCTGCTAGGCCTTGGTTTGATTAGATTAACCACGTATTAGACTCTTCAATATCTGCTGTAAATTCTTTAACGCTCCACAAACAACAAACAGGCAAACTCCCCTCTCTCCTCCCTCGCATACCAAAGCATTAGAATAAACATCAGGCATATACTTTCAAAGGGTAAAATCTGTTGCTTTTTCTTTTTTGGTTCTGCATGCAGTCCTGCAGCCTTCATGATCTCCGCCGGCTTCATTATGTACGATTTTAGAAAAGCAGAAAGCTTCCCAACGAAATGACAAAAAAAGTCCCCCAGACAAATAAAAACTGTAAAGTCCAAATAAACGAGACTCGTGCTTGGACTTGAGCAGAAGTCCTGTGGAAGAAACTAAAACCCAACCAAGTCTGGTGCTGATCTAAGTCCAACAGGCAGGCAGGCCTCGGCTGCCGAGCCTGGGGCCCGTTAGGCCAATTAAATCTTTTGCACCAATATATTTTTGGAAGTAATAAGCTAAACAGTCTAAATGCAGGCTGTAATTTACGTGCACACTATTGGTTTGTAACCCAGAGTCTAGTTTAAACAATTTACACTGACAGGTCCACGCTAATTGAGACAGCAGCTGAGGTCTGAAATCTATAAGACTCCCAGAGACGAAGCGAGACTGGCAAAGTCTTCTGGAGAGAAGGCAGCTGAACCGTGCACGCCGCCGAGGGCCCAGCGCAGCGTAAATGCCCTCCTGCTGTCCAACATCTCCAAACTACAGCCGTGGTTCAGATCTTCAAACTCCACCACCCCCCACCCCCCCAAATCTCCCTACTACCCAACCCAGCCCATCCACCCCAAAACGATAGGATATTGTCGTTTTCTTTTCTTTTTTTGCCTTCAGCTCCCGCCATTTCCACGAAATCACCCGGATGCTACTCACAAGACAGAACGAAGACCCCCTCTCCAAAAAAAAAACAAAAAAAAAAAACATGAATGGTACCTGGCCAAGGGAGGGACAATCCTTGGAAAGCAGAAGAAACGACAAAAAAAAAGAGAAGGGAGAGGGAGAGAACGGAGAAGAGACAGAAAAGTTGGACCAAAAATGGAAAAAAAAAGAGCCATAAATATCTCCAACCCGTCTCCTTCGTATTCGTCCACTTTTAACACTATGCCGTCTTGCCATCCTCGCCCACTCCTCCTTCGCCTCGTCCAGCTAATGCAAATTGTAATTTATCCATGACCAGCCTGACGGCCTCTCGGCTCCAGACTCCATCTTTGACTAGTTGACATTCAGCTCTCGCTGAAGCGAATTCCTCATTTGCATACTCCTGCGCCGATTGGTCCGTTTCTGCGCTAGTCTTTGCCGCTCGACGAGCCATTGGTCGGCGTCCGAGGCATTTAAATGCCTCTTCCGCGCCGCGATTGGTCCCCCAGCGCGCAACGTCACCGCGTAGTTTTTAGTTTAACAATGAACGCTCGAAATTCTGCTCTCCATTCACAAAAATGTTTCCCCTCATTTATCCGTCGTATTCAACGTGAGCATTTAGCTCGGTCTTTTCTTGTTTCAGAGATCGGCGCACTGATGCAGGGACGTAAACACAGAATGACCGAATCAGCTCAGTTCGGTACATTTCACCGGGCTTTTTTTTCGGCATGACTTACATAAAACAAAACCAAAGCGGTTACACGACAGGTGATCCAAAAAAAGGAGATCCAATGAAAGCAAATATCAGGAAAACAAACAATTGTGTTCCTTAGAGATTCAACTTTTCTTGGTTAGGCGCCGCGTGCCCGTGCGCTGTATTTGCTGTGTGGCCGCGTTTTCAGATACAAAAGGTGTTCAACTGTCGTTTCAAAGCAGATTTGCAATATCACTGGCTCAAGTTTCACATACACGTTAAAGAAGTCGGTTGGGGAAGTCCCCTGCGTTTAGGTTCTACAGACCATGCTGAGCTTCAAAAAAAAAGTCCTGACTTTAACTTCACTTCATGTTTACAAAGCGCGCGACTTCCTTTTTTAAGCGCCCTTGCCCCCGTTTGCACGCGCCTGTTCGACGACAGATAATGCAGCGGGTGACGCTTCCACAGAAATGACTGACAAACTGGCCAACAGAGAGCAGGTCGGCGTCATTATAATAAACGCATAATAAACTATAATAAAAACTATAAAGCTATAATAAAGCCGGTATACATGCAGCAGGCGCTACTACTTTGCGTCGCAGTGTTTGTTAACAGTTAAAACTTTTCTCTGAAGTCTCCTCTACTGCGTTGGTGGTTTCTGACGAGTAACCAATCGCAGAAGAAGGAAGTGTGTCTATAGGTGGTCGTGATAGATATGGTGGCTGGGGGAAGGAGGGTGGGAAAGGGGGGCGGAGGGGTGAGTGAAAGGGCTGGTTGGAGGAGTGCATGAGGGTTGTAGGGGGTGCTTTGGTGGAAGAGCTGGTGGGGGGTTGATGGGGGTTTAGAAGGGATGGATTCGTGGTGGATTTTTGGTGGGGGGCTGGAAGTGGTGGATTGGTGGAAGAGTTGTAGGGAAGCGTGGAGGGGGGTTTGGTGGGCGGGTGAAAGTAGTGGATTGGGCTTTTTGGTGGTGGTGGTGGTGGGCTATAGAGGGGTGAGGGGGTCCGGAGGCGGACGCTCACTGGAGGCGCTTTGGTTGACGCCTGGAGGAGGGCAGCGGCCTGTAAAATCCGGCATTCCTGACCAATGGAGCTGAAATAATGGCATTGTCCGGCGGAAAAGCGCCCGCCTCTCGCCTCTCTCACTGCCTCACTCTCCCCCCGTTTACTGCGGGGACCTGATTGTGTGGCTAATCGGTGCAGAGCGTTTGATCCAAAGCAGAGCGTGAATTCAGTGGGCTGCGGACACATCGGATACACACATACATATGTACGCGCGCACGCACACACACACACACACACACACACTCACACACACAGAGACACAGGCTGTACATTTTTGCCAAACAAATAGCTATTGATATCCTCCTGGTGTACTACAGAATATGTGAAGAATGTGTGTGTGTTCAGGGGAGGGGTGGAGAGTGTAAATCACAAGCAGAGGTATGTGGCTCCAAGTAAAGAGTATAGCTTGAAAACAGCCACACAAACATGTGACTTTTGCACGACTTCATGTACATATGCAACACTGAAACCCAGCACGCCCTATTAAAAACAAGTGTTTCGCTTACTATGCAAATTGTGCATCACACTCTGCTGGCCGTGCTGGTTAATGTTTAAGTTATTGTGTAACATTTCTCCTTTTGCCAGTTCACGTGCTGCCTATTGCATACGCATGTGAGACAAGCGTGACCATGTCGCGTGCTTAAATATACCACCACATACACCAAATACACATTATCATATTGCATGCAATGTAGAGCTATTCATGGGTGTGTACAACACAGAGGGCTAGGGTTTTTTAAGGACCCCCACTACCACACACACACACCCTATACATTCAATGGCCTACATGTTCAACCAGCACCACTCATAGTCCCTGCTCGATTTCCCACAAAGCACCCCCCCGCCCCCTCCTGACACGTGACAAACAGTTAGCCACGCCCACTGCTGCACTCCTTCTAGAGCAAAGTTTTCAAATGTAGACATTGGCTCAGAAAACCACTGTAAGAATAAATAAGTAGGTGATTTTTCCGCGTGTCAGTGTCATTCCAACTTTTCCAAACCTTTCCTCCTGGCAGCCCACTGTTAACTGGAAGTATATTTACCACCCAAGAGCTGGTTTGGCTAATCAGTGCTTCATTAAGTTAAATCAGCTGTTGGTGAAGGAATTTAACAAATCCGCGCGAGAAGAAATGTGAAAGCAAGCTGGAACTTTGGTCTTCTAACCAGCTCACAGGATCTCTGCTCATTTTTGAAAAACAGTTACTTTGTGCTGTATTTATTTCTTCATATGTTGGCTTTACAAGCAAAGGCACACTTATTGCACAAGGTTAATGTATGGGAAAAAGTCAAATACAATACAAAAACTAGCAATAACTAGTACTTCATTTCATTTTTTTTTTCTAGACCTGATGTTAAATTAAGCGAACAAACTGTACCTGTGTTTAAAAATGAGGGTGTTCACTTATTTTCATAGAAAATCAACAAAAGGTAAATTGACCGGAGGTGCCCAAAACTTTTGCACACGGCTGTATTTATAAACTGAAGCAAACTGAAGTGATGAGTGGACAGCAAGCTCATTTATCCATTTAAAAATGGAAACATTTTTCCTTCAAAACACATGAATTTGTACACATGGAACTCTTATCTGGGATTAATATGTGATAAATATGTAGGTTTTTTTTATGGGCATTATATTAACATCCATACTACATACCATCTGCATTCAGTGAACAGAGCATTCCTAAAAATGCTGACTGGTGGAGACATTTTCTTTGGTATCATTTCAGATATGGTGTATTAAAATGTGAGAGTGTTTATTATTATTATTATTGTTATTATTATTATTATTATTATTATGTTTCTAAAATTTGATCGTATCAGCTCATTAAGATGTTAAAATAATTGTATTACAGCACATGAAAATGTGCAGAGCAAGGAGAAATGTCCAGAAGCAAGACTGATAAACACTGACATTAAGCTCTTTAAAGTCAGCTCTACATGTTTTCCTGCTCTCTGGTACAGAATTCATTCACTGTTACTGTTATGGTTGTGTGTTCAACACTGTTTGCATTGAAATACATTTAGACAAACTATTTAAACCCATCTGCTTTCTTCCACACCACATCTGATTTATGGAAGAAAATGATTTCTCACATTCAGACTACTTGGGCATGCTGCTATTATATTAAATCACCTGCAACAATTATTTCTGCTAGTTTTTTTTGTTTGTTTGGTTTTTTTTGTTGTTTTTTTTTTTTTTTAGAAATCAATGATTTCTTTGCTGTATTTGTCACAGAGACAAAAAAATCTTTTAAACTTCCACAAAACATCGAACACTTTCATCAAGACCTCTTTATATTAATCTCAAGCAATATTCTCAGTGTCTACTAGAGAGCATTACTCCTCTGCTCATTCTTGTTCATCTGAAAATAATAATGCATAAAGCATGTTATGATGTTAGAATAACCTTTTCTAAATAGGCTTTTCTAAATAGGCGGTGGAGCATTCTGGACAAATATCGCTTAATTTAGCTAAATTTAGAGATGTGATGCAATTCATCTCAGTTCATTTATTAACGATTTAGTAAGTATTTACGACTATAAGCATGTCCGTTTAAAATTCTGTCATTCTTTCATCACGAAAATAAAATTACGTTCTCCAAGTTTATTTTTAGTTTTTGCCATTTTGTACGATAACACAATAAAAGCTGGTCCAGTCAGCTGATGTTTTCACTATTGTTTCACTAGCATTTTCAAATTGAAGTGTCTGTCCTTTAAATTTATGCATTTCCTTTGAATTTGTGCAAGATGCACTGCTCTGAAACTTTTTCTATTGTTGTGCTCTTATCTGTGGCACTAACAGATCACACTGATGAAGAGGATGTAGCCAATCACACCACAGTGCTGAACTAAAGAGGCAAAGAAATGATGATGAATATGTTTGAATATGTGATAACTCTGTGTTTTTTTATGTGCCTAGTGTTAGTATACGCTATGGTTTCCATCTCAGTTCAGTGAACAGAGCATTTCTAAATAATGTTGACAGGTGGAAGCATGCTCTTTGATATCTGTATCACTGCAGTGCTGTGGAGCTGCCTGGCAGACTGCACACGTTTCTCTTTTCCCTCTCTGACTCAGGGGTTTCCTTCCGCTCCCAAATGGTGCATGTGGCTTCCCTTTTACCCCTCCTTTTCTCTCTCTCTCTTTCTCTCTCCCCCTCATTCACACACAAGCTCTCTCTCTCTCTCTCTCTCTCTCTCTCTCTCTCACTCCTTCCTTCTTCCACTCACACAAAAAAAAAAAAATACTATTTTCTTTTACTCTTTCTTTCTCCCTCTTTTACTTTTCTTTTTCTCTCCCGGTCTTTCAGGCTTTCTCTCTCTCTCTCTCTCTCTCGCTTTCTGTCTTGCCTTAACTCACAAATTATCTTTCTTTTATTGCTCTTCTACTTTCTACTTTTGTTTCTTGTCACATGTCAACCTATCTCTTTCTCTCTTGCCCTCTGCCCTTACTCACACCCAAACTATCTTGCTCTCACCCTCTCTCTTTCTCTCTCTCTCTCTCTCGACAGAGGGTCACTTATGACACAGAAAGTAAGAAGACATAGATTATTTAAAGGTGGTTGGTTTAGAGTAGCAAGTGTGTTTTTCTCTCTCTCTCTCTCTGAAATGAAGCCCCTTCGTCTTTCACCCTCTACCTCTTCCTTTAATCCCACCCCCAAGCGAAGACCCTCTCTCCCCTCCTGTTTCGCTGACTCTTTAAGCAGCCCCTTATTCCTCCCCCCAGCCCCTAACCCAGCCCTCCAGCCCAGCCCCCCTGGCCCCCAGCCCCCCGCTGCAATCTCCCCTAATTGCATGCATGACATTCCAGCTGGGTGGGTGGCAAGAAGCCTCCCACTGTAAAAGCCTTACTGCTAAAGCAGGAGAGTGCAGCAGAGAGTGTGGGAGAGAGGAGAGATGCACTTTAAGGCACAACTCTGAGTACTGTCTGTCTCTCACACACACACACACACACACACACAACCGCGCCCACACACACGTTAGATATGCATGCATGTGTACCAGTGCTGTGCATACAAATTTAACAAGCTAGACATGCTAGCAGGTTGAGATAAATTCACAGACGGTGTCAGTGTGCAACACATCCTTGCTTGTGATCTGGTTTAAATCGGATGTTTCTGAAATTATTTTTTCTTGTTCTGTCAAAAGCAGTAAATTAAATTAGCAAAAACATCGAAGATGAAAAAAAAATTGTTAGAATAATTTACAGTGCGCTGGAGAAGGTTTATTTAATTAATTTTCTTTCTGATTTCTCTTATATAAAGAGAAAACAAAACACATTTTTGGCAACCACATTACTGGGAACCACCTCTTTAAACATCAGGAGCCGACTACCAATCCTGCAACACACCCACACACACACACACACACAAACACAAAACAACAGCCACCCTAGGTAAAGTAACACCACAATAGGTAAAGTAAGAACAATCAAACATTGCTTGTTTCAGTGAAAGCTAGAGGTAAACGCAATACAGCTTATTATAGAAAAAAACAGCTTATTAGAAAAAGGTCCAAATATTTCTTAAGTAACTTTTAGAACATCAGCAGAACTTCTTAGTACATCCAGCTTCTAACAGCAACTTTTCTAGGCTCTGTTCTTTCTGAAATAAATAATCTGATAATAAATTTAACCATAAAAACAGAAATTAGAATTCAAATAATCGAATGATTAAAACCAAGAACTAAAAAGTAGATTTCTCATAAATATATTTGAGTCAACACAAATTAAAATTTGAAAATCAATCAAAAATGCACATATTAATAAAAAATGGAGAAAAATGCACTGAAAAAAGGGTTCATGACAAACATAGCAAGTGGTTGCACACAAGTGAAACATATTGAATTGTTTCATGTAAATTTGCTTCTTTTGGCCAAAATAATTTTCATGTATAGCACATTTTATTGTGTGAAAGTACTTGCCTCCATTTCAATCATGTCAATTCAAAGTATTGTCTCTCAGCATAATTATAGCCCACCTCAGGTAACTTATGACCCATCTAAAATACTATCAACATAACCATGATGTAGCTAACACTACTGCAGAGAACCATTGAACAAGAAACATGTATACACATATTTATAGCTGGCGACACCTACAGAGGTTTTTCTTCAGTTCAGACTGATAGGCAGTGAAGAATAGATAAGGTGACCTGTTAAACTGATGATTAATAATGTCCAGAAAGATCAACCACAGTCCAAACATCCACTTTATAAACTCTGGAATCTCCGCTGTTCCCCTCCTCACAGCCTCACGTAGCTGGCTACCCTATTCATAATGGGTATAGCACATAAACATTTCCATAGGGGCCTTTCCTTTTCCGACCTCCCCCTACCAACCCCTTTGATTTTTGCTCTTTCTCTTTCTCCCTCACACACACACACACACACACACACACACACACACACACACACACACTCGTACCTTACATCTCTTTTAACCTTGGCACAGGAAATGCTTCCTTGAATGGAAATGTAAATAATAGAAATTCACCATCATTGCCAGATGTGGGTTGGGATGCCATCAACATTTTTTTCCCTTTCTCATTATGGTAGAGTCCCCCCCCTCTCTTTCTCTCTATTGGTCTCACTCTTTTCTACCCCCCCCCTTCCCTCCTGAAAGAGGAAACTACGGGACCCCCTGCTAACCTCTGACCCAGTGAGGTCAGCATCCACAGAATTCCCAGATGTCAGAGTTCAGAGCTGCCGTTTGGAGGCTCAGGTTTCGTGCGGGTCTGTGTGGCGCCAGGACGCTCGCCTAGTCACTGCACCGAGCTCAGCCCGTACCTGCCACCCAGCCTGAGGCTTCCATACCCCCACCGCTCTGCAGACTGAGCTCTCCGGTTATCACTGCAGTCCCAGAGCTGATAGAACACTCACCCTCTGTGACATCACAATGGAAACCATTAGTCATTGTTACATCACCAGTTCGGAATGGATTACAATCCCTTTGATGTTTTGATTTCTATACGAAAATGTTTGACTTTTCTGGAAGTGTGCAATATTTCAAACTAGACAGGTTGTGCTTCGCAGCTTCTCAACAAATCATCCTCTGTCCACCTCTCAGAAAACAGTCCTGAAACCCAAGACTGAAGAGACAAATTTTTTAGACAAAATTCGGAAACATTCAGAAAAGCAAACAATCCCACTGAACACTTTATGATTTTCGAGATATGTGTTTTTCAATGTATTCAGTAATACAGATGTATTACTGTATATTATGTATGACTCTCATTTTTACACCTTGTAGCCTGTATCTTATCATAATGATGTGTTCTTTAATTGTAGCCAGAAATTACACATATCCTTTATTTCTAATGATGGAACAACCCTCTACAGAAACCATTCAATCAGCCCCCTTTGAGAAATCACACCCACCCCCACACACAGACCTCCAGTCACCATTGTATCTATGCCTCAGGTCCCCACAGGCTCACAAAACACATGTAGTAGAACTTGCATAGTTTACTTTTCATATTCTATAGATTTAAATGTAATATCACCTACATATACAACATGTACAAGTTATAAACATAGGCTGTAGTATGTAATAATACGGAATACTATGCATTTCAGATATAATGCAGCCTGATGAACTGATGAACTGAACAGTAACCGTGCTTATATAACCCGAACGCTAACCCTGCTTATATACAGTATTTAACAGTGTTGGTTCAGCCTTCAACTCAGTGAAGTTGAATTCAGTGAAGTCTTTCATTTTACTTGTTTTTCAAAAAAAAAAAAAAAAACAACAGTGAGAAGGAAATCCGACTAGCCGTCTTCACTTTGATCGACCCCTCATTGGCTGAACGTTACAGACGTGTAAAGTCAGCTATGTCGTTCTCACGTAGTCTAAATCTGCGCATGCAGGCCTGTGTGTTTTTTTGAAACTCCATGCGAATCTTCTTGGTGGGCGTGGCCGAGCGAACGGCCGCGTGACGTCACACACATGTCTCCCGGAGACCAAGGGAAAAAAAAAAATCCGCCACTTATTCTTCATTTCAGCGCGTTTATTCTCCATCAAACCGCACCTCCTTCAGTATTTCGTTCGCCTGTGATATTTCATTGTTTTTAGATGTCGTTTAAAGCGAGACGGAAGAGTCCAAACGGAACTAACGCGCTCCTATAAATGACAAATTCATGCTTGGGGAGACGGAAGTTGCTGAAAGTGAATTAAAAGATGATTTCCTTGGCGGTTGTGCGACTGAACCTGAGCTGTCAGCACTGCTCACTCGCTCGTCCTTCGAATGAACGGACATCTCGGCACAGAAGGCAAATCACGAGCTTTTAACGCAGAAGAATTAATTCCACGTTATTATTTTGGTAATCACAGCCACATCTGATGGATAACGGTCTGTACAGAAATGGAGAATAAAGGCTTAAACGAAGCACTGGCGGTTTGGGCCAATTTAGGGACGAATTTATGGCAAAGGAATAAAAGAGTGGAGAAAGTTTTTTATTATTATTTCTCTTTTATATAAAATCTTCTTGTTGAGAACGAAATCTTTCAGAAAAAAAGTCTTGCATTAAAAAAAAAGAAGTGCAGAATTCCTCAGTTTGACCCTAATGAGATTTAACACTTTGACACCTTTGTCCTAAAAGTGCAACAGAGTTTATAAATGTGCCTTCATTTGCAGCTCAGCTTAAAGTGCATGAACTATTTTAGTTTCAATGATTTTTTTTAGACCTTGTAATTGAATTTGCATGTTATAGTGCCCGCACACTAATACTACATCTCATCAACTGAAAGTGGGTGGAATCTCAGTACAGATCTTGTCTTGTGGTGTTTCAAACTAATCATGTTTGCTGAACTGCTGCGTATTAGTAGAACACAAACATTTCTTCCACTGTGTGTTTACAGTATTGACCACAAACGTCCAGAAGAGCAGAAATATTACAGTATGTCTGATCAGATCAGGGGAGCATGTTTTGCAAATGATTTCTCCACACCTTCGCAGCTGGTCCTTGGAGAGATTGTTTTGTACACCAATACCCTCTAAACAGTGGTGTTAAACAACAACTCATTGACTTTTGTAACACTTTTCAACACTTTTTGTGTGATGTTGTTTTCCATCCTGTGTTAAAACACAGCCCAAGGCGTGCTCTATATCCATCACTGGATAAAGGACTGTTAGTTATAACACAAAATCTGTCGTCTCCAGCTGAACACACTGATGTGTCTAGTTAGAGACAGAATTTAAAAGTGTACTTTTTCCTCTAAATCAAACAAGCACCATTTCTGAAGGCAACATCCACATTTAGAAACCCTTCCCCAGTGACACTGTGCTGTCAGACCGAAACAGGTCTGAGTGGAATTTGAGAAACACCTCAAAAAGTCTATTTTTAACCTCTTGTTTATGACTGACGGACAGCCCAATGCCTTCTCCGTCACATGTGTGAACTCTTGTCCAGTTCTTGCACCGTCAGGATTGCGGTACATTAATCAGTGGCAGTTAGCCGTTGTCTTTATTACCGTTTCATCCACGCTGCACTCCCAAGCATGTATATGTGAGCTAAATGGAAGGTTTCTGCTCTTATCTCCCAACATTGGTTCCCTCAGGCAGCGAGGATGAGGATGATGAAGAGCCTCACTGACAGCAGAATGGAAGAAATGAGGCACAGGCCTGGGTGATCGATCACTTCTGTTATTGATCATCTGTGTGATTGATTGGTTTTCACTGGGGGTGGAATGGACATGTGGTGTGGTCCTGGTCAGGCTGCTGGGAGAGAGCAGGTTAAGAGCTGTGAGCTGGCTGCTTGCAAAGTATGGAGAAGAGTTTTGAAAGCACATTTGCTATCTTGCTTGCTGGACACATGAAAGAGGATTTGTATGTGTGAGTTTGTTTGTTTTTGTCCTTTTTTGTTATGAAAAAAGTCACAATGTTGCAGGAAAAGCAGGAAAAGTCAGGGCTAAACCTCACAAGCAACAATATGCCCCTCACTTTGTAAAGTGTTTTTTTGTTATTGTTATTATTATTTTTTACAAAAGGTTCAAAAGCTGAACATGCAAAAAATTTATTTTTGTTTACTGAGGTTAAGATCACGTGTAGATTTAGGCTAAGAACAGTGTACAGTGTACAGTATGGAATTAATGAATTAGCACACTCTCAGGAAAAAAAGGTCAGAACTGTCACTGAGGCAGTCCCCCCCTTGCCACTGTAGTGGTACCCCCAAGGGCACATCTCAGTACCTTTAGTCAGGGAACGTAATTATAAAATAATCACTAAAATGAAACTTCCTAAGTTGTACTGACTCTATACTTCCTGTCTCGTCTCCAGGCTTTTTATTTTATTGTTCTGTTTTAAAACATTCGGTTATGAAAAGGTACAAATATGTACTTTTCACCTGGAAAAAACTTATTTAAGGTGCACAATTGAAACTTAAAAGCACTGTTGTATTTGTGCGGGTAGATTTAACAATGCTTGTACCTTGATGAATAACAAATGTACCTGCACAGAACCTGAATTTCTAACCGTGCCGTCAAAAGAGATATTGAGTAAACATAATTAACAAAAAATTACACAGAAGCTTCAATAATTAAATATAATATCATTTTCAGTAGTTATTGTGTCCACTGTTTACATTTAGCACAGCTTTCACTCTTTTCAGATGTTTTTTCAAGGAAATCTGTTTTTCCACTCCTGAGAAGTCTAGTCTTAGAAGTTGGTTGCATTTTCTGCTTCTCACCATCCACGCCATACCACAAACAGGTATGTTGAGGTCTGGACCAGCACCTTCTTTGTATGATTAGTATATATTCTTTTTCATTTTCTCAGTGAGGGCTTCTTGACAGCTACACATCCTTTCAGACCCATAGCACTGAGTTGTCTTCTCACAGTGGAAGGATGGACGGAAACACCTGTGGGTTTTTTCAGATCTGAAGCAGCTTGTTTTTCTTCTCTCTCTCGAAGATGAGAGCTATGCATGCTGTTTATCTGATGGGGACAGTTTTGGTGGTCTACCAGGTTTGGTTGGCTGTTAGAGGCCCCATTTTCTATCTCTTTTGTTAAGTTTTTGAACTTTAGTTTAGCAGAAACCTTTTCACTTATTTTTCGTTGACTTTCCCCTCAAAGTGGATTCTCTCATATCTAATCTCCTCACTAGCATCTCCTGAAAAATGAACTTCTACTTGATAGCGTACCTGTGTGTGTACAAAAAGTGAATGTTGAAGTGAAGGTGAAAAAATGTTTTCTCTCTCTCTCTCTCTCTCTCTCTCTCTCTCGTGGCCCCACAGTAGTCCTCCATGTTGTGTGTGTGTGTTAATACCCAGGTTCGACTTCAGACGAATTCCAGGCCTTTGAGGTCTCAGTGCGCATACCTAATGCATCAGGGGTCAAAGGGCAATAGCCCCCAGCTAAAGGCACGGCCATGACGAGAGGACCCTGTTCAAACAACTCTGAAATTCCAGGTTCCCAGCTCAGGAAGGCCGAGAGGAGGGGCAGGGAGGAGAGGAGAGGAGAGAAGAGAGAAAAGGACTACAGAGAAGTAAAGAGCGCTAAAGGGAAGAGGTACAGAGAAGAGAGGTGTCTCTGAAGAGGAGAGCAGGTCAGGGTGGGGATCCCCCCTCCCACCTCTCTCTTTCTGTGGAGTAGAAAATGAGTTTGAGGGTCAGGAAAATGGAAACCATCCTGTCTTCTCCACACCATGAGACAGAGAGAAATAAACAGAGAGAGAGAGACAGAAAGAGAGAGAGAGAGAGAGAGAGAGAGAGAGAGAGAGAGAGGAAGAGAGGGAGAGTACATGCCTTACTTTGGAATAATCTTGGTTGTGCCTTACTTTGGAATAATCTTGGTTATGCCTTACTTTGGAATAATCTTGGTTATGCCTTACTTTAGAATAATCTTGGTTATGCCTTACTTTGGAACAATCTTGATTATGCCTTACTTTGGAATAATCTTGATTATGCCTTACTTTGGAATAATCTTGGTTATGCCTTACTTTGGAATAATCTTGGTTATGCCTTACTTTAGAATAATCTTGGTTATGCCTTACTTTGGAATAATCTTGATTATGCCTTACTTTGGAATAATCTTGATTATGCCTTACTTTGGAATACTCTTGATTATGCCTTACTTTGGAATAATCTTGATTATGCCTTACTTTGGAATAATCTTGGTTGTGCCTTACTTCAGAATATTTTTGGTTATGCCTTACTTTGGAATAATCTTGGTTATGCCTTACTTTGGAATAATCTTGGTTATGCCTTACTTTGGAATATTCTTGGTTATGCCTTACTTTGGAATAATCTTGGTTATGCCTTACTTTGGAATCATTTTCGTTGTGCCTTACTTTGGAATAATCTTGGTTATGCCTTACTTTGGAATAATCTTGGTTATGCCTTACTTTGGAATAATCTTGGTTACGCCTTACTTTGGAATAATCTTGGTTATGCCTTACTTTGGAATAATCTTGGTTATGCCTTACTTTGGAATAATCTTGGTTATGCCTTACTTTGGAATATTCTTGGTTATGCCTTACTTTGGAATAATCTTGGTTATGCCTTACTTTGGAATAATCTTGGTTATGCCTTACTTTGGAATAATCTTGGTTGTGCCTTACTTTGGAATATTCTTGGTTGTGCCTTACTTCAGAATAATCTTGGTTATGCCTTACTTTGGAATAATCTTGATTATGCCTTACTTTGGAATAATCTTGGTTATGCCTTACTTTGGAATAATCTTGATTATGCCTTACTTTGGAATAATCTTGGTTATGCCTTACTTTGGAATAATCTTGGTTATGCCTTACTTGGGAATAATCTTGGTTATGCCTTACTTTAGAATAATCTTGGTTATGCCTTACTTTAGAATAATCCTGGTTATGCCTTACTTTGGAATAATCCTCGTATACAAATAGGTAAACAAATAGGAAATTGGAAACAATTGCAATGTAAAGGGATAAATATTGCATGTGATTTGTATGAAAATGGGGATTGATGTAAAGAAATATAACCTGCGTGGAAAGCACTGTTTGTAAGTAATTTGGTTAAGGCATTGTATTCAGGCCAAATTCAATGTCAGAAAAGAGTAACCCTGTGATTGAAAACCTAAATCTGCAACATGAAGCTCACAAAGCAGCTGCGTTCTGTAGAACATCTAATTAGTTAACTGGTGATACATGTACTGATCCTTACGCAATATAGCAGAAAGATTTGGGTCGTAATATTGCTGATGATGCGTGGTTGAGAATCGTGTCAAGTATAGGTAGAAATATTATAGAGGTTAAAGGACAATTCATACGGTACATCATTTTACACCATTCAGCTTCTGATGATTTGTGCACCTTTTATATGATTTGGGAGATCTCAGTAACACATCCATTCTCAGGTAAAACTCTTGAAAGACTGGGAAAACAGGATTTCTGCTACCTTAGCTTTGCCTATAGGAATAGAACAGAAATTGCCAATATAACAAATCACAAGTTTACTCTCATAAAAGTTGGTGTGATTCCAGCTGCCAGTATAATACAGAATAAGTGGACGAGCTCTAAAACTCCTCATTTTAAAGAGTGGATTGACAAATAGATTGAAATCACATCTTATCAAGTTATGCTGGGGTTGGGAAGAATTAATGCTGAGAAGACAGTAAATATACGGGACAGTTTTTGGCATCACATACAACTGATTTGAATTTAAAATGCAAATATTGACCTTCTATTCTTATTCTTGTTCTTATTCACTGTTTTTTTCCCTTTTTCTCTTTGCTTCTTTTGTTTTTGTAATGAATGGCTACATTACAAAATTATACATGCATGCTGTTTTGTATATCACTAATAAAAGATTAAAAGAAAAAGACACAGTTGTTGCCAAAAGCAAGTAAACAGAAGTACAAATTTGAGTTGATCTGATGTATTTTGTTAATATGTAAATGATGTAGACATTTGCATCACTTTTTTGGATGTACAAAATTGTCTTTTTATCTTAATCAGGTGGTTAAACAGGTTCAGAGACACAGTTTAACATTATAACCTCATTAATAATCAAGAAAGGTGAGAGCGAGGAAGAGTGGAGAGAAAGAGGGCAATGGAAAGAGGGAGAGAAAGGGGAGAGATAAAGTGATTCAGTAGAAAGAGAGAGAAAACAAAGAATGGGAATGAGAAAGGATAAAGTAAAAGAGAGGAAGGTGAAGAGAGAAAGAATAGATAAAGGAAAAGAGATCTAGAGAGATAGAAAATAGAGAAAGAAATTTTTAAAAAGGAGAAGTAGAGAGTGAAGAGTGTGAGAAGGACAGGAAGAGTGAGAAACATTGAAGGAGTGAGTGTCAAAGATGAAGAAATAAATAAAGAGAGGATAATAACAATAACAACAGCAACAACAACAATAATAATAATTCTGCATTAAGACTTATTCTTGCAGTGTAAACATTTTCACTTAAAAAGTACAATGATACGGATGTAGAGTCAATAAAGGAGTTTGAGATGTGTGTGATAATTAACAATGTATGGAAGAGGATAAAGTTACATATTTAAGGCATCCTAGGGGATGTGTTCACTTATTTTCCCCTAGAAGATCAACAAAACATGATTTGGCCAGTGGTGGCAACATCTTTGGAAACAGCTGTGCATCATTTGGTTGAGTGGGGCAGAGAAATATTACAGTTTAAGGGTTTAAATTTTTGAAAATGTTAAAAAAAGTATTACATACAGTGTATATACATACAGAGAATACATGCAGGTAACTTACAATAATGCATGCAGGTAATGTAAAGTATAAATACAAGGGTTTCCAAAGTTTACAGGAGAAGGCAAAAACATTCTTAACTTCTAATGTAGGTTAATATAAACGGATTTGATTCCAAGCAACTTTGGATCTTTTATTTTTTGGTCCATTCATCAACTGCTGTGCTCAAATGAGGTAAAAGTTGTGATACTTTTTTCGTTTTTTGTTTTTGTTTTTTTTTGGACAGTGACAGTATTTAAACTGGTGTTGTTAATGCATAAACATAAACACAGAACCTGTCCACTCAGCTGTGAGTGCAGAGAGAGAGAGAGATCGAGAGATCAGCAGAGACTGAGAGAGATACTGACAGACTGAGACCAGTGAACGATAAACACACCGATTCAGAGAAGACGGACGGACCAGTTTGACCATTTTTTTCACCCCTTCCTTCTGTCTTTCTTCTCACTCTCTGTCTCTCATTCTTTCTCCTCTCTCATTTACTGTTCTGTCTATCTCTGTCTGTCTCTTCTCTATCTTTTTCTTTTCGTTTTGTTTTTCTTTCTCTCACCCATTCCCTTGTCTCTCTCATCTAGTTTCAATCTCCCCTCTCTTTTTCTTTTTCTTTCCCATTTCTCCTCTCTTTCTTACTTTCTCTCAATCCCTCTTTTCTTTCTCTCTCTCTCCCTCTCTCTCTCTCTCTCTCTCTGGTTGTTTTTCTGCTCTATCTTTCCCTCGATGACACCCTGCACTCTGTTTCACCCTGTATTTCACAGAGAAGTGGAAGAATGTGAAGAAGCCTCTGAAGACCAGAACAACTCACATCACCTTGTGAAGGAAGAGAAGAGAAGAGAAGAGAAGAGAAGAAAAGAGAAGAGAAGAGAAGAGAAGAGAAGAGAAGAGAAGAGAAGAGAAGAGAAGAGAAGAGAAGAGAAGAGAAGAACTGAGAAGTTATCTGTAGTATAGACGTTGCTCATGGTTATTCACGGTTCTAGGGAAAAAACTTGCAATTGCAGTGTGTACGTAACGTAGGTTTTAGGACCCTTATAAAAGTTCTTCACACATGCATGTCTTCTTTGCAAAAATGGCTCTTTGAAGAGAGAGTGAAAGAGAAAAAAGACAAAGAGAGATAGAGAGAGCTCTGATAAAACTCTCTTGATTGATTTTCAATAATTATAGACATCTTTAAAAGAAATAATGTGCAATAATGTTGCATTTCTTTGCTATATCTAGAATATTCTTTGAATCATGCATCCATATTCCTCTCTCACTCGTTTTCCTTCTGCCTCACACATCATCCTTCCTTTCCAGAGCATCTGAATCCATCTGTGATGACGATTCTCTCGTCCTGTGCTGTGAGGTGTGCATGTGTTGTGTATCAGGGTAGAATACTGATGAACTGCAGACTATAGATCAGTCACTTACACCAAACATGACTCACCATCTCTCTCTCTCTCTCTCTCTCTCTCTCTCTCTCTCTCTCTCTCTCTCTCTCTCTCTCTCTCTCACTCTCTCTATCTCTATCTCTCTCTATATATATATCTCTCTCACTCTCACTATCTCTCTCTCTCTCTCACTCTCTCTATCTCTCTCTATATATATATATCTCTCACTCTTGCTATCTCTCTCTCTCTCACTCTCTCTATCTCTATCTCTCTCACTCTCGCTATATCTCTCTCTATCTCTCTCTTTCTCTCGCTCACTGTCTCTCTCTCTCTCTCTCTTTCTCTCTCTCTATCTTTTTCTCTCTCACTTTCTCTGTTTCTCATTCCCTCTCTCTTTTTCAGTTGTTTTTTTTTTTCATGTCATATTCATTTCAGGTCCTGGGTTTAATGTGTTATTATATTGTTATTATTGCTTCATTTGTTAGTATATCGTTTTTGTCTAAATTAATTTCTGTTGAATGTGCAAAGACTGAATCGACACTGGCACAACAAACATGTTAAATCTCATCTATCTCACTTTATCTCTATCCTTCTCTCTCTCTTTCTCTCTCTCTCTATCTCTCACCACTCTCTTTTCACTTCTCTACCTACTCTCTCTTTCTAGCTCTACCTCTTTTACTCTCTCTTTCTCTCTATCTGTCTCTCTCTCTCTCCCTGTCTCTCTCTCTCTCTTTTAATCCATGCTCTTTCTCTCTGTCTCTCTCTAGTCTCTTGCTCAGTATCTTTCTCTCTCTGTCTCTTCACTCTTTCTCTTTCTTTTTTCTTAGTATCTCACTGTAGCTTTTTACGAATTGTCTAACTCTCTCTCTCTCTCTCTCTCTCTCCTCTCTGTGTGTCTGTGTGTGTGTATGTGTGTGTGGGTCTACACACATTCATGAGCTCAGAAGCACAAAAAGTAATGAATTGAATTTACGTGATTCAAATAAGTGAATAAAATGCATTACATCACAAAAATTGTTGCCAAAAGTAAATAATTTAAAGGACAAATATGTGTTGATGAAACATAAATTACATTTATGTGAAAATGAACATTTGAATTTATCAATTGTGTAAATCACTGTTTTGCTTGTTTTCATTCTGTGTGATCAGGACATGGCATTTCATTTATATAATTAAAAACGCAAGGTGTTGAGGCGCAACTCATGCATGTGCATCTGTTAGATCAATACACAGTCAATACTGTGCATTTAATCAGCTATTGAGATGAAGACAGATGACGCCTTTGACTACAGAACAACTGCAACTTTGCTTTAAAAATATAATAGATGTTTCACACTGAGCTTGAAAACACATATCAAACAGGCTGAAATGTGTTTGCTGCTCGTCTGTCAGTCAGTTATCCAGGATTTAAGTGTAAATTAAAAGGTAAACAGGTTCATAAGTGCTCTTCAGAACATGGTTTAATTTTATAACAAATGCCAAAATCAACTAGTAATCCACATCAGCTGAAAACATTCACTCAAAACATACCTACAGGACCATTAGAAGAAATCAACTAGAAATAAATATAAATGATAAAATATATTGAATTAGCCAGGAGTTTTGTTTGAAGTAGACCTGAATGCACTGAAAGAGGTTTCATAAGTAAGTTCATCAGCGAATTAGGTGGTAAATCAGACAGAGGAAATTTATTAGACATTATTCAACACTAAAACAAATACAACACGTTACAACAGAGGAAAACAAATGAAACTGGGAAACAGGGAATTCTCCTTCATTATAAAGTGCTTCATGAGGCTGCAAATAAATGATAAAACAACAATAATAACTACGAAGATTGTGTTCATCCTAAGTCTTCTACTTCCTTATGGAAATCTGATATATGGACATATCATAAATGGTGTTTATATGTACATGTAAGCATCGAACATTGAACATGTATGCCTGATATGTGGGTCTTATATATTTGTCCAGCACATGGTTTAATACATACCAGTACAGTTGTAATTGTCACTATGTCAACTGTTTGCTTTAAAATATTAAATTGTTTAGAAGAGTCCGGGAACAATATTTTCATTCCTTTCATATTTTAACACTTTTATTGCATAGTTTATGAAGTGCAAGTTTTTTAGGGTTTGGTTATTTAGTTAGTAGACAAATGTTTTCATTGCCTTAGGAAGTGCACAAAATCCTCATGTTAAATAACATGCAGCTAGCAGGTATGAATGATATTCCATATGTAAATAATGTTATCAATCGTACATTGTTAAATATAAATGTTATATATATATATATATATATATATATATATATATATATATATATATATATATACAGACACACATATTTGTGTGTGTGTGTGTGTGTGTATATATATATATACACACACACATCTGTATCTATGTCTGAAAATGGCCAGTTACCAATACACTGAAATATATGTTACGCATATGTCCATATATAAGGGAAATCCATGCGTTTAGAACAGATAGTTGTGTTTCCCTCGGTCTGATTTCTGTATGGGCTGTTAAAACGCGTTGATCATCGTCAGATTAGCGCTCTTTTTACGTCATTTATGCTTGAAGACTACGAAAACACATCCAAACGCCACAGCGCGTGACAGCGGCAGCGAGACGAACCCGTTTTATTTAAGATAAGTTCAGTAAACAGACTCAGTCTAAAATCTTTCTGCCGTGTTTTCTCTGCTTTACTCTCGCCCTGGTGTTCGAGCTCAGCGGCGGAGCCCCCAGCGCGCAGTGCGGTGACGTGCTGCCATCTAGCGGCCGACTGGAGACATTATCCGTCAAATTCACTCCCGTTTTAGCCGAGTTTAAGTTTCCAACGTCAGCCTGGCTGGTTTTATCAGGCCGCCCTTAAAAGGACAAGTCCATCAACTTTTCAAATTTCTCTTTAGGTTTGCTGCGTCGTTCGAGAGACGCATCGAGAGTTGGACGAGCTTAGCGCCTCGACAAGCTACATAACAGAAACGTATTAACGTTATAACACAACCGATACTTGAATGCCCGAGACACGGTTTTCTGACAGCTTCGAAAAGATTTTGTCCAATTTTTTTAAAGGCACATTCCAGGTGCTGTAAATCAAAATATTCCCGAAGTAAACATTTTTTTCCGTTTTATCATCATGTTGCCATTATCAGCATCACACATGAAAAGTCAGTAGACACGTGTAGGTTGCGCCGTGGGCCCCAGTGCGATTGTACCCCCATCAGCACTTTAACATAAGTCGTATTTAAGCACAATAGCGCTTTAAAATAATGCATAATTACACATATTAGCGCTTTAAAATAACATAGACATATTACCACCCAGTCGTCAGTGTCAGTAATAAATATGAGATAAACAGTTAATTAAGACGAAATAACATCAAATATCCTGATTGTCTAAGCAATAAGAGGGCAAGAGCTGAGCTGAGCCGAGCTGAGCCGAGCTGAGCTGAGCTGAGCCGAGCCGAGCTGAGCCGAGCCGAGGTTTATTAGCCTACAGCCCGAGGATGTTTAGGTGGCTGCGCCTGCACCTCACCGAACATCTACACACGGCAAACGAGATCATATCGGCCCCTGAAACGTCTTAATCCCCCAACATAATCTCTCTAAACCCCCTACGTAGTCCCGCCGGTGACACAATGTAGAAAAAAAAATAATAATAATAATGCGTGGTCACGACTTAGTAAGGCTTGGGAACGAGATGATTAAGTCGTGGCCACGACGCAGCAAAGCGCAGGAACGAGATCCTAATGAGTCTCGGCCACGACTTAATCATCCCATTCCCACGCCTTACTAAGTCGTGGCCACACATTGGGATCTCGTTCCCACGCCTTACTGAGTCATGGCCGCGACTCTATCGTCCCATTCCCACGCCTTACTAAGTCGTGGCCACGCATATATGTATATATATATTTCTAAAAATAAAAACCAAAAGTAAGCGGTGATGAACGACGTCGCTGTTCGAAAGGAGCTTTTATAGTACAGGAAGACTCAGAGGAGTCTACAAACAAACAAACAAACAAATAAATAAATAAGGCTGGGATGGGGGAAGAGCTCGGGGCGGTGGTCATGGAGACCCTTTATGTTTTTAACGTATATTTGAGTTTAACTCCTCACATCTGGAATTACGAAGATGTTATTCATTATCAGCTGAGAGATATTTCGCCGAGCGATAATCATCTTTGATTATTATTTTATATTTTTATCCTGAACATTGATCCCAGTGAAACCTCGAACAGTTGTATTAAAGTGCGATCAGACTCACTCTGGCCGAAACAAAAGTCCGCACCGCGCTGTTTGACGCCGAGCAGCTGAAACTCTTATTTTGTCAAGTCGGGACCCGGAAGATGAAGGTGTTCCTCTGGGTTTAGTAGTCTGCCCAAACAGATGATTCTCCTGAATCCGCCGGTGTTTTGAATATTTTCAGGAATAAAGTTTCGACGTTCGGACTGTGTTTTCATTTCCAGGCCGGAGATGAGGACGGTGCTGATGGTGGCTGAGAAGCCCTCCCTGGCCCAGTCAATTGCAAAGATCCTTTCTAAAGGTAAGTGTGAACATGTGGGTGATAAATACGCTAGAAACGTTTTATTTGTGTCGTTCGTAAACGTAGTTATGCTTTAGTTACGGCTTTAGTGTCCACTTTTAATTTTCCAGCTTTTTGTTCTAATTTTCCCGTTCCACCTTAAATAGTGCAGCAGTTGCGTGATGGAGCCTCAAGCGCCGGGATGTAACCGACGCACGTTTTAAGGTGGAACGGGAAAATTCGAAAAGAAAGCCAAGATCAGCCTCGAAAACTGGGTCACTACAAGCCAGTGTGGCTTGTCACTGTTTAATAAGGAGCTGTAATTTATTCATTCTAAATCACTGACATCACCTCAGTCCTAAACATAGTCCAAACTTCAAACCTTTCCTAAAAATACACGGGCTACATTTTAAATATACTTTTTAAATTCCACAATATTTTCCAGCCACTGCAGTACATTTAAAAAATGTATATTTAGGGATTTTTATTCGATGATCATTTTTAAGGGAGGTACAGATATATCGTAATCATTCTGTATTTTGCAGATATTCATAATTTAACCTGATATTTAGTGAAGTTTTTCATTGAGTTGGGAAAGAGCAGAACGTTTAGGAGACACTGGGTCACTGTGCCAAAATATCTACAGTTTGTTTATTGGATCTGTTTAGTGTGGGGAGTTGAAGTGGCCTGTCGCTACTTGGATGTGCTGAGCGCAGGAACTCCAGGAGGAGCCTGAGCAGCTCTCTCTGACCATGGCTAAGGCATCAGGGGTCCTCCTGTGTTTTAGACAAAAAGTTTTAAACAGCGAAGACGATAAAAAGTAGCCAAGAAGCATCACTGCATTCATTAAATGTTGTGGATACCTGCTCATCAGTTCCTTCAAGGCTAGTAACTAGGGGTGGGCAGTGTGACCATATAATATTACTATTGTGATATTTTTATGGGTCACTCCAGGGATCACAGTACCTCTAGGGCTGCTCTAGAGCCCAGTGCTGGGAGCTTTATACCCCCCTAGCTTGGCATGGTGGCTTCAGGCTATGTGCAGTAGCTGCAGAATGTCTTATGCTATTGGCAGTGTTTTTCTATGAAGATCATACAAACTGTGTTGGCTGTTCGTTGAACACCTTCGGCAATGAGTGCACCTTAAATTAGCTGAATGCTCTGATTAGGACTGTGTCTGGTAGGACTGTGCAATGAATCATATTTTTATTGCTATCTTGATATAATCGTTAGAGCGGCGATGACAGAACACACACATGCACAGGACCAGAGAGATGTCATTACATTACCAGCACAAACCGTTAGAAGCCTAATGAGTGCCTCTCTGAAATGGGATAGAAACCTGCTGTCCCAAATCGGGGAAACATTAGAATTGTTCTCACATAGTGTGTTTTTTAGGTGTGTAAATTAAGGCAGTAATTTCTATTGTCACAGCAAACACATTTGATAACAAAGCAAAAATAAATAGTTAAATAAACAAAAATATGTATTCATACTTGTGCACCTATTTGAAGAAAGACTACTATCATATATATATGATACTACTTAACATTGTGGATGGTATTTTTGTATTTTGCAGTTTTCTTTGAGGAGAAGTTGGTCAGATTTCTGTGCATACATCCAAAAAAAGTCTGTACTTGCATCACATTATTAAAAATAAGTATGAAACCCCAGGATGCAACGTCATTGCACAGCTGAACACTTGGAGGAAAGTTCTGTTATATCAGACAATAGACACCTGTGTTGGTGAGCATCGCATTGAGTGATGGAGGAGGGATAGGGGGGCATCCTACCCCCCCAGAGAGAGTGAAGCTAGTTGTGCTCTATTGGGCTCCTAGCCACAGACGGCTGTAGTAAACCTCAGGACTTTTAAAGTCAGAAAGACAAACGTTCATTTTTTCAGGCTTGAGTCTTTGTATGTAGTGTGCCAGACTGCCAGTTCACAGGCTCTCCACTTAAAGCCTGTTAAAACAGCTTTGAGTAATGTAGGATTTAATTCAAATGGCAGCCCATGTGATTTCAAAATTCACTCTCAAATTGTAATTTCATTGTAAAAATGCCTAATATTTCAGCCCTAGTGTCTGGATTCTTTTGGACATATAGTTTACATCACATTTAGGTTCACGTATGCTATATCTCTCATTGTTCAGAGTATGACCGAAAATTGTTGCTCTAAATTATATAAAAGGAAAGTGTTGGAAACGTCTTTCCGGCTTGATACATGCCTTGTAATCAGCTGTGACCAAGAAGAACTCAAATGAGTGACAACAATCATTGAAACAGCTAGTTTGTTGGTGCAGTGACAAAGTAATGCATGTTATGGGTACTTTACTCCTATTAAACCGTTTGAACCTCTGAACCTTTTTCATTGCTGTCATTGCTTAAAAGTTCTCTGCTGGTGCCTTGTGTTCTTATGAGATTCATAAAATGATAATCATAAGACTTTTGCATGGAAATGTGAGCAGAATCACCACCATCACTCTTTCTGGTCTTTGTAACACTCAGGCTTCTTTCACTTGTGTGTCAGAAATGATTTAGCAGCCAAGTAAAAACCGAAGTAGAACGTTTTTGTTATTAACTTTTTTATTTTTTTATCATTTGCAGGATTTCTCTAAAACATGACACAAGCATTCTGGATGATGTTTGTAAAATAAATAGAAAGACCTGAAACAGCTAGTTTGTTGGTGCAGTGGGCATAGACAGCAAGGAAAATACCTAATAGAAATTATATTGTAACATGCAATTTTTTTTTTAGTTCTGTCGGGTTGTTGCACATATACAAGCAACGTTAACAGACTCAAATTCCATTGTGGGGAACGGACACCCCGGATACTTCCGAAGAACAGGCATTTTGACAGCAATGGGAATGCTCTCCACACTGGAACCAATCTCCACTCCGCTACAGGAGTGACTTGTAAGGCACCTGGCTTCGTAGATGACCTGAGGCACACGGGTCAGGTCTCTTGTTTCCCTGCAAATCATAAGGGGGAAAACACAGTCAGAATATGTTTGTCATTTTATAATTGTCACCTAAAACTCTGAGACCTGTTCACATTCCTTTCTCTTATAATTCAGTTACAAATCAGTTTCATAATAGTTACTGTGGGCTTCAAAATATATTGTTTGTTAATTATTATGACATTGCTTTTGTTATACTGCTAATGCAGAAGGATGAAATGAAAAATTGATAATCTGGGTTAGGCTTAGCCAGCTTATTCAGTCCATTACCATAGTTTTACTGCCTGCTTTGAGCCTCCTGACCAATCAAAGTTTCAGATGAATGTTTCTGCGGATGTTTTGATGAATCTAGATATTTATGTAATCCAAGAAAAGTGTATTAGTTTGGCGGAGCCCTGTCTTATACTATATTACATTTTTGAGTAACTTGCATGTGCTAAAAGATTGCAACGTGTATAGCAGTTGAAATTCGTAGCAGTATAAGTTTTATATGACAATAAAACTTTTGAATCTATAATCACTGTACTGATATTTTATCTGAATGAATCATAGCAGTTACTGAAAATCTGCAGTTAATGAAAAATTAATCATAGTTGCTGAATTATGCATAATAGTTACTGTATAATAAGCCTTAAACCTAAGACTTGTTATGCAGTAACTATTATGCATAATTCAGTAACTACGATGAATTTAGGAGTTTAGGGGTTTAATTAGTTGACCAAAGTAGTTAAAACTAGAGGCTGCATCTGACTAGTCTTTTCTTATCTATTTGCCTTGATTTTGCCTGATCAAGAATACATGAGTATCCATATGCTGTTTAGGTTGTGGACTCTATCAAGGAAAGCAGACAGGAGGGGAGGTTTTTGAGGCACAGCCTGGTTCTAATCAAAGTTGTGCCATATGGCATTTGTGGATTCTTCGTCACAAGGTCCCTCAATGAATCCCCAGAGCGTGAAGTAGCTGAGCGTTGTTAACAAGTGATGAACAAAATGTGACACAATCAGAGCTCAAGACAGGTTAATGCTAAATGCCGTCTACATGCCTGTACAAATGAAAAATCTGCAATACTCTGCATTTTGAGCTACTTTACAACTGAAAACTAACTCCTTGAATGCGCAAACATGATTATAGGCAGTAATTTCTGATTCTGATTTCTCGCAGCGGTACTCACATATAAGTCCATGCAGCCAGGCTGCGCTCGTTAAGTCGGTTGGGCTGGTTGGTATTTTCAGCATAGTATTCCTCCAGGCTGCTTAGGCTCGCGATACAGACTGAAGAAGTGCCCTGGTCTACCAAACACTGACCCCCGATGGGACTGCACTGACTCGGGTTTAACACCAGGAGAGTCAGGGTGAGGAGACCAAGGAGCTGAGAGAGCGAAAGAAGCAAAACAGGAAGAGAGAGAAAGTGAGGTTACAGGTAACCAATCACTAGGGGTCAGCGATATGGGAGAAGTATAATGTCACAAAACTAGACCACATTTTCTACAATACATGATATGCTTCAAAATATTTCGTTGTTCTGAGGTTTGACTTTAGAAGAGGAAAAAATATTTAGCTGCATTTAAGAAATTCAATCAAAACTAACAGTTCTGATTTTGATTTAACTGTTAATACACTGTACTGTAGGCCTGAATGATATCTTAAAACAATTAGAATGATATTGTCTAGGTAAATATTGCAATTATCATAATACATAGTTTATTATGATAAAGATAAAATATTGACATTTTGCCCATGCTTGCCATTCACTTTTAATTTGACAGAATTATTATGGTTTTATTAAGTTAATGCTTCAGAGTATTAAGTAGTATTAAGTTAATATTTAGCTTAAATACTCTATCGTGAATTTTCGCCCTTTAATTTCTGTTTTATAATAATGATATTGTCGACAGTTTGAGTCTCAACAACAGTAAAAGTACTAATATGAAACATATATAAAAGAGTGTTATGGATATGTGCAGCCAGGGTTCTTACCTCTACCAGGCGCACAGCTCATATCACTCCTGTTCTTTGACTGTTGCATTGGCTTCCTATTAGTTCTAGGATTAAGTACAAAATCCTTCTTCTTACCTTCAAGGCTTTACATGGTCTGGCTCTGACATATCTTTCTGATCTCATTTCTTTACATTGTCCCTCTCGTGCTCTCCGATCTTCTAATGCTGGACTCCTCACAGTTCCCCCAATTAGACTTTCTACTATGGGTGGCAGATCTTTCAGCGCTCCTGCCCTCAAACTCTGGAGTTCTCCACCTTCTGCTCGTCGTAACTGCTCTTTTGTGTCTTCCTTCAAAACCTTCCTTTTTTCCTCTCTGTAGTCTTTTTTTTAATGATGTAAAGCATCCTTGGGTTTGTGAATGGCGCTATATAAATTGAACTTATTATTATTATTATTATTATTATTATTATTATTATTATTATTATGTGTTAATGCTCTGTTCTAGAGAAAGACTCAAAACTGTTGACACTGGGAGGGATAGGAACCAGATGTCCCAAAACACTTAATGCCTCTTCAAGCATCCTTCAGAGACTATTATATACTGTCGTAAGAAGTAGGTTGCCTGAAGCTTAAGACATTGCTTTACAGTAGTTTTCAGATAAGATTTTGGCCTAAACCTGTTTTCTTTCAAATCTATTCATGGCAGAAAGTTACATGCATATTACATTATCTGTTAAGAAGATGCTTGTAGGTTTGTCAGTTTGGATAGAAAAAATAAAACTAGAAATAAAACTATATGCCTTATGCTAAACATGTAAAAATAGGAGCAAGCTTAGTTAGATAAAGTACGCTTTTAGTATGTTTAAATTATTTTACAAACTTTCCTGAGTAGCAACATCCGAACTGTTCTTCAGTACTAGTGGACTCTTAGACCGTTACCCTGTTCTTTATCTTCCGGGGGTGTCGAACTCCTAGAGGGCTGCACCACTGCAGTGTTTAGCAGTTAACTTCAACTCATCAGCTAATTGTCAAATCTAATTTGATGTCTGTGAAAAGAGAAAAAGCTAATCTTGGCAGAATTGTGGACCTCCAGGACCAGAGTTTGACACTCCTGATCTACAGATAGAGAGCATTCTGGCAGAGACTGACCTGTAGCTGTTGCATGCTGTTTCTTGAATAGTGGAGGATAGAAGCGGAGCCGGTGATGTGCAGGTACCTGGAGGATGATGCTGGTGAGGTGCCCTCCTCCCGGGTCTGTATTTATGCATCCTGGGCTGAATAGAGGCCGTGGGGTTAGTCAGGGCCAGAGAGGGGGGCTGGGAATTTATCATATAACTTGCTATTCAGGCTCGGCCTTGAGTGAGGCATGGCAACCACTGGTCACCTCTTGAGTTTAGATCAATAAGCGAGTCAATAAGTAGGGGGAGGAACGAAAGTGTAAATGATGGATAATCAGTTTCACTTTCATCCTCCTGCTTTCATTGTTATGAGTAATTGTAATAATACTCTTAAGAGGAATGATATACAATGCCTATAATAATGTAGTATTGGTATTGTTGTTGTTTTGTTATTGTTGTCATTACATTAAACTTATGGCTGAAGAGTTCCTTTCAAAAATGCTGTATATCCATTTCTGTTGCCATTGCCATTTTTTGAAGAGAATAGTATAATGCACACAAGAGTTTGTATTTTTTATAAAAAGATGTTTTAATTATGATATGAACATTGATATTTCTTGTATGAGTAACTTCTAACAATGTACATAATGAAACAAAGAAAATTCAATGAAATCTCACATTGCTGTTACTGCTCTTATTGTTATTATTAGAACATTATTATTAGTAACTAATAAGTTTTTGCTGACTTTTACAGATTTGACACATAACTCAGAGTATGTTAATAGTGCATTACAGTAATCATCCTATAAACAGCAATAAAGAAACCGTTATAAAAATGTTTTAGGTATTGTGTTGTGCTTGTTCTCTGGCCAGTCTGTGGACTACCTGATCTGAACCTTTTCTATGCTAAATAGGTAGCTGCTCTAGCCGCAAAGGCCTCAACGGAGCATGCTCAGTGCACGACTACACAGGGAGCTTCATGGGCCAGAACGTGCGCTTTAAGATGACATCTGTGTGTGGTCACGTCATGAGTCTGGATTTCACTGGCAAGTCTTCACTCCATTGTATACATCCTTTGTATTCAACCACCTGATTGCATTAATATATAAAATATGCGTTGTGAGACCATTCACCGATTTTCAGGGTTTATTTTAGAGTCCGTACAGGACAGTTTAACATCATAGCATTTTTTCAGCCTTTCAATTATTAACTAAGAATATTTAAAAGAAGTGAGCATTTTAATGAGTTTCATATTTAGGAAATAGCATATTGTCACTATTGAAACAACAATAAAATAATGTCTAAAGTCTCAAGTGGTAACTTTTTAGGTAACTTTTAATGTAAATTAATGTAAAAAAATTGCGATTATTGGACCATTTGTATTGGTTCAATACCTAAAGTACGTAAAATATCCGCACAATATAAAGGGCAGTTGCATTGTGACAACGGCAGTAAAAAGAGCTATACATATAGAAAATTGAAGCAAGTCTTTTTGAGCTTATTTAACAACCTGCTGTTTGAGGTAAAGGGCAATATAAAAAAATTAGATTTTTTTCTTTGCCTTACTCTCATTTTAATGTAGTGAAAAAGCACAGTATGTAGTCGTATGCAGATGTTTGAACACCCCGGTGAAATAACGTGTTTTGTTGATTTTCTAGGTGAAAATAATTTTACACATCCTCTACTGAGAGCACACTGACATGTCATTTATCTCCACATTTTATATTTTTAGCCATACACTACGTTTTATTTTTTTCCTTAATACTGAATTCAGCGAATAATAGAAATTGAAACACTGTTGGAACAAAAATAAGATAAATATCTAAACAATTTCCAAAATGACAACTGTTAATGTAAATGAATATGGAAAAAATATGATTATTGGACCTTTACTATTGGTTCAATAATTGTAAAATATTCACACAATAATAGGAGCAGCTGGTGTTGTAGAAAAACTACTTCTGTAGTTATCTCTTTTTTTCTTGCTCTGTCCATGTGTCCATGCCTTTCACTCTGTCACTGTTCTGTTGTAGGGAAATACAATAACTGGGACAAAGTGGATCCAGCGGAGCTGTTCAGCAAAGCACCAACTGAGAAGAAAGAGGCGAACCCTAAACTCAACATGGTCAAGTTCTTACAGGTGTCCTCACTTTTTCCTCTTCATCATGTAGAATGCTTGTACAGAAGCATGTCATGAGAGTAACTCCACGGAGATTGCAAGCATAGTTGGTTAACGAATAAAAATGCAAACTATCTTCTTGATATTACTTTCGTCATTCACAGGTTGAAGCCAAAGGTTGTGACTATGTTGTTTTGTGGCTGGATTGTGACAAAGAAGGAGAGAACATTTGTTTTGAGGTAAGTATGAGTTCAGCAAACCCATGAATAAGAGATTCTCTACATTAAAGCAGTAGTTCTACCAAAAAGCAGATTTACAAAATTAAAACCCAAATGTAGATGATCAATCAAGGCAAGTAGTTTTACACTGGAGTTACAAGGCTGAGCTAGATAACAAGTAATAGAAGCTTTTGTTTGTTAGCCATTCTCAAATCTTATTGCTCATGTTATGTTATTGTTTTGCTGTCCTGTGTTGAACAGAGAAGAATGGGTTGACCTTTTGTGTCTTGGTTGCTCTCAAGGTTTCTTCCTCTTGTACACAGGGAGCTTTCCTTTCCACTATCACTCCTGGCTTGCTCACTAGGAGCCTGGACCTGGATTTCTGAGAAGCTTTTTTATGACAATGGCAGTTGTAAAAAGTGCTACACAGAGAGAAATTAATTCATTAAATTGAATCAAGTCTATTTGAGGTTCCTTAACAACCTATGGTTTGAGATAAAGGGCAAAAAAATGCGAAAATTAGATTGTTTGCCAAACTATCATTTTAATGTAGTGAAAAAGCACAATGTATGATCATTTGTAAAAGCTTGACCACCCCTGGTCAAATTACATTTAGTTAACACATTCTTTACAGAGTGTCATTTTCTGCTAATTTTATGATTATAGCCATATTTTATATAGATTTTTTCCCTAAATGTTGAATTCAGCAAATAAATAGAAATTGTGCATTACAATGTGATGAACTGTGTTCCCTTTAGAGGATGTGTTAACTTTGTTAACTGTGTTTTCACTTTGAAAATTAACAAAAAATTTGAATAGCAGTGCCAAAACTTTGCATACTACTATATAAATTTGTATTTACATCCGATTTGATTTAGGTCTTGGATGCCATTCAGCCAGTGATGAATAAGCTGTATGGTAATGAACGTACTGTTTACCGGGCCAAGTTCAGTTCCATCACTGACACGGACATCTGGAATGCCATGAACCGGCTAGGAGAACCCAATAAGAACGAGGCTCTGTCTGTTGATGCTCGGCAGGAGCTTGATCTCCGCATTGGCTGTGCTTTCACACGGTATAGAGAGCTCCATCTGTGTCCTACAGGTTATGTTAATACACTACGACAGCTTTGCTTTTTTGTTCTAGAAGATGTTCTACTTCTATACATACATGCTGTGTTTTTCAGGTTCCAAACCAAGTACTTTCAGGGAAAATATGGGAATCTAGACTCCTCTCTCATCTCTTTTGGCCCATGCCAGACACCAACTCTGGGCTTCTGTGTAGAGCGTCATGACAAAATCCAGTCTTTTAAACCTGAGACATACTGGGTCATCCAGGCCAAGGTCAGCGTTTTATCATTAGTAAAATTACTCTATTTACTCCAACTAAGTAATATCCTGGCAACAGTGAAATCTATTGATCGTTATACAAAGTTGTTTGTTATCAATTCATCAACCTGAAGCTAACATTCAGTTTCAATCTGGCGTTTTATTGTCTCAAAACGGTATTTTATTGCCACTGGATGCAGAGCAATGCTTTGAGCAATTAAATCAGCTATTATTAAACTGTGTTCTCATGTTGATGTTTCACCTCTTGGTGCTTTTTGATATTGTTTTTGACTCATCCACTAAAACTATTAGAGAACTCAGGTTGATTAGAAAATAGAAAAATGACAGTTGCAGTAAGTACTGATCATTAATTATTTCACTAGTGCTTCTTTTAGTTTTGTCTGTTTCTTTTTGCAGGTATTCAAAGGGAAGGAGAGTCCAATCACCTTGGACTGGGACCGTGTGCGTGTGTTTGACAGAGAAATCGGACAGATGTTTGTCAACATGACCAAGACAGGCAGAGAAGCTCTGGTGTGTCCTGAAGCCCCTCCTTGTTTATCGCATACCCATAATTACTTTTCAGATGAGTTATTCTACATATATGTTGCACATTTTTATCATTGTATCTCATATGCATGACTGCAGTTCAAAAGTTTGGAATCTGTGTTTCTAACTATTTCAAACCAGTTATGTTGCAGAAAGTATTGTAATATGGTACTAAAATTCTAGATGTTTCAAACAGTCTGTAGGAAATTTTAAAAATCAAGTAACTGAATTTAACAAAATAAAGATATATGAAGGTGTATATGATTCCTTAATAATTGAGAAAGCTATAATGGGAATTTGTTTAAAATATATCCAGAATCCTTTATATTTGAAAAAGCAGAGACCAAATGACTCCTTATAGTAATTTTGTAAGAGAGAAAATAATTTCAAAATGTAGATTAGAAAGATACTTTAAATTCAGTAAATGAACAAAATCACAAGTTACATTTTGGTGTCTAGTTTATAACTTTTCATTCTGTTCTGTACAACTTATTATTGAATAACATTTATTAGCATAAAAACAGGGTTCAAAACTTTTGAACACTGGATATATCTTTTAAAATATGTTGAAATATTTGAAGTGTGGTTGTGATTGCCGTGACACCTTTGTGCTTCCTTTAGGTTGAGTCAGTCAGTAAGAAAGAGAAAGCCAAGCAGAGACCTCTTGCCTTGAATACGGTGGAGATGTTACGAGTGGCCAGTTCTGCATTGGGTAAGCAGCCTCCTCCAAAAGACATGATCTGACTCAAAGTATTGTTCACTTTACATGTGTAAAATACTTCTAATATATAGTCCTATGTCACTATCAAATAAATAATATATTTATATAAGAAATCCAAAGTGCCTTGTATTTTAAAAGTGATTATCAAATCATATGATCAGATAGAAACTTAAAAATATTGCAAATGTATGATTACAGAATTATTTATTGTGTGCTAGCCACCCAAAATACTTGATATATTGATTAAAGCAGGAGTTCCCAATCCATCCTGGCCACACCACAGTGTGCACACATCTGTGCTTTGTCATTTAGCACACTTGATTCAACTCATTAACTAATAAACAAGCAGCTTGTAGATGTGGGTCAGGTGTGTACACTCTTAGAAATGACGGTTCTTCAAAGGTTCTTCAGTAAAGAAAATGGTTCTATATAGAGCCATGAACACCTGCACGATTAAAGAGTTCTTTGCATCATGAAAGGGTTCTTCAGACTGATGATGAATGTGCTGTAGAAAAGGGTTCTGTATAGCACTCAAAAGGGTTCTTCTGTTATAATGATCTTGACATTGTAACGATAGAAGAACCTCTTTGGGTGCTGTATAGAGCCCTTTTAGAAAAGATTCTATATAGAACTATCTGTAGCATGTTCTTCATCAGATTAAAGGATGCAAAGCACATTTTAATCATGCAGAGGGCTTTTTGAGTGTTTCTAATTCTATGTAGAACCATGTTCTTTGTTAAAGAACCCTTCATGAACCATCTTTCTTTAGAATGTAGTGTGAGTACACCAGGACTGAGATTGAGAAGCAGTGGATTAAAACATACAAAATGTCCTTTAATGTCTAGTTTGTTATATTTAATTCTGCACTGTAAGGTGTTATTGTATATAAAATTAGAAAAGTAATATGACATTATTTTAATCCCCTCAAAGGTAATGTATGTATTTGTAGGAATGGGTCCCCAGCACACTATGCAGATAGCAGAGCGCTTGTACACACAGGGCTACATCAGCTACCCTCGCACAGAGACCACACACTACCCTGAAAACTTTGACCTCAAGGGGACACTTAGGCAGCAGGCGAACAACTCCAACTGGGCTGAGACGGTGAGCCTCATCACAAATATAATAAATATTCGTTTAAAATTTGTTTAAAATATATCCAGAAAATATTGTCAACATGACCAAGACCGGCATAATCATAATTGATCAATTTTATTTGCCATGTAATTTAGGCTGCAGTTTTGCATGTCTGATTTGATGAATTCTGCTTGCTTGTATGTGATAAAGTAGCTGAAGATGCTTGATGGGATAGGACTCATGCTCTTTTTTGTCTTTGCATCTGTGTGGTTTGGTAAACAGGTTAAAGCCCTACTCTCTGAAGGCATAAACCGGCCAAGGAAAGGAGCGGATGCAGGAGACCACCCGCCAATTACCCCTATGAGGTCTGCCTCTGAGAGTGAGCTGGGTAAGACGGTCACCCATGTCTTTGCAAGTCACTACAGATAGTAGAAACACAGTCATTTACTTTTTATCCATATACAGCAATTAGGCTTCATCCCAGCTGAAGGAACATCTGAGAAATGTACAAAAATCATGAAACCAGCACTTAAACCTTTCAGGTGTTAAAGCCTTAATATGTGATTTTAACAATAATTAGAGAAAGAAAACTGCCAAATTAGTTATTGTTTTTACTTAATTGAAAAGTAAAAGTGAACGTAAATGAAAAAACAGTGATCTTTTTATGTTGTAAGGGACACTATAAAAATAGCATATCACACAGGTTTTACTGGAATGTGAATGTTGTGTTTTGTTTCTGTCTGCAGGCAGTGATGGGTGGCGTCTGTATGAGTACATCACACGCCACTTCATAGCCACGGTCAGCCATGACTGCAAGTACCTCCAGACCACTATCACCTTCAGAATCGGCACAGAGGGATTCTCCTGTACTGGGAAGGCTCTCATTTCGGCCGGTATGTATGCGGCAAGCAGTTCAGACATAACAGCTGCAGTCAGGTTCTGGCAGTGTGAAAATGTCCGTTTCAATAGTCATTTTTCAGTGTGAATTGAAAGTTTTGAATCCGCACTATGGCAGAATTTATTTGCTTCATTCATTTATTTTGATGAAATAATTAAACAAAATGTAAGAAGAGCAATTGATGAGGAGGAGAAGGCGTATACACTGTGGAGGACATCGGAGGCTTAATGAATGGCTGACTTTAATGCACTTTCCTTTCAGGTTTTACTGAGATCATGCCATGGCAGGGCATTCCACTGGAGGAGGCTTTGCCAGCATGTGAGAAAGGAGATGCCTTTACTGTGGATGAGATCAAATTGCTGGAGAAACAGACCAGCCCACCAGATTACCTCACTGAGGCTGAACTCATCACTCTCATGGAGAAACATGGCATAGGTGAGAGACTTATTGTCGCACAAAGGTGTACACAACGTATGAGCAAGCTTAGAGGGAGTCAGTAGTAAAAAAATATTTTAAGGCTTCAATGTATCAAAAAGTTAGAGAATTCAAACCAACAAATATGCTTTATTTGTTGGTTTGAATTCTCTAACTTGGGATTTTCATCCATTTGATTACATGCACTCTGTCCATTTGATTTTCCTTGTTTAGGTACTGATGCTAGTATCCCTGTCCACATCAATAATATCTGTCAAAGGAATTATGTAACCGTGGAGAATGGGCGCAAACTGAAACCAACCAATCTGGGAATCGTCCTGGTTCATGGCTATTACAAGATAGGTGAGCTGGAGTAAAGCTGCTAGGATTATGCTTGTGCTTCTTCATTAACAGATTTGAATTCATAAATGTTTTTTTTCTTTTTGCTTATGCATTTGAATGCTTTTAGGGTTCTGTGTATATCTACCTATACATCTATTCAGACTAAACCTTACAAGATTATATTTCAGATCTTTTTTTTCCAACTCTTCTTCTGTATTCTTTTGTGTTCATGTTGCTGCTACATGTTAGATGTGGAGTTGGTGTTGCCCACCATCCGCAGTGCAGTGGAGAAGCAGCTGAATCTCATTGCTCTGGGGAAAGCAAACTACCACCAGGTTCTCCAGCACACGCTGGACATCTTTAAGAGGAAGTTTCACTACTTTGTGGACTCCATCGCTGGCAAGTTTCTCAAACTGAGACTTATGTCCCAAAATGGATTGATGGAATAAATGATCTCAGGCTATAGTGCAGGTTTTCTGCTCATTTTATAAACATACTCGCATAAGATGAACAAAATTGTGTGTTATCATCAAACAGTGATCACTGAAATTAGAACACTTAAGTCACTTCATCAGTGTCCTCACTGCTCATAATGTAGACAGCATAACATTGTCAATATTGGTAACCTATCACCGCTGACGGAAGAAAACCTTATTGTGGCATGCGCCCACCCCCGGGACCCTGACGATGACGGCCAAGAGAACCGGCAGAAAGGCGGTAACACTCTGCCGCGACACACTTGCGCTTGGGCCCCGCCTTTCTGCCGGCTCTCTCGGTCGTAATGCCACACTTATATCTCTATTTTTGTTGTTTTTCAGTTTTTGACATAAGTTGATGCCTGTTGCTTTTTACATTGGGTGTATTTTTCTTGATGAATGGACCAGAAAAAAGTCTGAATCCATTGACTTACATTAAAAATAAAATAGGTTTTTTCCTTCTCCTCATTATTTTGGAGATACAAGGTTTTCTTCCGACAACAGTCATATGGTTATGTCACTTCCATGACCAGTTATTAATCCTCTGCCTTGTTGTGTTGTGCAGGTATGGATGAGCTGATGGAGGTGTCCTTCTCACCCATTGCTGCTACTGGGAAGCCTCACTCACGCTGTGGAAAGTGTCATCGGTTTATGAAATACATTCAGGTATGCAGTGGGGCCACAACAGTTAGTTGACCAAGTCAGCAATGCTTATTATGTATATATACTGTTTTTTAAATTAAGCATGTTGTTTAATGTTGAAAAGAGGAAATTACTTGTTGCACAAACAGAACTTTGATGGCAGCAGCAAACTGAGAAAGACCAAAGAAAGCATAATAGTTAAGCCAGTCTGTTAATTGAAAAGCTAATAGGGTAATCATTCATAGAAATAATTGTTAGTTGCAGCCCTAGTGCGTAGTCTCTCCTAGCTTAAAATGTTGTACACTGCGGCCTCAAGGTCCCCAGTGACGTCTATGGAGAGTCAGACTGATTATGCACCATGCATGAAAGATGAAGGCACCAAGTCCAGTCTCATCAAAAACCTGTAGTTACTGGACTTGGTAGTATAATGAAGTGAATGAGTGCATCATTTCATTCGCTTCTGTTGCCATGAATCTGTATGTCCAAGTAACATTGTAGCTTGTAGTACATTAGGTTATATTTTATCTTATATTTCAGATCAAAAGGTCTTATTTTTGGGGAAAAAGGTTTATGGAAAATCATCAGTGGTGGAATGGAGAAAATACAAAGTGTAATGCAGTGTTTGTGTGACACTTGTTTTAAATGTACTTAAGTATCAAAACTAAAAATAGTATGACTTATTACAGTTATTACATTATTTTGATGAACAGCTTCTAATACACTTTAAATAACAGACTTTAAATAACAGATTTTTTGTGTCCACAGCCACACAGGTCTTGTTAATAATAGTTGTTTGTGAAAGTAATGTTATGATTATAATAGCTCATAGTGCTTTTACTTAAATTATTACTTTTATTCAAGGAATGTTTTACCAAGAGTTTTTATGCTTACTTACTTTCACTCGTATATAGAAATTTTGCATGTGCAAATATTTGCCAATCCTTTGATTCTTATGAAGTTTTCTAAACATTAAACATAGGTGTGTTGATGACGTTCTCCATGGCAGGCAGTGGCCTTCAGCGTGAGAACAGAAAGAAACGTTCATGTGGGCAGGTCTCTTAAGGTCCCCAGCTACAATCCCACTCTAACTATAATGAAGACTATAATGTTGTTTTTATTTTTATATCTCATGCATTAATCATGCCCATTCCATTGCAGCCATGCTTTCGCTCCCACTTTCCACGTATTCCAGTAGCGCTTCGTGACTTAATTTAACTGTTAAGTGCCGTTTAGTCATGGCATGCTACCTGAGTGACGTTAGATGTGGGTTGTCATCAGCCCAGACACGCAATGCGACTGCGTGGGAACATAATCTGTTGACCTCGGTGGAATTATTTTCCAAACTTCTTTAATTTGCCAACCTTGATTTTATGTTATTTATTCATACATGTGTTCATTTATTTTCATTTTCTTTCCTGCTAAATCAGGCTGTGATGATTCATTTACTAAAAAGTTCATTTCAGGCTGTGGTTATGTATTTAATTTACATATACCTGCATTAACCAACTGTAAGAAATGAAGAATACAGAGCTTTTCAGTGGTAGTTTTTGCAATTGTATAAATATGCTTTAAAATATCTGAGAGCACGAAATTATTTCTAGAGCTCAGAAAACACAATACCCTGATAATCACACTCAACTGATAGCTACCAAGTAGTCTTTGCAGACAAATACTGTTTCAAATATCTGTCTTTATCAGTGCAGCTCTGTGTAGTGTGTGATTTAAAGCTGTAATCTGGTCAAATCTGAGTGCAGTGAAAGTGTTCTGTCTGAGGCTGATCTGAGCATGTTGACATTTTGTCTGAACCAGAACCACATCACCAAATTTTGAGACTGAAACATACCAAAATACGACCCAAAATTGACCCAAGATGCAAAGTGTGAACACTGATAGCTAAAATAACAGCGAATCATTAGACCATGGATGAATAAATTAAAAATTATGTACAAAATAAAACATCACAATAAATGAATCAGCTGTCAGAAATTAAGTTTATATTCCTCGTTAACAGATTTATTCAAGCAAGGGCGCAAGGTTCACCACTTTGTGAACAACTGCGTGAGCAAATAGTCCAACAGTTTAAGAACAACATTTCTCAACATGCAATTGCAAGGAATTTAGGGATTTTATCATCTGCAGTCCATAATATCATCAAAAGATTCAGAGAATCTGGAGAAATCTCTGCAAGTAAGCGGCAAGGCAGAAAACCAACATTGAATGCCCGTGACCTTCGATCCCTCAGGCGGCACTGCATTAAAAACCGACATCATTCTGTAATGGATATTACCACATGGGCTCAGGAACACTTCAGAGAACCACTGTCAGTGAACACAGTTTGTCGCTCCATCTACAAGTGCAAGTTAAAACGCTGCCATGCAAAGCGAAAGCCATATATCAACAACACCCAGAAACGCCGCCGGCTTCTCTGGGCCCGAGTTCGTCTGAGATGGACTGAGGCAAAGTGGAAAAGTGTCCTGTGGTCTGACGAGTCCACATTTCAAATTGTTTTTGGAAATCATGAACGTCGTGTCCTCTGGGCCAAAGAGGAAAAGGACTGTCCGGATTGTTATCAGTGCAGAGTTCAAAAGCCAGCATCTCTGATGGTGTGGGGGTGTGTTAGTGCCCATGGCATGGGTAACTTGCACATCTGTGAAGGCACCATTAATGCTGAAAGGTACATACAGGTTTTGGAGCAACATCTGCTGCCATCCAAGCAACGTCTTTTTCAGGGACATCCTGCTTATTTCAGCAAGACAATGCCAAGTCACATTCTGCACGTGTTACAACAGTGTGGCTTCGTAGTAAAAGAATGCAGGTACTAGACTGGCCTGTCTGCAGTCCAGACCTGTCTCCCATTGAAAACCATTGAAAATGTGTGGCGCATTATGAAGCGCAAAATAGGACAACGGAGACCCCGGACTGTTGAACAACTGAAGTTGTACATCAAGCAAGAATGAGAGAGAATTCCACCTACAAAGCTTCAACAATTAGTGTCCTTGAGTGATGAATGAGTGTTGTTAAAAGCAAAGGTGATGTAACACAGTGGTAAACATGCCCCTGTCCCAACTTCTTTGGAACGTGTTGCAGGCATCAAATTCAAAATGAGTGAATATTTGCAAAAAACAAAGTTTATCTGTTTGAACATTAAATATCTCGTCTTTGTAGTGTATTCAATTGAATATAGGTTGAAAAGGATTTGCAAATCATCGTATTCTGTTTTTAGTTATGTTTTACACAACGTCCCAACTTCATTGGAATTGGGGTTGTATATTAAAATGTTTGCCCTCATTAGTTTAATCCTAAAACTCTATAATCTTTACATAGAACATTTTACATGTAATATATTGAACAAATACCATGAAATGTTTTTGACCATATTAAATATAAACATGCTTTTGGCTGCAATCAGCTGAACTCTCCTGAATCTGTTCACCGTTTTATTTGGCACACATGTATTTTCTTACAAGCGTGGGCCTCGTAGACTCTGATGCTAAGTTCTGACTAAAGCATGTGTGAGTCACTCAAGCATGCATGATTAAAAAGTGCGTTAAAGTAATGAAAGTGCAGAGCAACAATAAAGTAAGGAGAAAAACTAAAGCAGGGAGAAATGCAGGGTACAATCAGAAACCAATTAAATGCCAGATATCAGGACCCAAATGTGAAATTGAAATCAACCTAGGCCCAACATATATTTAGGTAATGATGCACATATTTTTTCTGCTTATGAAATAATTGAGATGCAAAGTGTTCTTATGCCCACAGTGTTATATGCTATTGGTGCGTGTGTACGTAAAACCCTCCTATTCCTGTTAAAATGTTAAACATGCTGCTGTCCTCTATGTTCCTTGCAGGCCAAGCCGAGCCGCCTGCACTGTTCTCATTGTGATGAAACGTACAGTCTGCCTCAGAATGGAGCTATTAAGCTCTATAAGGAGCTGAAGTGTCCTCTGGATGAGTTCGAGCTTGTGTTGTGGACCTCCGGTTCCCGCGGCAAGAGTTATCCACTCTGCCCCTACTGCTTCAGCAACCCCCCTTTCAGAGACATGAAGAAAGGTACTGCAGTAAGAATAGCAATCGCTTAATTAAAGAAATTGAAAATTAAGAAAAAAGTGCTGCTCTGCTGTGCTGCTGTTCTCCATCACCAGCACATTGTGTGAGTGGCTCCTTTTTTCTGTAGCTCCTTTGTCCAATAACCTTTTTCAGCACAGGTATTGTGGTATCGCCACAAAGAAGCTACTTTAAGTTATAGAAAATATACATTTTATATTTTATACATTAAATATAGATACTTGGGTTTCTGTTCAGAATCTTGTAAACTCAGTTTGTTTTTGCTCCAAGATGGTTTTGGTGTAGTTGGGTAGTTTTCACTACAGGTTCAATCAATTGTGTGTTTAGAGTCTATAAATCTCTGCTTGTTTAAATAATAAAAAACTGGCTAAAGTTTACCGTGTGAAGTTAGCCTCTAGGCTACTAGGCTATTACCTTTCCTTCATGGTTATTTACAACCATGTTTAACAAGCACAGCTACAGAGACAACAAAGAAGGAGCACATTTCAACTGTCATGGACATGGACTAAACATTAAAACATTAAAGGAAATAAAAGATTACGAGACAAATATGATTACTTTTGTGCATCTTAAAGCTGCAGATGTCGTGTTTTTCCAACACTTAAATCATCCAACTTAATTGGCTACCCAATGGATGAAATGGTCAGTTGCCTCAAGCCTATTTGTTATTACTTGGTTCACACTCCTATGAAGATTTCTCAGACACTTTAATATGTGCAGCTCTGTTGATCATTTTGTACACATTTTCATTTTTACAGCTCCTTTCAATCTGAAACATTGGCAGTTGTACTGTAGTAGTATCATAATAGAATCATTTTATCTGCAGCAAATTTGGTTTTATATTACTGAAAAAAGTAATTCCAGACTTTTGCGCTGTAGTGTCTAGATGATCTGTTTTAACATAGCACATGTTTTAAACTGTGATTCTAAAGTGTTTTTTTTTTTCCCCACCCAAATCATTTCTCTCTCCTGTCTGCAGGTATGGGCTGCAACGAGTGCACCCACCCGTCCTGCCCACATTCTCTCAATTCTCTTGGGATCGGTCAGTGTGTGGAGTGTGAGACAGGCGTGCTCGTCTTTGACCCGAACTCTGGCCCAAAGTGGCGCATGGCCTGCAACAAGTGCAACGTGGTGGTGCATTTCTTTGAGCAGGCCTACAAGGTGCAGGTGTCCCAGGACAGCTGTGAGTCGTGCGAGGCTTCACTGGTGATGGTGGACTTCCATAAGGCTCGCTCGCCGCTGGCCGAAGGAGAGACGCAACACACCGGGTGCGTTTTCTGCGACACCGTCTTCCAGGACCTGGTGGAGCTCAAACACGCCACCATGCGGCATCCCATGCACCGAGGAGGCGGGGCTCGCAGGGGAAGGGGGCGGGGTCGAGGGAGGCGGCCTGGCGGACGGGGGAATCCTAAAAAACCGAAAGACAAAATGGCAGCCTTGGCAGCGTACTTCGTATAAGGACTGTAAATGTGTGTATAGAATGTCCTACTGCACTAAAGGAAAACGAAGCCAAAACTGATATGTGAGCGTTACCCATAAAATAGGTAGAAACATCAATAAAAAAGTTAAAATAGATCTTGTGTGATGTGCTACTTTCTTACTCCGTATTTGTTCATCTGTGTGCTTTTTTTCCTGGTGTGTTGTGTCACATGGCTTCCATTGATGGACGCTTGTCATGTTATTGAGACTTGAACATGATGCTTATTTAACTATTTTTAGTTACTGTTTTGTCAGCAGAGTGCTATTACAGTGGGTTGCAAAAGTATTCAGCCCCCTTGAACTTTTCAACCTTTTGCCACATTTCAGGCTTCAAACATAAAGATATGAAATTGACATTTTTTGTGAAGAGTCAACAACAAGTGGGACACAATCGTGAAGTGGAACGAAATTTGTTGGATATTTTAAACTTTTTTTAGAAATAAAAAACTGAAAAGTGGGGCGTGCAATATTATTCAGCCCCCTTGCTTTAATACTTTGTAGCGCCACCTTTTGCTGTGATTACAGCTGCAAGTGGCTTGGGGTACGTCTCTGTCAGTCTTGCACATCGAGAGACTGAAATTTTTGCCCATTCTTCCTTGCAAAACAGCTCGAGCTCAGTGAAGTTGGATGGAGAGCGTTTGTGAACAGCAGTTTTCAGCTCTTTCCACAGATTCTCGATTTGATTCAGGTCTGGACATTGACTTGGCCGTTCTAACACCTGGATACGTTTATTTGTGAACCATTCCATTGTAGATGTTGCTTTATGTTTTGGATCATTGTCTTGTTGGAAGATAAATCTCCGTCCCAGTCTCAGGTCTTTTGCAGACTCCAACAGGTTTTCTTCCAGAATGGTCCTGTATTTGGCTCCATCCATCTTCCCATCAATATTAACCATCTTCCCTGTCCCTGCTGAAGAAAAGCAGGCCCAAACCATGATGCTGCCACCACCATGTTTGACAGTGGGGATGGTGTGTTCAGGGTGATGAGCTGTATTGCTTTTACGCCAAACATAAGTTCGATTTTGGTTTCATCTGACCAGAGCACCTTCTTCCACATGTTTGGTGTGTCTCCCAGGTGGCTTGTGGCAAACATTAAATGAGACTTTTTATGGATATCTTTGAGAAATGGCTTTTTCTTGCCACTCTTCCATAAAGCCCAGATTTGTGCAGTGTACCACTGATCGTTGTCCTATGGACAAAGTCTCCCACCTCAGCTGTAGATCTCTGCAGTTCATCCAGAGTGATCATGGGCCTCTTGGCTGCATCTATGATCAGTCTTCTCCTTGTTTGAGCTGAAAGTTTAGAGGGACGGCCGGGTCTTGGTAGATTTGCAGTGGTCTGATGCTCCTTCCATTTCAATATGATCGCTTGCACAGTGCTCCTTGAGATGTTTAAAGCTTGGGAAATCTTTTTCTATCCAAATCCGGCTTTAAACCTCTCCACAACAGTATCTCGGACCTGCCTGGTGTGTTCCTTGGTCTTCATGATGCTCTCTGCGCTTTAAACAGAACTCTGAGACTATCACAGAGCAGGTGCATTTATACGGAGACTTGATTACACACAGGTGGATTCTATTTATCATCATCAGTCATTTAGGTCAACATTGGATCATTCAGAGATCCTCACTGAACTTCTGGAGTGAGTTTGCTGCACTGAAAGTAAAGGGGCCGAATAATATTGCACGCCCCACTTTTCAGTTTTTTATTTCTAAAAAAAGTTTAAAATATCCAATAAATTTCGTTCCACTTCACAATTGTGTCCCACTTGTTGTTGATTCTTCACAAAAAATTACAATTTCATATCTTTATGTTTGAAGCCTGAAATGTGGCAAAAGGTTGAAAAGTTCAAGGGGGCTGAATACTTTTGCAACCCACTGTATTGTCAGTTTTCAGCATACCAATGGAATCTGTGCAGGTTAGTGCTTACTGGCTAAAACCTCAAGCTTTTGAGACATTAATTGGGAAAATTTCACTGCTCTCAAAATACCTACTGCTGTATCTGCAGTGCTTCTACAATGAGGATCATTCCGCCACATGCATCAGAAGAAAGTACTTCTGCCCTGAATTTTGCTAGAAAAGTTCCCATTGGGGCTACATATTAAACCTACAAAGATACAAAAAGTCTTTACGCTAGGGCAATCCTCTTTAGACAGTCCATGCTTTATAACAACAGTGCCATTTCTGGAGATCTACACCCCCCTGCAGAGTTTAGTTCTTGCATGCTTGGCTTTAACGCCGAGATGCCACTGAAGTTGATTTACTGGATCAAGTATTATGTTGGAACTAAACTCAGATACTTATTGTAATGACAGAAAAACAAATGTTCCTACCTTTTTTATTTTAAATAAAGGATTTAAACATATTATGTAAACATTACACTTTTACAAAACAATGTTACTGCCCCAGTCCATATATGGAAACAAAGCTGCAAAAAAGCCCATTTTGAACATTTTGAATTGCTTGTGATGTTACATAACTGCACATATCCACTTATTCAGTCCACAGCAGTTTAGATCCGTTACTGACTCTGATTTCTTTACGGTGGTGGTGATAGGAACCTGGAGTCATGATGTCTGCAACACAAATATAGACATTTTATTTTACTTTCCAAAAACCACCAGTGAACCTACGTTTTAGCCCAAAGGTTTATCTCAAAGCTTTCACAGAACAATGTCTCGGGCATCCAGCAGCATATTCATAACTTTTTATGATGTAGCTTTTACAGGCATGAAACTTTTCAGACGTCTGGTTCACCACCACTGCGAACAATTCAGGCTTGGTAAGTTTGTCCAGACATCAAACCACTCTGAGTGACTTTGGTCAAATATTTTAAAATCGGTGGAGTTGCCCTTTAAGCCTATGGAAGGAATAAAATCTCTACAGCTATTAACCAAGGGCGGCCACTGGGTGGCAGCACTTCAGGCTCAGCTCTTCTTCAACTGCTCGCTCCTTCTTGCCGCGAAGCAACAAAACAGATCTCAGAAGCATGCGGATGGTCTCCACAGGGTGGCGCCCTGAGGTACCAGTCCATCCGGTTTGCGTTGAAACTGTTTTCCGTCTCGCAAAAGACTGGCGCACACGCACACCGACTTCCTCGCGAGCCGCTTTTGTTGTGCAGCACGCGCAGGGCGTGCAGGCGAGAAGCGCTGCAGAAAAGGGGCTTTACAAGGTGCGTATCACGGCCGTGCGCTCGCGTGCACGCGCGCGGGGGTGTGTGTGAGTGTGTTGTCGTTCACGGGCGGGTCCAGTAAGGCGTTAGAGGATAGTTTTAAGGGCTTGTAAAGGCCTCTGCCCCCAACGACGCTGCACTCAGCTTGTTTCGCCAGCTTCTTGTTCGAATTTCCCCGTTCCACCTTAAATGTTACAGCAGTTACATTCTGGCGCCTGAGGGGTCATAATGTAACTGCTGCACCATTTAAGGTGGAACGGGGAAATTCGAACAAAAAGCTGACTACAGCTTCGGAGGGGGACAGACCAGCCCTCATCCTGTACTGTGTGTGTGGGTGTGTGTGGGTGGGTGGGTGACACTTCAGTAACGCTGGAAACAGCTGCAGACGTGCGGACCATCAGGTGCAGAACTCTGCAGGACTTAAAGAGGATTTCCACCGACTTTTCAAAATTTACACATAATTAAGTGGTTGAGATGTAAACAAAGCCATTCGAAGTGATTTGGTATAAAACGCTCTATTCTAGCCAAACCTGCCGAGTCAGAATCGTTCACAGTTGTTGTGATAGGAACCAGACGTCTGAAACGTTTACTGTACCTCAAAGCTCCCTCACAGAAAGCTATTAAATCATATAGTTACAACTATGCTGCCTGATGTCCGAGACATTGGTTTACTCAAGTTTTGAGTAATGTTTTGGTCTAAAACCTGTATTTATAAAAGCCAGCTATGGTGGAGCTGTACATGTAGGGCACTGTGAGGCATATTAGTCTCTGAAGAAAATGTCACTATTTTAGCATCAGTATTGCATCTAAAAACTCAAAGGACAAGTATATTCACTGGTGGTTTTATTAAGGAAATGACATGCCTATTTTTGCGTTGTAGACATTGTGACCCCCGGTTCCTATTACCACCACTGTAAAGAAATATCAGTTGGCAAGTTTCTATACAATGAACCACTTAACATCAGACCACTCTGATGTGACTAAAGCAGACAGACATTTAGAAAAATCAGTGGAATTCCCCTTTAAACTGGGCTCTTTTGTGAGTTTGTTGTTGCAGCCAAGTTGTCACTGAATGGGAAGAGACTGCAAGAGTGCAGGTACAGTATTGTGCAAAAGTGAAAAACTACCCATTATTTATTTAATCTGCTGTCAAAGCAGCCAATAGCTTATTCATTTTTCCGCACCAGTTATTCAAATAAATCTGCAGAGATATTTTTCCACACCTCCACAAGTTCAGTCTGAGAAATTGATTGCATTGATCCAAGTAATCTTAAACACAGTCAGTGATGCTGGGGTCTGGACTCTGGAATGGTCAGTCCATTAGTGTCAGAACACCAGCAGCTTCTCTGTTTGATTTGTCTATATCCTTTTCTCAGCTGCACATCCTTTCAGACTCATAGCGCTGAGTTCTCCTCTCACAGAAACATGGAAAGATGGACAGAAACACCAGTGGATTTTTTCAGATCTGAAGCAGCTTGATTTTTCTCCTCTCTCTCAAAGATGACAGCTTTATTTGTCGTTTATCTGAAGGGGACAGTTTTGGTGTGTGACGGGTCTTGCGTGGTTGTTGGGAGCCCCATTTTTCTCTGTGGCTATTAATCATTTTTAAAGTCCAGTTTTAAAATCGCCTGTTCGTTCACTTATTTTCTTTGGATTTTGCCCTTTGACTGAGCCCCTCCTCCTCACCCACTTTACTCTGATAGGATGCACCCAAGTGCCTAGTTTTGACATTGGTTTCCACAAAAACATGGGAGAGTCTTAGAAGAGACAGAGCAACTAATAGGCAGTGCAGTTGATTTGAGGTGGGCAGTGTGAAGACTTTACATTGATCCTGTTAAATTGTTCCGGTATGTTTTTTTTTCCCCAACATATTCTGAATATTGTCAGTATTTAAGGAACACTGACCAACTGCATTTTTCATTTAAAAAGAGTAGAATCAGTCTGGCTTAATTCAATTTAATCACACTCAATTTAATGTATTATGTATAACATTGTTTAAAATCATTATACTCTCAGTACTCAGTTTTTCATAGTGTGTTTAAATGTGGCACTACATATTTTTATTTATTTATTTTTTGTCAGTTCCAGCTGATAAGACCTCAGGGAACAAATGTTATGATTATATATACCAGGAAAAAGTTTCCAGTATTGGGATTTATTAAAATGAATGAATTAATTTATGTTTATCATAATTCCTGTACTTTATTTTGAACATGTTCCCCTGAGGTCCACCTATGACTTCTGTAGGTTTGAACACCAAAAACAGTCTTTCATTTTTATAAGACCTTTTTCCGACCTGTCATTATCCCTCTCTTTCCCAACAGGCTGTTTTTGGTTTACTACACCTTTTAAGACTAATATATATGTAAGTTATTTCTTTTCTGATTTGCTGCTTTGTGTTGTGCCTCATTCAAAAACAGCTCATGCTGGAACATTCCTTTAACTTCAGCATGAGTGGGCGGGGCTAAACTGCTGTGGGCTGAATAGGTGGAAATATGTAAATGTTCTGGTTTTTGTGACATCACAAAAACAATTCATTAAAAACAGGCTGTTTTACACTACTTTCCAGATATGGGCTGTACAAATGGCCAGTGAGATACGTTTTGAAACATAGTTGACAAACTACATCAATCTCTTATGAACAGATGTGAGCAATGTTTTGTTTTCTGTGATATGGGCATGATATACTCACGCCCTGCCTTACATGTGATTTGTGGAGTGCCACCATCTCTGCTAGTTATTAGACAAGGCTGAATGTACTCATCAGCACAAATGTTTGGTTTTATCCTGTTTCAAAATAAGGTACTTCATGCCCGTGTCTGTTATTGGCTAACAGTGTATTCAGAGGGGATTAGTGGGGAGGCTGGGGTATTATCAGTGTGTTAACTGTCCTGTGCCAGTTTGTTTACAGCGCAGCTTCTGTGGCTTCATTCCTTGAAGTGTAAAGAGACAGAAAGCAATTTGCAGAAGTTTGTGGGTGAGACAGACAGGGGCTCAGTCATCTTGTGAGCATTACATTTACGTTTACCTTTATTTATTTGGCAGACGCTTTCTTCCAGAGTAACCAAGGAGACAGAGGCCTGAGATGGGGACGAGAGAGCAGGACGAGGCACTGAAATTTCTGAAGAGTTTTGTGGAGGAATTTGGGAACCCGCTGTGCCCAGATGACTCGCTGCCTCTTGCCCCACTCAGCCGCAAGGTCACCCTGCAGGAGGTGACGGGAGAGAGTCTGGAGCTTGGCCTGCGGCTGCTCTCTGCCAGGTGAGTGGATCTGTGTGTGCTTTGGGAAGTGAAATTTTGTGTGCATACTTGTGCTTGCCCTCCATCCACTGAGACAAGTGAAAGTAACTTTTGTTAAACTTGTGTACACTGTCCATCAGCAGTGTTTGTGCAGTTAACCACGGGTGGCACTACACCTCCAGAATGTATTGGTTCTTCGTGGAAAAAGTGGAACTGCAACTCGGTGACAACGTTCTCTGACTGGAAAAAAAGACACTTGGGCTACTGACTGACTAACAAACAGTCTTTCGCCTCTAGCAAATGCCATGGCTATAAAATAGACATGACCCAGTTATCTCATTCATAAACTATATCAGTGTGTTTTGTAAACCTGCAGCTTTAGGGTTCCTCCAAAGTCCTTACATTACAAAGGAAAAGGAGACGCTTCGCTGGTTGACAAATTAATTAGGGCTCATAATGCTCAACTTTGCATCTGTTTACATGGACGCTCTTACTCTTCTGTAAAAGTGTCTGTTGCCTTATTGGTCAAGCCAATAAACGCAGAATTGCAACGTTTTTTTTGTTTGGGTAATGTCCCATCCCAGGCTGAAGTGGAGATTTTGATTGGCTCTCCATTTTGATATGACTTGCTTGTAGGTTATTGGCCCATGCAATTTAGGGAGAGTGTAGATTTTAAATTTTATTTTAGTTTAGTTTTTTGATGTAAGCATCTTAAATTCAATCACAAATTGGTGAGGCAACGCCCCATTACTTAAAAAAAGTAGTGGGTCAAAATCCTGCTTGCCGTCGTGGTTCCAGGAGCCATACACCTAGCTTTCTAAAGAGTATTTAATTAGGGACACTGACTGGAATCAGTAGATTTTTTTTGGTCCAAATTTTTTATTTGATCTTTTTTTTAATTTTATTTAATATGTATGATATTTTCCACTGATGAATTTAACCTACCACTTTGGCCCATTTAAGAGTAAATAAAGAGTACTTATATGAACAGTTAGGAAGAGAAAACTACCGAATCATTGTTTTGGTAAAACCTGCTCTTCATATCAAGACATGTTGAAGAAAATGATTTGTTTCAGGATCAGCATAGCTGTTGTATGCTAAGAAACGTGCAGTTTTTTTCTTACTTTGTGCAAAAGTAACAGTAAAATCAACCATTAAAGAAAACATTACAATTTGCTTTTTTGGTGAGAAATGCACTGTGTAATGACAGTAAGAGTGAACTGGAGGGACAGTTTTTTACATGTCTCTCTGTCCTGTCTCAGACCAGAGGAGGAGTCTTCAAGCATTCCTTTCGTTCCTGTGTCCTCTCCCATATCTCTTTCCCTCTATCTCTCTCTCTCACTCATGCGGGGGAGGTTTACTGAGGTTTACCATCAACCCTAACACTAGTTCAAACTTGCCCCTCTTGGGAATGTTCCTGAACATTTCTGTCTGCTCCTGGCACCAGTAATGCAAAAGCACTCCTTTTATATAAAGGACAGCTTTTAGAATGATTGACTGTTTTTCTGACGCTGCGTTTGGAATGGTTGACTTGTTAACTCATTCACAATTCATTACATAGCATTTGCTGTGTAATGAACTGGTTGGGGGAAAACCAGAAGATTTGTCATTGAGTATTCTTATACTACAGCATAGCTGACAGACTGTATGGTGGTCTGCCTTCCCCTGAGACGGACAGAAGAAACCGTTTATTAATGGTGATTATTTAATTCATGAAAAGCTTAAAAACCATTAATAAGCAGTTATAACACATAAATAAATAGGGCAGCGGTGACCTGTCGCTTGCCAAATAGCAAACCCACATTATTGTATGCTGTTAAACCTCAGATCTTGCTGGTTACTTATCTTACATTGTCTTCTCCATCAATCAGCATTAAACCTGTCAGCTTCATCAGATTTTCATCAATTATAACAACTTACCATCTGCCTTTTTTATTTGTCTGTTAAAATGCCTTATTAATGATTTTTGAAGTGTAAATGGCCTAATTAATAACCATTAATGAGCTACTTTTAAACCATTCATAAACTCTTCAGAAGGACAGTCTTATTATAAAATTGTACCATATGTTTTTAATGTATATTAAAATTAAGAATTTTTTTTCCTTGTGTAAAGTTACCACTTCAGAAACACAGATACAAGGATTTGTTTTGGCAGCAATGGTACTCTGCATGTATATAGCACATAAGTAAACTTTGGAACAATAGAACAAGTTCTTAACAAAGCTTAGTATACTTAAAATATTTATTTTATTCATAGCAGTGTGCCTTTAATTGTGACCGTTTCAATGTAAAGATGAAGATTTGTCCAGACACTTTAAAATGGCTGGCACTCTATATAGTGTAATCTGTCTATTTGTGTCTCTCTCTCTCTGGGTGCATTCCTCAGGGCAGACTTCCTGTCCACGGAAAAACGAAAAGACCATTGTTCTACCTACTTCCTTTTGATCAGAGTTCATTTCCTCTTCACGTAGCGCAGTAGCTCTACACAGACCAGATGTATCAGCTTCAGTTTATGTTATGACTCCAAATATATCTTGTAGCTCATGATACAGTTCATTCCACAGGCCTTCCAGACTAGAAGTGGATGGTACAGCAGTTTTTAGGAGTAACACAGTTGAAAAGTTGGCTGGGTCTCATTTCCTGATGCCATGATGATGTAATCAGCTGTAGAAGACCCCATCCCTTTATCTCTGTCTGCTCCTCTGTCATCATAAATTCTTTTAATCCGCTTCGGCTTTTCCTGTAGCCTGAGTACAATGCGGTGGTATTCGCTACAGCCCTATGACACAATTCTGTTTCTACAGATTTGAAATATGCCAAGTGTTGCAGTTTGACACATTGCAGTCTGTTGTATTTGACTGCAAACTCTTCTTCTGAGGAAAAAAAAAACTTTGTTTTATCTAAAGAAACTTGCAGTTTGTTTGTTTGCACTACACATATACACCAGTTTGAAATCGTGCTATATAAACTTATTATTTTTGGCCAGTAATGATGCAATGTGGATTTAAATCTTCCAAACTGTTTGCTAAAAGGGTTATTTTTTATGTTTTTAGTAATTTTTCTTAGTAAAAAATCAGGAATTCAATGAATAAGAAATCAATAAAATACAAAACAAATACTCTCTATATTGTATTTGTTTATTTGCATTAGTTTTTGTTACATTATCTGCCCTGAGATTTTATCTGCACTTTTGAAATATTATGAATTGGATATTTTAGGACAGAGGTCTTTGTTTTTAATTCATTATCATGATTCATCATAGTATCTAACTTGCATCATGATTCAGTGCCATATACTATTTACTGAAGTAGCCTAGTATGTATATCAACATCTTATACAATCAACAACTGAATGTCAAATTAAATAAAGTACAGTTCAGTCATATTTCAACAACATAGTTTTCTCTTTTTAGAACACGTCATTTGAAATAACTCTGACTGACTTTCTTCTCTGACTACTGTTTCTCACCTCGTCCCTCCCCCTTGTGTGGGTCACTCGCTCGAGTCTCAGTGCGCATACTAATGCGCAGATCTGATTGGCTGAGTAGCGTCATGTGTGATATTTACAATCCATGCGGTTGGTCTGCGAGTCTCCGGGGCTGCTAAAGCCATAACATAAAGGCTAGAAAAGTTACGTCAGTCAAAATGGGACCACCTCGTCGAAGTTAAATAAAAATTTTAAAAATCGTTTATTGGTTATAGGTCCAGGTCCAGATAGGACAGCATCTGGGTTTGGACTCAGACCACGGACTCAGACCGCGATGAGTCCAAATTCTGAAATTGATTATGAAAATGCTAAGACACATTTCATATTTTCCCACTTCTAATAGATACATAGAAGACAGTGTGTTAATGGTTTATAGTGAATTATAATGATGTTTTATAATATATTTTCTATGTGCAGATCCATGTGTAAAATTAACATGTAAATTTTATAGTCCAGATGATGATGCTGAGAAGACTTTTCTTTCTGTTAAGTCAATCTTCACAGTTCTGTTTTTTCTCAAAAAATCTGCAAGCCCCCTAATGGCTATTCTGCCGGCCATGAAAAATTAACTTGCCAGATATTGTTATTAAGATATGCAATAAAGCAGTTTAATTACAAATATCATTATATTTTTATCAAAATATTCAAAAATGGATCTCCAAATCAGACTGAACTTACATCATGTGAAAAGGGCTTAAGTACAACAGTGACCCATTTTGGAAGCATAATTTGAAGTCAGAGGTAATAAATATTTTATATATATATATATATATATATATATATATATATATATCATGGTATCACAATATTGCAATACTAGGCTTATCACAAAACTTTAAATATCTCAATAGAATCAGATAATGACTCAGGTACTGTGATAACTTTGTGTTTTTTGCTTCTGGTCATTCCAAACCCTATAGGATGCGCACATCTACAACATTGTTATGTCTGTAAAGAATGTGTGTAAAGAATTATCTCCATCTATGGTGGTCTGTTGAATTGTATAGGCACGGCCCCTCCTGGTTGAGTGCGTCAATGTGCCGCGCTGCGGTCAGTGAGCTTCTGAAAGCTGACCTTTCACCTTTCCACTGCCCCAAAGACCCCGAGCAGCAGCCAGATGACGAACCAGAAGTAGTTTGTGAGTGGAACACTGATAAATATTTTCTTTTTTTGCCACACATTTTGATTGATTTATCATTGCTTTCAAAGTAGGACCTGTGTTTTTGTGTTATGAGTAGATTTTTATAAATTTTTAAACTACAAATTGTCATACACTAATGCATCAATCTGGATTCAAAAGGAAGGTGATGTGATCTCTAATTAATCTAACTTTGCTGTCCTCTGGTGTTCACATGGGATACTGCTACCTAAAGGTTCAAAGTGAATGTTTTACTATAAAAAACCTCTTGGGGAAAAGAACAGCCTGTGCTTGAGAGGAACTTGCCAAGAGCACTGCTTTTGCTTACTTTGCTTAATTATAAAAGAGCGGAATATCATTTTCTGATCTGGTAACCCTGCTGCTGGTTGTATTTGTATGTGTATTTAGGGACCTTATGTCCAAAAGTATCCCCTTCTTCTTAGTGAATTCAGCTATTCAGCCATTCAGTGGAGCACATACAGCTTGTTTAGTCTCCAGAGAAAAGATTGCAGTTTCCAATAGATTGGGACATTCTGGAGCAGCTGTGCATGACTCTAACATCACCATGGGCAATGCCAGCATCCGGTTCAAGGCTATAAAGCCCCACAGCACTAGGCTGTGAAACAGCATCTTTTTTTGAGTTGGTGTAACATTTATGATTCAGCACTAATCATCCAACATCAGTGCATGACCTCACTAATGCTCTGTGTGGCTGAATGCAATCAAAACCATACTGTTACATTCCAAAATTAAGTGTAAAGCCTTCTCAGAAGAGTAGAGGCTGTTATTGCAGCAAAAAGGACATAAACTCCCAAAAAATACCCTTGACTTAAGAAGACTTATTGGATGAGCAGGTGTCTATAGACTTTTGGACATAGTGTTTTTAAGATTTGAGTGTTTTTTTTTTTTTTAACATCTTTGGTTTTCTGACCTTGTCTGCAGTGCTACAGTCAGAGCATGTGCAACGCCTGTTTATCAACAAGCTGAGAGAAGTTGCCCTGGCCTGGCAGAAACAGCTGCCCAGTCTGGTTCCTCACTCCTCCCACCTCTGCTCTGTCCACGCCATTCGGAACACTCGGAGAAAAATGGAAGATCGCCATGTGATACTGAGAGAATTTAACCAGCTCTTAGGTTTACAGGTGAGGCCTTTAGGCTTAGTCTTAAATACTCTGTTAGTTTTTATCCCCTACATACTTGCTAGGTATACAAAAGTTAAAGAGCCTTGTTTCCACTTCGGTACCACTGTAAAATAAGACTACCATAAAGCGTTTATGAATCATTTAAAAGTGTATTTATTAAGGAGTACTAAATCAATAATAAGCAACTTAAAAATCATTAATAAGCAATTATAATGCTTAATGAACAGGGCAAGAGTAAGGTTTAATAGCTGATGAACATGAGCATCTGATGAAGCTGAAAGGTTTCATGTTGACTGATGGAGAAGAGAAAATAAAATCAGTAACAAGCAACAGCAGAGTTTTAACAGTGTTGATGAATGTGGACGTGTGTGAACACTTTCTTGGCCAAAATAAAATTATACCCCCAGTGTAATTTCTGCTTTAATCTAATCAGAGTAGGTGGTAACCTATTCGTTCTCCTCATATAGGACGGTGTGGAGCGTGAGTACTATGCTGTTTTTGATGGACATGGAGGTGTGGACGCTGCCACATATGCTGCTACTCACTTGCATGTCATGCTCAGCCAACAGGAGACCCTAAAGAGTGACACCGCAACAGCCTTCAAAAACACATTCATACAAACAGACGACATGTTCAAGATCAAAGCCAAAAGAGAGGTAGGATTGGGAGACAGCACTGTGGCACTGTGGCTTTTGTCCTGTTCCAACTGTCTTGAAGTATCATGTTGATATACACTGTATTTCCAAGAGTATTCACTCACACATCCAAGTTATTAAATTCAGGTTCCAATCACTTCCATGGCCACAGGTGCATAAAACAAAGCACCTAGGCCTGCAGACTGCTTTTACAAACATTAGTGAAAGAATGGGTCGCTCTCAGGAGCTCAGTGAATTCCAGCGTGGTACCGTGATCGGACGCCACCTGTGGAACAAGTCCAGTCATGAAATTTCCTCACTACTAAATATTCAAGAGTCAACTGTCAGTGGGATTATATATATACAGCAACTCAGCATTTATGAATCATTTAAAAATGATTTAGTAAAGACTACTAAATCAGTCAAGCACCTTAATCATTAATAAGCAATTATGCTTAATGGACAAGGGCAAGAGTAAGGTTTAATATTTGATGAATATGAGCATCTGATGAAGCTGAAAGGTTTCTGACTGATGGAGAAGAGAAAATAAAATCAGTAACAAGCAACAGCGGAGTTTTAACAGTGTTGATGAATGTGGGCTCACTATTTGGCAGGCGGCTGGTCAGTGTTGCCATTTTCGTGTGTTATGAAATTATTATTTGAGAAAGTGGGTTTTTAAGGAATTTCCAACTTTTGCTTAACATGCTAACAAAGTAACCATCATTTAAAGCCATTGTGGAATATTGATAGATCCACACAATCGTGAGAAGCTTTATCATTCTGCTGATCTCAGGACACTGACCTGTTATATAAAAACAACAGAGCACTCGGTTTCACTGCAGATATCACACCTGATATGATCTGCCGAACTCGCCTTCAGCTCATGTTTGAAACCGAGTCACAGCCCCTCTTGTGTTTGGTTGTTCAGTCATTGTGTTTACATGAGGATATTTCATAACAGGTGTAATCATGTATGTATCAGCATTATGAGTGTGACAGAAGGATAGCAGCAAGAGTATAAGGGAAGGTTTACAAGACAGTAGTGCGTCCTATGATGTATGGTTTGGAGACTGTGGCTCTGTGTAAAAGACAGGAGGCTGAGCTGGAGGTGGCGGAGATGAAGATGCTGAGATTTTCATTGGGAGTGACAAGGATGGACAAGATTAGAAATGAGCAGATCAGAGGGACAGTGAAGGTGGAGCAGTTTGGAGATAAAGCCAGAGAGGCCAGGTTGAGATGGTTTGGACATGTGTTGAGGAGGAATAGGGGATATATTGGGCAAAGAATGTTGGAGATGGAGCTGCCGGGTAGAAGGAGAAGAGGTAGACCTCAGAGAAGGTTTATGGATGTAGTGAAGGTGGACATGGAGATGGTTGGTGTGAAAGTAGAGGAGGCAGTGGATAGGGCAAGATGGAGGCAGATGATCCGCTGTGGCGACCCCTAAAGGGAACAGCTGAAAGAAGAAGAAGATGTATGTGTCAGCATTGGGCTATAAGTGGTGCTAGTTGATTTTTCAATCATGTCTTATATGACTGAGGTTCGCTAAAAATAAAGAACAAAAACCAAACTGAAGTCCCTTAAGAAGTAACCAACCATCATTAAACAGCTGTTAATTGTTAACTGTCTGTTAAACAAATCCTGTGTTATAACTCTTGTTTTATGTAAACCGAGGGTCTGACAACTAAAACCAAAAAGTCGATGAAATGGACTGCAGTGATCGGCTTGCTGAAGGGTCTATACGCTAAAGTTATAAAATTACATTTGCCCCTCATTACTAGTCCAAGTTTAAACAAACCTAAACGGATTGACTGGAGCTAGCTTAAAAGCTGTTGCTGTCCACCACGTCCTTCTTTGTAATTTTCACACCTGTATGTGACTTCCTCTCACTGAGGTGGCCCACACTTTCTTCATGAGAACATGGACCAAATAGGTGTCTGTCTTAATGCTTGGGGATGTTTGCATTTAACATAAAACATTGCTTTAGTCCTCTGAAAGGTCTATCTAGTGCAACTGATTCCAGATCATTCCTCAAGTTGAATGATAATCCCACTTATTCAGATATGATGTTTGCTGTTTGTTAAACTGATCTTTATATATATATATATATATATATATATATATATATATATATATATATATATATATATATATAATTTTGATCATTTATTTGAAAGTTATAGGTTAATCATTCACTATCCTAGTTTAATTAATCCAGACAATACATCAATTCTGTTTCTACTGTGACACTAAACACTATGTGATTTAAATGTGCTTATTAAGTTATTATGATTATCCTATGATTAAAGCTAATTATTAAATCATTACGATTATGATGTGATTAAAAGTGCTCAGTGTTCTGAGTAGTACATGGGAGTTATGAAGCTTCTTACAGACTTGGGACAAAAATAGACCAACTGTTCAGCAGGTTTCCTCTTATTGTCACAGGTGCATGCCACATGTGGAAAGTTCTGATAATGTTTGTTTCTTTTTCTCAGAAAATTTCCTACAGTGTAACATATATACAGACAAATACTAACGCTGTGGATACGTGTTCGGTAAGAAGCTTTCTGCATTGCTGCAGGTAGAGAGATTAGTCAGCATGGTTGCGCAGTTTTAATGTGGGCACTGTAGGAGTTCAGTGTGATGGCTGTTGAGAGGCTCTTTCGCAGAGAGAAAGTTGCATGAGTGGCTTCACTTTTAGTCACTCGGTGGAGAGAGATGCGTTGGTTGTTTTTGATTTATTCTTCACTTCCCCCACTTTTATTTTTGTTTCTGAGAACAGATGACCATGATGCTGCAAAGAGCAAGAGTTATGATTGATCCTCATAGCAGAGAGAAACTGATCTGACAGTGTTTTTATGTTGAATCTGGCAGTCTGCGTGTGTTTGTATGTCACTGTTTTTCAGCTCTGGTTCTGGAGTACCTTGCATTTCATGTTTTCGTTGCTCTAACAAACTTAATAATAGGGCCCAACTGATGTGCGCATGTTGCAGTCAATATCGGTTTTAAGAGCCTTAAAATTTTGATAACCAATATTTGTTTCTGTTAATTCTGTTAATCAGTTCTCATCTTAGAACATTATCTTGTTTTATGTTATAATGTGTTATTCTCATGCTAAATGTTAGATTTGGATACATTTGATGTTTTGTGATTTTAATTATGATGCCGTTTGTGTTTCAAACTGACCAATTCAGACTGGATTGCCGTCATGCAATTAAATAGGATAAGATACTTAATGTGCTCCCAGGTAGCACCATCATTTAAGGTTTTGAATCCTGGTTATACGACGACCAAAAATGTCAGTAATTATAGGCACGTTATCAGTATTCATTTTGCTGATACCGTCAAAATCGGCCATCAGACAATGGGTGTATTGTTTGAGCTCTCTTAGCTTTTTTCAGCTGGGCAATACGGTGCAGGATAGAGCTGAGCATTGTGACAGTATTTATTATTTTTTGTGAATATATATTGTTTTTTGCAAACATTCACTCATTTTGAATTTGATGCCTGCAACACGTTCCAAAGAAGTTGGGACAGGGGCAACAAAAGACTGGGAAAGTTGAGGAATGCTCAAAAAACACCTGTTTGGAACATTCGACAGGTGAACAGGTGAGTGTCATGATTGGGTATAAAGGGAGCATCCCTGAAAGGCTCAGTCATTCACAAGCAAGGATGGGGTGAGGTTCACCACTTTGTGAGCAACATTGTTGAGAACAATGTTTCTATGCTTCATGCAATTGCAAGGAATTTAGGGATTTCATCATCTACAATCCATAATATCATCAAAAGATTCAGAGAATCTGGAGAAATCTCTGCAAGTAAGCGGCAAGGCAGAAAACCAACATTGAATGCCTGTGACCTTCGATCCCTCAGGCGGCACTGCACTAAAAACCGACATCATTCCTTAATGGATATTACCACATGGGCTCAGGAACACTTCAGAAAACCACTGTCAGTGAACACAGTTCGTCGCTCCATCTACAAGTGCAAGTTAAAACTCTGCCATGCAAAGCGAAGCCATATATCAACAACACCCAGAAACGCCGCCGGCTTCTCTGGGCCCGAGCTCATCTGAGATGGACTGACGCAAAGTGGAAAAGTGTCCGGTGGTCTGACGAGTCCACATTTCAAACTGTTTTTGGAAATCATGGACGTCGTGTCCTCCGGCCCAAAGAGGAAAAGGACTGTCTGGATTGTTATCAACACAAAGTTTAAAAGCCCGCATCTCTGATGGTGTGGGGGTGTGTTAGTGCCCATGGCATGGGTAACTTGCACATCTGTGAAGGCACCATTAATGCTGAAAGGTACATACAGGTTTTGGAGCAACATCTGCTGCCATCCAAGCAACGTCTTTTTCAGGGACATCCCTGCTTATTTCAGCAAGACGATGCCAAGTCACATTCTGCACATGTTACAACAGCGTGGCTTCATAGTTAAAGAGTGCGGGTACTAGGCTGGCCTGCCTGCAGTAGCCAGACCTGTCTCCCATTGAAAATGTGTGGCGCATTATGAAGCGCAAAATAGGACAACGGAGACCCCGGACTGTTGAGCAACTGAAGTTGTACATCAAGCAAGAATGAGAGAGAATTCCACCTACAAAGCTTCAACAATCAGTGTCCTCAGTTCCCAAACGCTTAGTGAGTGCTGTTAAAAGGAAAGGTGATGTAACACAGTGGTAAACACGCCCCTGTCCCAACTTCTTTGGAACGTGTTGCAGGCATCAAATTCAAAATGAGTGAATATTTGCAAAAAACAATAAAGTGTATCCATTTGAACATTAAATATCTTGTCTTTGTAGTGTATTCAATTGAATATAGGTCAAAAAGGATTTGCAAATCATCGTATTCTGTTTTTATTTGTTTTACACAACGTCCCAACTTCACTGGAATTGGGGTTGTACACTGACCAGCTGCATGCTTCATTTTAAAGAGAGCATAAATTAGGTTGGTTTAATTGAATTTAGTACTGTGAAGTATTTGAAATGTTAAGTATCATTTGTATCAATGAGACAAAATACTGACCTGTCAATTCTGTCAAACATCAAAAATAAGTTAGTTACTCAGCTGCTAGGAAATAGATAAGTCTATTTCAAGTCATGCCTCAAGTCATGCCTTTTAACCCTCCATGAAGCTGAAGTCAGCTTCTTTTTCGCCAGCTGCTTGTTCGGATTTTCCCGTTCCACCTTAAATGGAGCAGCATTTCAGTATGTGACTGCTGCACCATTTAAGGTGGAACGGAAAAAGTCAAACAAAAAACTGGCGAATATTCCAAGAAAGTGTTCTCAGAAAAATGTTGCCAGCATTAAAATAATAATTAGAATATTTTGATAGCCTAAATCATCTTATCAGGGGGTCAGCAGTGATATTAACTCTGTACTGAATTAGCCTGAGCGCAGGCAGGTTTGTACAGCTTTTCAAATTGAGCTTTGAACAGAATGGAAAGATGTATTGTGTTTCGGTGAGGATCAGATGCAGAACAGAGAACTGCATGGAAACCCGCTTTTTTGTTCTGACTTCTTTTCATCTGCCCTCAGTTTGTACGTGGAGATGTACATTAACAAAACCTGATTAAGGAGGCTGCCGGTCTAATGAAATCAACTCATTGCACAGTAGTTTTATCTTACCTGTAGTAATATTCACTCTTTAACAACTTTGTAATTCAGGGGATCCAGTGATATTCGAGAGAAGAATGTTCACAGGACAAAAACGTATCAGGTTCTGAACATTTTTATTTAACACGGGGTGCAATAGAGACGATTTTTCGAAACCCTATTAATTCTGAGAGAAATCTGGCTCAGACCCGGAGTTCCTAATATGTAACTAAAGCCCAGCAGGGAGTAGCTGAACTTTACCCTCATCTCTATCACTGTAGACTGGCAGGATCGCTTACAGAGCACCGCTAGTACCCTGTTAATGAAGTAATGCTCTTTTTATTTGAGGGTCGTCAACAAGGAGATTTCAACTACCACCCCTTGTAACTCAGTTCCAAGGAGCAAGGTGACACTCAAAAACAAGGGGTAGGGATAAAAATAAGAAATGGAATCGAGCCTTTGACTTGATACCAATTCCTGAACAATATCTTTTAAATAGACCACTGTAGTCGTGTCGTCATTTTGTAGTTGGCCATGCTCTTATTCCCATTTAGGGAATCATCTACCTTCAAAGAGGAGGGATATGACCGTTTTTATTGCCCACCCTAATTCTTCTGTGATATGAAGCTGAAATCAGCTGGTCGCTAGCTTCTTGTTTGAATTTTCCCGTTCCACCTTAAATGGTGCAGCAATTGTGATGCCTGATGCGCCATAATGTATTTGTGTAACCATTTAAGGTGACATCAGCATAAATCTAGCAACTTCTATGCTTGTTATGAAGAAAAGAACCATAATACATTTGAAGACATTAAACTAAGCTAATAAAGTGGTTATTTTTTTAAACAGAGCAAATACTCATATCTGTGTGTTTGTTTCTCATAACAGTACATTGGAAGTGTGCCTCTGAAAAACCTCTGTGTGGAGGTTATGTAGCCTTAACGCTTTGCCCTAACCCTCTATCTCAACAAAAATCAGGACACCTTAGCTATAGATGTGAATGTGCTAAATGGAGAATAAGGGCTGAATGTAGGGGTCAAGGGGTGAAGTGGGACTGTGCCGAAGTATTTCCACTGGTGTTGGTACAAAACATTGTGAGTGGTACCCAGCCCCAGTAATATGTGTTACAGAGGTTCTTCAGGACCAGGTTTGGGAACACAGTTGTATGGGTACGGTCCATGTTCTAACTTTTCCGCATGTGATTCTGTCTGCAGCGCATACGCAGTGGCAGCACAGGTGTGGCCGTGTTGCTGTCTGCCGACTGGCTGACAGTGGCCTGGCTGGGAGACTCTCAGGCCATGTTAGTGAGACGAGGTGAGCCCGTCATCCTGATGGACCCCCACAAACCTGAGAGAGAGGTACGACACATACTAATCTCACAGGCCACAACAGGGCTGCAGGAATTTATTTAAAATGGCCATTAAAAGAAAGGCTGTATGAAGAATCTAATTTTGAGGTGTCCATAGTTTTGCTTCTTTAGTTCTGAACTGGAGCTACGAGGCTATTGCCTCTAACAAAAGCGCATTAGAGATGCACAATTGGACTCCACAAAGAATGACAGATGTTTTGCTCCAAACACGCATTCAGCAAAAAGCCAGTTCTCTATTCTACTCTTTTAAGCTCTTCTTTTAAGAGTATAAGCAGTTATTTGTAGTAACTACTAGGATTATATTATGACTGTGATGATTCATTTTGATTAATAATGACTGGTGCATTTCATAGCACACTCCTGAATAAACAGCTATGATGTATGATTAAATCATTATCCCGTCTTTGTTCAGCTCAGCACAGACATCCGAGAGATTTAGTAGACACTACATTACGTGCTTATTACTGACCTCTAAGTAGTGATTAAAGTGTCCCTGGTTATCTGTCCTCCCACCCGCCTCTCTATCTAGGATGAGAAGCAAAGAATAGAGGACCTGGGAGGGTGTATTGCTTTCATGGGCTGCTGGCGTGTTAATGGAACATATGCTGTTTCCAGGGCAATTGGTGAGTAAGTTTCCTGTTCGGAATAGGAGAATGACAACTTTTTTTTTCTTTTTCCGTACTGCCAGGAGTTTCTCAGTAATTATTCTTGGTTGCTGGTGAAGTGTTGGATTCAGTACCCAAATTACTCATCATCGCTCCTGTTTTCTTATAAGAATTATAAGAATAAGACTCATTTCTTTTAAACCTATTTAAGAGGCATTTTCAGATCATATGTTCTTTCTTTGGTTATTGGACTAATGATATTACTTTGATTGTTCACTTGTATTTATGCACTGCACATCAAAAGTTTGAGGTGGCTCAATTAGAAATGTTTGATTTTAACTATTACTATTCAGATAAGTAAAAAAATGCAAAGGTTTTGTTTGCATAAAACAGCTATTTGCTAATAATTTTGGAAATTTTTAGCTTCAATAATCGGCTTCATGTTTAAGTATCTTCCTCAGTACAAAGAGTAAATTCATGCTTTGCTGTTTTTTGGCAAACTATTGTCAAAAGCACCTACTGAAATGCTCTTGACTCAAAGGTGATTCCTTTTACTCTAAATGTAGTAAGACAGAACCTCATCTCTCCAAAAAGGTAACTTTACAGGACAATGGGGAAAAGTTTTTGACTTTTAATAGAAGTAAATGGAGACATCATTTTTCCAAGTAATTTTAAACCACTTCTGTTAGTCCGTTTATCATGACAATTTGATACTACATAAAGGGCAAGTGCCCTTTTCAAATTAGCTCAAGAAACGGAAAATGACATACAAGATTTCTTATAGATATTTGTGTAAGAATGCCACTTGCCTTGATCTAACACTTGCCTGAAATGTCTGTTCTCTATAAAAACTGACACATTTCAGACAGATTTGGACACAATTCAGGCTTCAACTTGGCCACAACTACTTTTTTGCAGCTGTGAGGCTTTTGTGCTTCTGTTTATGTGAGGTTTGAGTGAGATCACAGTAAGGGGTGAAAATGTTTTGATGTTTTAATTAGAATTTAGCTGTTTTATTTATTAATTCATTAAAAGAAAAATATATGCATTCATATACACAATATCTGTAGCTAGGTGTCTGAATTGTATTTATTTCAAATTGGCTTTATCTTTTATTGCCTTTCAGAAGTCTTGGGTATCTTGTATTAATATTAATAATTGTTATTTTGTTTTCATGTTAATAACTGGCACATAAATGAATAATTTGTTTGGGATGGATTTGATTACCACTTTTCAAATAACTTTTTCAGCTTCCTACAAATAATTAGAAATGTAGAGTAATAGTATCATATGTATACATGAATCAGTAAGAAAGTTGGTTTTATAGAATTAAAACCCTCTTTCTCTTTGTCTCTCTCAGGTGATTTTGATCAGAAGCCGTATGTCTCCAATGCAGCAGACTGCTCCTCGGTTCAGCTGAGCGGGGAGGAGGACTATATCCTACTGGCCTGTGATGGTTTTTTTGACGTAGTGCAGCCAGTGGAGGTTCCTGGGCTGGTGCTGGAGGCCCTGAGGGAGACAGGTGGCTCCGGGACGGAGGCTGCTCAAAGCCTGGTGAATCAGGCCAAAGCTGCGGGCTCCAGTGACAACATCACCGTCCTGCTGGTGTTTCTGCGGGAACCACAGAAACTGTTGCTTTCAGAAATGGGCTCGGGAACAGGGGGAGAGGCACGGGGCCAAGCACCACAAAATTGAGGGAAAGAGAGAAGGACTGGAGCATGGAAGCAGACCACTGGAGGGCCCTCTCAGCTTCCTAATGGCTGTGATGCCTGGATTTATTGAGTCTTATGGCAGTGGCGCATTGTGTTGCTCAGTATAATACTTTTTCAATGAGGTCATCCAAAAAAATTATATGACATAAATGTGGTTTTATCCACTGAAGAAAACTGTCATTATTGGTGAGCAGTATTTTTTTTTTTTTTTTTTTTTTTAATTATGTCATGATGCTTTTTTTTTGTAACGCTGAACACCTTGTTTCTTTATACTGGCTTTTAAAGCAGCATTCTTTAAGATTTTTCATTCTTTTAATTAAGAGCAGAAGAGTGGAGTTGATGTTTAAAATCTTATAGGGTGCTGCTTTAAATCAGGCATTCCCAAAGATATTTTGATCTGCTTGCCTTGTTTTTTTGTTTTTGTTATTTTTTTTTTTTTTACACGTTTTCTGATTTACAGGTGCTGAATCTCAAAAAGGATGTGAAAACAAGTCATGTTTTATAGGTCTTCTAGGGATCACTGTTCACTGTGATAAAGGGATTCTTGTGCTATTGTCACCAACATGGTGTGAGCGGGGTCCAGTCAGTTGACCTTTCCATGATCTGCCCACAAATGTGCTGTAGATTGGACAAAATTACAGAGCATTGACAAAAGAAAACTAAGTCAGTCTAATAAGAAACTGTAGCAAACAGTAAATGAAAAGGAATGTTTTGTTTATTTTGTGTATTTGAAGAATGTTAACATTAGCTTTGATGTGATTTTCATAGCATTTTATAACATGTTAAACTGGAAACTCACGCAGTGAATCTAAAGTCCACCCTTCACTCTGATGAGATAAATTGAATTTTAGGCCAGTTTTCTGTAAAACTGGTCCAATGTCACAACTGTCACTACAAAAGTGTGCGTTTGTGGGTGGAGCATGGATAATCCAAGTGGCGCTAACTGGCACCTGGCTTTCATTCATTATTAGCAACATTAGGAAACTGCAGAGGTTATGGTGACGAGCCACTGTTTGTCCATTTTCCAATAGGATGTTTCCTGTTATTTGTGACTGTTACAAAGCAGTGTGAACTTAAGGGCACACCCATCTTAAATATATGACTGTTAATCTGGTCAAAGCAATGTGCTTTGTAAATGAAATATTCATAAAGCTTCATCTACTTGAGGCAATGTTGGTCAATCTTTCTGCAGTTTCATTATTTCTTTCGTAATGTTTTAATGTGCATTTGTGGCAGAACCGTTTCTGTGCCAAAACAAAATATGCATGTGACTAACTTAGTCAAGAACTGTCTTCTTCAGTACTTAACTTTCTTAAAAAGGTGAACAATGTGCTTTATATCCATATTTGGTATGCATAGTATTCTCCGGTCTTAACACAATCTTTTTTTCCCTCGTTCTTTATATCGGATCTTGGTGCCTTTCTTTAAAGCAGTGTTAATAATGGTTGTTGTGCAGCTCAGCCCAGTTTTCATAATACAAATTAAGCCTAGTAAGCTCTGTAGGGCTTTTTTCATACAGGCAGGTCTGTCGGATCTAAGCATAAATGGCAATTTTTTACAGTCTGAATGCCAAAAAACCCACGGGCCCACAGTATTTTTCCCCACGGGCTTTCAAGTCTGGTTCAAATTCTGTAGACATATAACTCCGTTTGACCCATCAGATCAGACGTCTCGTGTTACTAAGGCTGTTGCTAAAAAAAAAGTATATCTGTATCATTACTGTTACTTTGATTTTATTACTGATTTAAATACTGATTCCTGAGTGATGCATTTTCAATTTTTCAAGTTTTTTTTATTTTTTTATTTTTTATGCCTATTGGTACTAACATTTATTTCAGAGTTAATTTCAGACTTGCTACAAATTTCCCGTTTAAAATGTCATGCTGGAAGCGGGAATATTTGACTCTAAAGGACTAAGAACTAATCAAGACGTGTAGATGTTAATGTAGTATAATAAATATATACTAGATATAAATATAATACAGTCAGTCAGTGGTCTGCAAAAGTCTGGGCATCCTATTTAAATTAAATGTTTTAATTGATTTTCTAAGTAAAAATAAGTTCTCTCCATAGAGGCACATTTCTGCATAATTAAATACACAATTACTTTTTGCTTAATTTAACATATTGGGGGAAAAAATAAAACTAAATGTGGCTTGTGGTCAATGGCATATTTTACATATATATTTTTTTTCAATACGTTAAACTCGGCAAATAGGAATTGTGCACAACAATGTGGAGATATCTAAAGAGAACAAACTTAAATATAGAGGATGTTTATACTTATTATCACTTAGAAAATCAACAAAATGTGTAATTTGACTAGGGCTATTCAAACATTGCGTATAACTATAGCTTTTGAAATTCAATGACGATTCATAGCCCTAGCAGCACTTCTTGACTCCAGAATGTGCAACAAAAGTCATTCATTTGCACCGCCTTAGTTGTCAAATGCCTTCACCATTACTATGACTGAGTGTGTATATGCATGCAACTGTGACTGCAATCTGACCATACAGATTGCTTTTAGCTTGCTAGTGTGGACACACTAAAAAAAAAAAAATAATAAAAATAAGGTTTAAGAAACAAATCCCAACTGCCCTGATATGTGAACAAAGCCTTACTAATTCAATTATTTCAGAACTGGGCTTAGTCTGTGTCTGAAAAACTGTCCACACATATATGTTTCTAAAGGGGAGTGTGTGTGTGTGTGAGATGAGAGGGTGTTATATTAACTCACAGCCAGGCTTGCTGCAGGGCCACGGGTCCTGCATGCGGTTGGCTGTCTCGCATTACTGCCTGCTCAAATGTCATGAATATTTGAAAGCCTTGTGACATGTAGCTAATATGACTGGACTGTGGCTTTAGCGCGAGCGAGCTAAGAATAGAGCAAACTTAATGTGTGTTGGATCAGAGAGAGAGGAAGAAGAAGAGACAGAGCAATGAAGTGTTGATTTAGTGATTTGATGAAAATGCCAAGGACATGGACAGTGATTCCCTGAATGTTTTCCAGTAGCGCTGGAAGACTGCCTCACAAGTTCAGTTCTCTCATAGCAACACGTTTTGTACCTGAATAACTTCTTTAATACAGTATGCAAAACTTTAGGCTGACTTATTTGCCGAATTTAACGTATTGGGGAAAATGAGGGTCTGTACAAAAGTTATGATGCATTTTATACTTTTTCATTTTTTCCAATATCATAAACTCAACAAATATATGCATATTGTGCACTGAAATGTGCAGAAAATGGATATATTTGTTCCCTGTAGTGGATGTTAAATTATTGTTACTTAGTAAATCAACAAAACGTAATTTAATAGGGGTTTTCAAACTTTTGCATACAACTATGTGTTGTTAGTATCTCAGTAATGTGTTTTGTTATACACTTGATATACACAACCCTTCTCCGCCTTCAAATCCTTTCTATCTTGGCAACTGTTGCTAGGTTGGGCAAGCTTTACAGAACAGCGAATCCCATTGAATCTAATGAATTTAGGAGTTTAGATTTTGCTTTATAACTTTGAGCTTCTGGTGTGAAATGCTACACTACTGGGTTGTTGTAACTTTTCAAAAGTAGGCAAGTTGAACTGCCACCGAATTTGCCACTATGCTAATGTTATCTCAGTTACACACCATAAAACTACAGATTTTGAGTTGTGTACTGCAGTTTGTGATTGCATTAAATGGGATTATACTGACACTGTTATTTTGAGGTTGATGCTTTATACATGCTGAAATTTGTCTAACATTTAATTAAACATCTACGAAATGTAACTGAATTTGAATGTTGAATATGTCAATAGATTAAATGAAATCTAACTCTTAACCTAAACCTAATCCTAGCCTTAACGCTAGTGCTGTGGAAATGAAATGTGAGGTTTTGCCAACAATCAACAAAGCATATCTAGCCTAGGAACAATTGCTATGAAAGCACATTTGTAGATGGAGCATGGATAGGTCAGTTGTTGGATGACTTCTTGTTTGGCCTTTTGACTTTGACTGTTCATCTCTTTTGCTCTCTCATTCTTACATCATCTACATAATGTGGGCCCTTAATCTGCTGTCTGATCTCACATTTCCCATCAGGCGTTGCAGTTTACCAGCGACGTTGTGACATCACTGTTCTTATCAAGCATCTTCTGATTTATTTGCACCCCCTAAACCACAGACCCTCAGGCTGTGACACTGCTGCCTGTCTGTGGTGCTGTCTATAGCCGTTCACTTTTGCTTTGTGTTTGCATTGTGAATAGATGTGGTTTCATGTCTTCTTAATCTTTCTAATATATTGAGCATCAAAGTTGAGATACTTAAGACTGGTCACTGTCAGGACTGTTTTCTGGGAAACAGATCAAGCCTAATCTAGGCCTATATTGTAATGACCGTGGTGGTTTGCTATTGAAATGCCTATTTAGTCTAGGATTACCCTTAATCTGGGTCTGAGAAATGGGTTTAAAGAGGAATTCCACTGACTTTTAAAAACATTTGCATAGTTCAATTTTTAAGATGTAAGCAAAGTTATTCAGAGTGGCCTGATATGAAAAGCACTAGTCTGGAGAAATGTACTAACTCTTTACAGTGGTGGTGATAGGAACCAGACAGACTTTATTACATAGTGTACATTGCCCAAGGTCGCTTTATGTTAATGTGAAAAATCAGCGGAATTTCTCTTGAGTTCAAAAGTTGAAGACTGACCACTGAACTGGCCCACAGTGCGCTTCTTACCAATGTGAAAACCAATTTAAAGGAATTTGTAGGTGTTTATTTCTTTGTGCATTATAGACTGTTTTCCAAAGGACTTCATGAGGCTATAGTTGTTGTTATTTGTATTATTGGAGAACATGGATCTGTATCAACTGTATGTAGCCCACATGTGCCACACATCTCCAGCATGAGGCCTTATTTGTGCCTTATTTTGTGTGGGCTCACCTTGGAGCTTTCAAAATGAATACTGCCGACACAAAACGCGCAGCATTTTGCTTTCACATTTACTAAGCTGAAGTATTCATAGGGGAACTGATATTTTTTTTCTCTGTTCCATGACTTTTTGTGTGTGGTATTGTGCCTGTTTGGATGTTTGTACATTTTATACTGGCAGGAGTAACTCTGTTCCGCTCTGAGCATTTGTATTGTATGCACTCGTAACAGGTCCTTTGATTGTATTGCATAATGTAATGTTGATATCAGTCATTTCAAACCGATACGAGGTTCCTACGTGAACACATTTGTTAAGGATCTATTTTGTGACCTTTCCTTGAAATGTATTATTTTAATTTCATAACTGCTTTGCATTGAGTGAGATGAGAGTTGAACTCTAATCAGTTGTGATAATAAATTAAACAATAACCACATTAACATGTTTTCCTTTTGTGGGTATTAGGATTATTTATTGGAACAGTCGTTCCCAAGATTTAATCCAGACTCCGTGTTATGTAACCACCACTGCTGTATATGGATCAAGGCTGCTTTTTCCTGATTGCTGGTTAAAATGATTAGGGTGTGCAGAATGTAGTCCTGCTCATTTACCCTAATATACCCAAATTCAGTGTAAAAGCATGTATTTCAATTCAAGTATCACAAAAAATGATTTGAACCTTTATAGATGCCTGTTGTAACAAAACCTTGCAACTTACTGTAAATCCAAAACACATGTAAATATGTGATGGTTCTTTATGGTTCTTTAGTAAAAGCGATGGTTCTATTTAGATTAGAACCAAGAGTTCTACACTCTTGAGAAACATGGTTCTTCAAGGATTCTTTAGCAAAGACAGTGGTTCTATATAGAGCCAGAAACACTCAAACAGCCATTTGCATGCTTGGTTCTTGGCAAGGTTCTTCAGATGGAAGAAGGGTGAGTTGTTTATGCTTCTGTATAACATCAGAAAGTGTTAGTTACAAACCTGACTTAACTGTACAACGAAACTTGATTTAACTATACAAAACCACGTCTGGTACCATACAGAACCATTTTCAAAAATATTCTATGTGACTACACAACACATTCTCAAACCAGGACCGTTTCACCATTCAAAGACCCATTTAGGCATGAGATGGCTCTATATAGGACTCATGGTTCTAAGTAGCCTGTTCTAAAGAACCGGTTTTTAAAGTGTGTACCTCATACCGTTTGAAAATGCCATGCATCTTTATACTGCATGAACGTTTCATGACGAATGGACCAATAGAGACGGTCCAAAATTACTGTTTGATTCCATTCTCATATTAAACATTAACATGTTTCCCACCTGAAGCTGCCATTTCAAACATATAAGGTTTTGTTATGACAGCAGCTATGGGATGTTCAGTGAAGAAAGGGTTGCAGATGTTGATGTCGGGTTGTTTGCTGTGTAAAAGCCACACTGAACTGGAGGAATCTTCTCATCCATTACAATGACAGAAAGCAAGTTCAATAAACGTCATGACATCATTGGTCTGGTCTGGTAAATGGGTGTGGCTGTTTAGGCACTCAGTGGAGGAAATAGGCCTAAAGACTCCACAGTTACTGCACTTAAAAACAGGGCACTGAAGCAGATATAAAGTATTCCTTTAATGATATTGTAGTGTAAATGTCAACAATTGCACAGAGCAGCATGTTTTGCTGGTGAACTGTTCACTTTGACTTGCAGTTGTTTCCTTTAATTGCTGATAGATTTGGTGGCAGTATAGACAGGCTAAATTTATATTTAGACTATAACCTGCAATTACTAGCTGCTGAGTGGCTACAAGTTCAGAAATCATGCCTGTATTAAAAAATGATTAAGCTCTGTGGCTATTAAAAAGAATTGAACTGACTAAAGAATGAATTGAAGTTGCACATTAAACACCAATGTTGGGTAAATTCCATAGGAATTGCACCAAATTAGTAAAGGCATTACCGCTCAGATATGCTCATGAAGTCAGGAAATCTGACTTGTCAGGCTGCTTCCCCTCACCGATGGATGTCTGCATGCAGGATGTAGTGTCTGTAGGGAGTTTGAGGAAAGCACCAGTCTGAGAAATCATACAGGTTTGAACTTGACTGGAAAATATGTTTGAAGGGAAAAAAAAAAATGCACAATAAACAAAAGCATTCAGAGCAGTGGGTGTAGTATTAGTATCAGCATAAGTGTCGGGCCAACTAGTAAGCATTACTGGATCCCACGTTATCACTCCACTTTCCAGTCTCTAGGAGCCTGATTTATGTGGGGTGTTGAAAACGTGCTGCTTCACGTTGACGTATGGAAATCAGTCCGAGAGTTGGCAGTGAATGTGAACGCGAACATGAATATGAATTTGACGCCCCTGTGTGGTCACATGACCTCCCCCGTTATTTCCTGCAAGCGGTAACGTTTCGCTTGTAGTGACGGTCCAGTGCGATTCAGTTCAACCGATCCTTTTGAACTGTCCGCTTTAAAGAATCGAGCGTGCAAATGAACAATTGAGCGATTCACAAATCAAATCACCCTCTGATTTACTGTGTATTTAACGTCTTTAGGTTCAGCAAGTGAGTCTGGTGTCCACGGTGACTATTCAAGGCAACTTTACTCTCATCATCCAATAAAGTCTTCTTCTGTTTTTTTTCTTTCTTTTGTTTATTATCTTTAAAGTGTTTGTATTGTAACTTGTTGTCCAGGAGGTCGTGCAGTTTTGTATTGTGCAGTGTTGCTGTCTGTTTCTCAGTGCATATGGCAGTAAACTCTTGACTCTTGAATCTTGAAGTGAGCTTGGTGTCTAGTACTTCTACTCTGCTAGAGCCGAATTCATCGCACTAAACGCACAATGCACATAAATGAAAATGAACTCGATTTCTAATTTGATTGTTCATTGCCATTTAAGACCTGGAGTCAACATTATTCCCACTCCCTCCATTTATGATGACTTATGATTCAGTGAATAAGTCTGGTTCAGGCCATTTCTATTGTACTTTAGCCTATTAAAGTACATATACTGTAACTTATTTTACGTCACCATATTTTATGCTGTGATTTGAGGAGGTTAAATTGTGAGAAATTGCTTAGATACTAAAAAAAATCATGTTCACTAACTGTATTCTGTAAGGAGACCATGTTTTTCTTAATAATGCGATATTTAATTTTGTGAATTTGGGATATTAAATATGTCAAATTGTTAAAGATTATAATTTGAACTGAATTCAATGCCTTTGCCTTAAAACATGGACATAAATTGAATGAATCGGGTGTCTGATTTGATCATTCCTTTCAATTCAAGAATTAAAGGAACTATAATGGAAATTGAAAATGGTAGAGGTGGACGAAGTGCACAAATCATGTACTTAAGTTAAAGTAGAGATACCCAGGGTAAAATATCACTCCAGTAAAAGTAGAAGTTCCTCCCTTTAGACCTCCACTTGAGTAAACGTACAAAAGTATTTGCCTTTAAATGTACTTAAGTATCAAAAAGTAAAAGTATTAAAACATTAAGTATGACTCTAATATCCATTTATCATTCTTGTAACAAGTCTCGACTCATTTTAGGTGAAAATCCTCCAGCGTCTCTCTTGGTAAACCAATATTTTAATAGAACGTCATTAATTAGTGACGTCTATTAAAATGACCATAAGCACAAAACACTGAAGGTAAACAGTTTCCATCAGGATCACAGATGAGCTCCTTTACTATGTTGATCTGTAGGCGTCTGTTCATAAACATAAACCAGCCCAAACCAATTTACTATAAAATGAAATGGTGTTTGTATAAATTCAGAAAAAAGCCGCGTCAGTCACGACTGCATATGTGGACATATTTCTATATTGTGCTCTATTTACACAAAGTTAGGTTAGTTCATCGTTTATGTTGAACAGACTCTCCCAAAAATTTACACTGCTGCACTGACGTTGAACCGTGTGCTGCACTGGGTCGGTATGACCCACAGGTCAAAACCAGCTCAAAACAAAGTGACCGCTGGGCCCTGATTGGTGCTCTGGCTTCACACTTATTTCAGTTTGACATGTTACATTTTTATACACACATAAGCCAAAAGGATTGACAGTTTTCTGCATGATGTAGTGGAGCAAAAAGTACCATATGTGACTTTGAAATGTAGTGGAGTGAAAGTAAAAAATCGCTCAAAATGGAAAAACATCAGTGAAGTACAGCTACATGAAAAAACTACTTAAGTACAGTAACGAATTACATTTGCTTAGTTACTGTCCACCACTGGTTATTTTATGCCAAACTGGTAACGATTATCATTTCAATCTCAATCTGTGAAGCAGAAGCAACAACAAAAAAAATTCACAGCTGGCACTTGTGAATCGGTTCACCCAGTTTACTGAAAAGAACCGGTTCAAAGTAACCGATTCCAGCACGATTCGGACATCGCTATGTGCTCGGCGCCTGCTTGCAGACTCCAGCCATACAGACCCAGCAGGCGCAGCGGAGCGTTACGTTTACGGGACGAGTGCATAACTTTTGTTTTGTACTCACTTTGCCGCAGTAAAGCAGCCTTTTCAGGTCTAAACAGTTCGTACTGCGTCTTGTGATACACCAAGAGTCGTGTTTGTTGTCCCTGGAGTCGTCGTTGTGTGAGTGTGTGTGTGTGTGTATATGTGAGAGTGTGTGAAGGCAGCTCGGTTCAACAATGGCGACGGCGGCTGCGGTGTCTGGTCCTGCCGGCTGTGGCGGCACTAATCTCGGCTCTGGGACCGAGCTCGTCCGCGGCCAGACCTTCGACGTGGGCCCCCGATACACCAACCTCTCGTACATCGGAGAGGGAGCGTACGGCATGGTTTGGTAAGTTTTTTTTCCACCTACTTCTTTTTTTCACGTTGCACATTCTCTTCACATGCACACTCCTCTTTTCCCTTTTTCCCTTTACACGTCCTTCATTCAATCAGTGCACTGAACAAGTGGGTGTTGAAGATTAACCAGCTAATACATTGCTCACTCTGGCTTAGTTTATGGGTATTTTCTTTGCTTGCTATCAGACTGTCGGCTTATGTTAGGAGAACACGTCTTCTTCAACACAGCTCTCTGTAGATTAAAGGAGAATTCCACCGATTTTTCAAAATTTCATTGACGTGTAAACAAAGTCATTCAAAGTGGTTTGATGTGAAATGGTTCATTGGAGCGAAACTTGCCAACTGTTGAGTGATGGGAACCAGGGATCACAATATCTTCAGCACAGGTGTAGTCATTTTCTTTACTGTACAAAACCACCAGCAGATATATATATATATATATATATATATATATATATATATATATATATATATATATATATATATATATATATATGTATGTGGAAAGTTGATCATAATGAAGTAGTTGTAAGTCTGAAGAAAAAAAAAAAGTTATTTTAGGGGGCTGTCTTGCTTCACAGGACTCTACACGTACCCCTTCACAACGAATGGCTTTTAAAAATGACATCTTTTAGTCCAGATCCTTCCTCACAACTTGCTCAACTTGCTTATCTTCTTAACCATATAATGTGTTCACAAACTTTCTGTAAATCAACTTTCAAAGGCTTTACATACTTGGTTCCTATCGCCACCACTGTGAACAATTCTCACTCTGCGAGTTTTCTCTAGAAAGGCGCCTTTCAAATCTGACCCCTCTGGGTGACATTGTTTACACCTTAACCAATTAATTATGTACAGATTTAGAAAATTTGGTGGAATTTCCCTTTAAAGTCGTGACATGGCAGCGCGGCTGTACTTCACTTTGTTTAATCTATTTCACTTAAGAACATTTCTGAATTTCTGAATGTATACAAGTTAGTTGGTAACAGAACTTAACTACTTCAGCTACCAAACAGGCATCACACTAGCTAAAGTGTCAGTTGCTAAAGTTATAATCTACCGTACAGTCATCGCAGCGATTGCTGTTAAGATGCAGCAGGTAGAAAGGCTATCTTAAAAAAAGATTTGGGTTCAGTTTCACAGTGACTTGTGTAAGTGGTTTGGTTTGTGTCGTCAAACTGAAAAAGGTCAGTCTGTCCAGCTCAGTGAAATCTAATGTTTATTGTGGCTATTACCTGCAGGCCACCTTCATTTTATTTGATAGTCCTGTTTTTATGCAGTTTAAAGGGCCTGTATCCTATGTTTCATATCGCTGTTGTCGGAAGAAGACCTTGTATCTCCAAAATGGTAACTTTATAGGAGGAGGAAAAAAACCTACTTTTAAGTCAATGGCACCAGACATTTACATGTTTCTTTTGGGCCGTGTCTTTTGGGCCGTGTCTTTTGGGCCGTGTCTTTTGGGCCGTGTCTTTTGGGCCGTGTCTTTTGGGCTGTTCTTCACGAAATTTACACACAGTGTAAAGGGCAACAGGCAGCTTCAAATTATGTCAAAATCTTTTTCCCTGCGGTCTGCTTATGATATTTGTGTGGGTATATGTACCAAAACCAATCAGTTATTTTTACATGACCGTTTTGTCTCTTAGAAGCAAACGGGCTGTTTTTATTACTGTGCTTTTAAGACTGATGTGTATATATATATATATATATGATGTATATGATAACTTCAGCATCACTGGGTGGGCTGAATTGTTGCAGCCAAATTGGTGATTATGTGTAAATGCATTGTTTTTTTTGACATCACAACAACAGTGGATTCAAAGATGGCATTTCTATATGTAAACAATAAGGAGGTGGAAGCAAAGTGCTACATTTTGAAGCTTTAACAATGTTTACATATAACAGCAAACTCATACAAGCGTGGAAAATGGGCTCTTTATGAATGAAGATGCCACTTATGTTTTGCATTCTTCTTAGATTGTGAAAGTTAGATTGTGCTGCATTAGTGTGGGTGCAGGCAGTTGTAATAATGGTAGTTTGTTTCTTCATGATCACCCATTTGATAATACATTTTCAGTTGGCTGTAGAAAAACTTCCATAAGATGCAAGAACATTTTATTTTTTCCTGTGTAACTTACAGCTGTACTGGATGAGTACATTCAGTACGCTGGAAATGTTAACGTCTGATAATCTGCACAGCACTCGGCCAAGGATGTCAAGGTAGCAGCGGGTTAGCGCATACATGTCCTCTCCACAAACGCGTGGGTGCTGATGGCCCGAGGTTGAACACGACGGGTGGAAACGCAATGCACTCATCCACGGTTTTGCTTTTACGTAATAGACTTGAATGTGAAAGCACACTAAAATATTTTCACACCGTGAAGCTGAGCGGCCCTGCTTAATTGGGAGTTTATCAGGATGAGCTGAAATGTTGCACATCGTTTTCAAGTGCATCACTTTACGAGTCTGGCGTATAGTTGTACATCCTGAATAGGCTAGTGGCTTGAATTTAGTGGTTGGGGCCAAAAACGCTGTATGTACATTAAGGGTGGGAGATGTGGCAAAGTAAAATATCACATGAGGACATTTTCACAATATATGATATGTTCTTTGTTTAGGCATTCAAAGGCTTGCAGTCAGGTTAGAACAGAGAAAGTATGCAGACAGAGGGCATGTTTTTAAATGAGGTCCTATGAGCGCTTTGTAGTATAAGCTTATGAAATAAGACATTCAATCAGCTGGTTGTTACTATGCGGTTTATGCAGTTTACTGTAAGCTGGTTGTTTACAGCTCCTCCGTAATTGGTCAGTATCTGTCTTCTCTTAATGAGTCACGCTGCTGGTTGGTGTTCTTGAAGTACTAATGATACGAGTGGTGGTCGATATTGCAAAAATATAATATCATAATATTTGAAAACCTTCTCAATGGCCTGAATCAGGATGAAACGGACCTGCACTTCGATATTTCATTGTTCTGAAGATTCAAATTGCAACAGACAAAAAAAGTTTAAAATAATACTATCAAAATTATGGGTAGTGATTTTAATTGAACGTTTATATGAACATATTGCTTTTGTCGGAAGAAAACCTTGTATCTTCATCATCATGCACATTTTTGAGTGTTGACTTTATCTATGATTTCCTCAGAATATTGTGACCTAATGTGATTTATCACAATATTGATAGTATATCATCCATATCTATATCATATTGCCTGCCCCTACATATTATCATTGATATACTGAGAAAAGCGAAGTGTGCTGTAATTCATCACAGACGATGTCATATCGCCACTATAATTTACACTCAAGCTTTATTGTTTTTACTGGCCAATTAATGAATAAATCCTTTGCTTGACAAACTCTCATATCTACTCCCAGAGATTTCTTCACTGCATTCACTGAATGAGGCTGAGCTGTCCATCTGCTCCCAGTGGGAAAAAATACAAAAAAAAAAAAAAACTGGTTGGGCTTTGACAGTGATCTCATTATTGGCCCATGCTGTGGCTTCTCATGTAGAGGGGAATGAATGAGCCCAGCTTTTACACCCACTACACCACAGAATCAGTGGAGCCGTTTGCAGCAGGCGGACTGTAAACTGGTCGTCTGATGGTATTTGCCTACAAGCTGCAGTATACTGTGCTCTCTGTGTAGGCCTGAATCAGGATGAAATGGACTGCAGTGTTGACTTGGCTCCGTTTCATAGCAAGTTGAGCTCAACTACAAGGAAATGAAAAGTGCCTTCGAACACATCCTTAGTTTGCAGCATAATAAAAAAGACAGGACATAATGTATGACATCTGAACATATACAAGGTTAGTCAAAAGTCACATGACGGCTTTTGTTTTATTTATTTTTTTATTTTATTATCTACTTTTATCTCTGGGGTCATCTCAAATTGTGTATGCTGAGAAAATCCACAATAAACACCACCTTCAGCACCGCATCGTGGAGACTTGTGACAGCATACAAAATAAAATAAAACGGTGTCCTGTGGCTTTTGACTCAGCCTGTACTGTCATGTAAGTCTGGGTACTTTAAATGACTTTTTCTTTATTTTCTAATGAAAATAACACACTATGTAAAGAAACCACACTTAATGCACATTGTTTGTTTGCTGACTTTAACATACTATAGAAAAAAAAAGAAAACTTGTGGCCTTTAAAAAAATATTTAAATTAAGGCACATCTGATATTTTATGTTTCACTGTTTTCTGTTATGTTAAATTAGGTAAGTGATTAATTAAGTAATTTTGCACTAGAATTAGATGAAAAATATTTATTTCCTGTTGAGGATGTTACTTTATTAAATCAACCAAATGTGTAAGTGGACCAAGCATATTTAAATATTTGCGTAAGACTTTATACATAATAAACAATACACTAATTATTTTTATAACGTTAGATTACTTGACATCGTTTTCTGTTTCCTTTCAGCTTTCCCCATCACAACATTGACGTCATTCAAACTTTCATGTTTTCACAGCACCATGAAGCCATATCACCCCCTACACTTCCTGTAGTGAATTGCAATCTGCCATGGAGGCTTGCATGAATCTTGTGACCATTATACAATATTAAAGAGCACTTTTATTATCAGATAAACAACTTTTATCCATAACAGACATCATTAATGACTAAAGGGATTGGGGCATGTGGCACATGACTTTGATGAGAATTGAAAGTTTGACGTCAGTTAAAAAAAAAAGGAATAGCTCTTTTATGTTTTACCTTGTATTTTACACCATTAAAAACTGCAGGAGAGTTTTATGTTATATGAAAGGTTACTGACAAATGGATTCATGGAAATGGCTCAAAATGACTTGTAACAAAATCTTGTAATGTTAATGCACATTAGTCAGGAATGGTTTTGTTTTTTCATTTTTTCCCTTTTTACAAACCATTTCAGAGATGCAAGGTTTTGTTACAACAGTGACAAGAAAGACTCAGGGATGGGTTGAGGTTTCATGAACATGGATGACTGTCTGATGATGATGATCTGGAATAGCGTTGTAGTCCGTATGGGCTTTGCCATGGGTCTGCCTGGCATCAGATGGACGGAGCAGCCGTTTGCGGCCACACTTCAGCACACGCCAGAGCTGCGTGTCTGTCAGGTTGCAGTAGCCAAACAGCTATGCAAGTACACCGAATTGGTTTTAATGGCAATCTGAATCTATTTTCACAAGCGTGTGGGTTGCATGAGCCATCAAGCTTTAATTATGGAGCGTTACAGCCTCGGAGAGTCCTCCCCTTTCCCTCGAGTCCTGCCGACGTTTGACAGCTCCTGGCATTCTGCTGGAGTTTCCATCCTGCTTTCAGTGTTCATCTCCAACTCCCCCAGCGAACATGAAACCTTCGTTTCCTCTTCGGCCACTCAATATGATCGTCTTTCCCCTGCGTCGTCTGAAGGCAGAAAATTGGCCAGGCCTTGCCTGTCCGCAGCTGTTGTGGCCAGCCAGTAATCCGGTGATTAGGGCTGTCACTATCGATTATATTCGGAATGAAATAGTTTAGAGTATTTTTGCAGTTAATTGAGTTACAGAGTCATTTTAAGCTAAACAATAAAAATGACCTTAAAAAAAAAAAAACATAGACTTGAAAACAAATGGGAAGAATTTTATTGGACTTGGAAGCCTTTAAAAATATTTCATTAAAACATCATGTATAAAAAGGCTCTGTTGGGGGGTGTTCGTGCTGTAGAGGTCAGAAGAACACTAAAATATGTATGTCATGCAAATTGCTATCTAATCACTGCCAGTTAATCAAGACAGTACATTTTAATGGACATTTTCTTTTTTTTTTTTACCAGTATGTGTGTGTGTTTGCATGGTCATAAGGCTGATTGATCCCAAAACAGTGACCTAAGACCAGATTTCCCATTTTCCAGTGACATAGCACTAGCTGTCTGTTGTTAGAGTAAACATAACTCTGGTGTCTGATGAGAAGGTAAAGCCTGCTAGCACCCTGGAAGAGCCTGGCTTGGCTCATTTGTGGCTTAATTGCCTTTGAAGATCCGTTGCACACTCTTAAAAGTAGAGGTCCCTCAACGTTTCTTGGCTTAGACATTTGGTTCTAGGAAAAGTGTATAGCTTTTGTAATATGGAGGTTATTTGAACTTTAAATGGTTCTTCATACTTGCTAGACTAATTTACAGTAAGATTTGATTAAAGAATCATCTGTGGAAAAAGGTTATTGGGAGAACAAAGTAGTTCTTCTATGACGTTGCTTTAAAAGACACGTTTTGGCACTTTTAAATTTGAGAGTAGGGGGGGGGTTGAGCTTTATATTAGAGATATTTAATTAAAACGTATGCATATGTGAGAGGGGGGGAGGGGGGGGTGTCAGAAACCGAGGTGTTTGTGAGAGAGAGTAAGGAAGAACGAGTGGAATCCGGGAAAAAAGAGAAATTCCACTAGAGTGAAAGAGTTAAAAGGAAGAGGGGTGGAGTTGGGCAGAAAGAGAAAGCGAGTGTTCTGAACAGAGGGCAATCCTTTTCGTTGTTCACGATCACTGAGGCGGGCTGGTTCCCGTAACCCTGTATGTGTGTGTGCGCCAGTGCGCCGCTGCTCTTCTCCATTGTGTTGCGTTTGAACCAGGGGCCTGCTGTAGGTGATGTCATGTCTAGTTCTCCAGCGCAGATTCAACTGGACGAGGGCTTATCTCCAAAGCCATCTCCACACCATCTCCTGTTTGCATTAGATGTGTTAAGAGTGCACTGTTCACCTGTGTAGTGCAAATAATTAATTCCTTATGCATCTCAGATTACTCTTGACATGCAGCAGTGTGTCACTGCGCAGTCATGTGTTGAGAACCTTGTAGAGAGTAAGTCATTTAAGTTGACATGATATTTATTGTAACATGTAATTACACGTTCTGTTGGTTTTCTAGCTGAAAATAATGTAACGTCTTCTACAGGGAACATACTTTATGGCATTTTCTGCAACATTTAGGAGCACCCTTTCTATTTATTTGCTAAAATGAACATATTGGAAAAATAAAAACCATAACAAAATGTGTTAAATTCAGCAAAGAAACTAATTGTCTATTAAAATGTGCAGAGGTTTGTTTTCTGTAGAGGATGTGGTAACTTGTTTACACATCTCTGGTCATATTAAACACCAGTCATCATATTATTAAAAAAAAAAAAGTACAAGCTTGTTTTCTACAAGTCTTTATTTAATGACTTCTGATCATCTTGAAAGCATCTTTTGAGTTTTATTGCATCACTGCGCACCAGCAGGCAGAGAAAATATTAACCAGTCAAAAATGCCCAGGGACCATCATAATTTGCTATTTACATTGACTTTAAATAGACTTGCATTTTGTATATAAATTTGTGTTGTCTGTGTCAGGGTATCTCTGTATTTAATACCCTGGGCATACGGTCTTGTGAACTCTAATATGCGTATAATGTCATGTATAGGTTAAATATATGCACTCTACACTGATTATATATATCCTTCCTCACATTTGGTTTCTTTTCCTTTTATTTTGGGTTTGGAATAGGTATCTTACTCCTGAGATTTTCTGAGGATGCATCATTGCATGCCATTAGCATCTAGAAGGGCACTGGCTTTAAACTGTTTTTATCTATGGGAAAAATGATCTTGCCATGTTCTGTGGTTATCTGATACGTTTTGTCATACATGCATTTTTCTCCCAGATTTCGCTGTGATGTGAAGTACAAGGTCATTATGTAGTCTAAAGATGAATATTGCTGTATAGATACTACATGTAAGCCAACACTTGCTTAATGTCCTCTGACTCTGAGGACCCAGTGACCCCAGACATTTGCGTACTGCAGATTTTTTAAACCACACGGTGCAGTTCAACGTTTGTTCTTTAACCTTTTACAAAGGTTACAAAGAGAGGCGTTTTTCAGATTTTCAAAATTAATTAATTTATTTATTTTAAAGACCAAAATGCAGCTCATTTCTGAACTTGCACAGCAATACCTGCAAACAGTCCCATCAGCTCCTAGAGCTTGTTTGAACAAACCAATTGTGTGGAGGAAGAGATGCAGACATGGATGTGTATTAGGATATGCTCCCTCTCTCTCGATTGTGATGTCTAAGTTAGTGACTGCATCTCTTCCACAGATGGTTATCGGAGCCTGTAGTAAAATGAGGCTCAGAGGTTTGTGTAGCCCCATTGTAAACATAGAAAACCATAGACAATCAGTCTATTTAAAGGTGAGTTTGCCTTTTGTGCCTCTTGCTCTCCATCTAGCTCTGATGTTTTGGCAGTTATTTGGATGGTGTTCTCCCATTAATTAACAGAGCTGTCATAATTTACAAACTTCATAGTTCATTATGAAACAGTGGTGTCTCAATTGGCTGCAAATGTCTTTTAATTCATGTTAATGTTTCTATTTTCAGTTTATTACACCATTCAACAGTATATTTTAAGTCATTGCTATACGTCAGCGTCCTTATCTGTTGCTTTAGCCACAAGCTGTTATGTTATTCCCAAGCTTATACATGAACCACAAGCTAGCATACGGGCCACAGTACAAAATAAGCTGTGTCAGTATTTGATGCAGTGTGATGCATTGTATTGTTCAATCACTATTATACAACAGCTAGTCCCAACCATGCAATCTGATTGGTTGACAGTTATTTCCACAATAACTGTCATTCTGCTCAGCCCTGACTTTATGCTACAGACAACTGGTACACTGTTTCTTCAGTAACACATGCAACAACAGAAAATGGATACATTAGATAATGGCAGTAACAAATCTGCAGCCCATCTGGTCAGTTTCTGAAGATTAATTGCAGGCCTGCAACTAATCAGCTGTGATCAGGATACCAGTTGATAATGATATGCAGTGTGAAGGAAACTTTTTTTTTTTTTTTTTTTTTTTCTGTTCCTGGGGAAGGTTAACCAGATCACAACAGCTACAGTCCCTAGTGACAGTAAAAGCTTGTTTACTGCCAGTTAAAAACAAAACTCATTTATTGATATATTTCATGCAAACTTTAACTCAGACCGCAGCGTTACATTTCAGAGATCAGACAAAACAGCGTCAAATTAAAGATGCTCTCCTACCACAACCACAACGTTTACTGAACTACGCATTTGTGCGCTTTTGTTTGAGAAAGAATAAATATCAACTCGCACCGTGTTACCGTTTGCATTTCTGTGAATGTTTTAGTGAAAGTGACTGTCTCAAAATGACCAAACAGAAATATAGATAAATCCCTCAATCTGGTTTAACTCTTTACTGTGATAATTTTCCAGACTGTGACTGTTACTGTTACTAAATAAGAGGACAACTCAAGCCTAGCCTATACTTTATTGAATGTTATCAATTATAATTAAATCTGTTGCAAAATTGATACATCACCACTTTCAGGATGGCGCATCACAATGCATCAATGCATCTTTACACACCTAGCAGTTTTTTGTTTGTTTGTTTGTTTTTTACAATCTGGTGTAAATTTTACTTTAAGTCTTGTTTTAACTCTTGGTTCTTGTCTCAAAAGTGACTTTTGCTTCTTCTTGTTTTAGCACCCTTATCTCTTTTGCACTCACACAACAAACACACATACTCATAAGTCACACTCTGTTGGACACACACTGTGTGTGTGTGCGCGTGCGCGCATTGCCACATGGCTGCACTCACAAATGTACGAAGCTTTTTCTCACTTACAGAATCACACACGCATACTCCTTGTGGGGCGCTCGCTCTGTGGCTACTGCCAGGACTGCGACTCCATGCCAGACTCTGCCATGGTGCCAGTCTCCATGGCAACCCTTCTGCCAGTGACGTCAGCCCACCGCCATTCAATCTGACTGGAAGGATTGTGTCAGTATGGAGAGGGAAAAAAAGATAGAGGGCGAGAATAAGTGAGCGAGAGAGCGCCTTATTATTCACATAGGGAGTGTATGTGTGTTGTACATAATAAAGAATATGGAGACAGACTTTGGCTTTTGATCCGTGGTGCTCGTTGCGATGGCTGCAGACGGAGTACATTTGTACTCGCTCCTCAACCTTGAACAAGACACACATACACAATGCACTCGTGATGGTGTAATACCTCTGAAACCAGGCTATTGCTATTTATTTGATTATATCTGCCTAGATATCTCCCTTATCACCGCCTAATGAATCAACTGTCTGCATGTGTGTGTACACACATTAGGGCACCGTAATACAACTTGATAGTTAGTGTGATTTTGGCCAATGCTAATATCCCCGAAAGCTACAATAGCAAAAGTTTCCTCCTTTTTTTTTTTTTTTTTTTTTTTCTTTTTACTGTGTGCTCTGAGCATCTTTACAAGTTCATGATGTTTCTTTGGGTGTGTTGATGAATTAAGGTAGTAATATAATCATCTTGGTTGAAATTACAGGTGCAAAATTTGGCAAACTCAACCCATCAAAATATTAATTGGTAAATATTAAATAGTTCCAGCTACGTTTTAAGCCATTGTAAAATACTGATATGCACACTTATTGCACACCTCAACTAGGCTCTGCATTAATGTGTGTTTTAAAAGTGTGCCTTGCATATTTCAGCTGTTTATATGCTTAATCTACTCAATAATCTGATGAAAATCAATGTTTACATGCACACAAGTAATCCGATCCAAAATTACATGCATGTGTAGAGTACCACATAGTGTAGACGTTACTATGACAACAAATATCACGCGAGCCCAGTCAGAGTGAGATGAGCAGCAGTGAGCAGTGCTTACGTCTTTAATTGCTTTAAAATTATGGCAAACTCAGGAAAATGTACTTCACATGAAGACACCGTGTTCAGAGACACATAAGCAGGACGCTTGTCAGACCTCAGAAGACTTCTGCTTCCGCCATGTTGAACGTTATAAACTTTCGCTCTGAGGCAAACACACTTAAACTTTCTGATAGGGAATGTAATCGAATACAGGTGTTTACATGGTTATTATTCTTATATTTAAGAGATTATTTACAGGATCACCCTCAATTGCACTAGTCTATTCTCATTGAGGTGTGTGCATGGACATGCTCTGTTCCGATTGAGCTACGAGTCGGATTATTAATGCATTATTAAGCTGCATGTAAACATGGCTTTTGTGTGTCTATGAAGTACACGGCTTAAAACCATATTAAACATACTCTGCATATGAACTAAGTTTTGTTTAAATCAAAGGCTTGTCAGCTACAGTATTTCATGATCATGTGACCAAAACGTTCTGGAATAAATGCAATATACATTGATGGGCTACTAAAAGTTCTGTTTTCTGAAGCTCTGAAATTATGCTTACCGCTCATTATTAGCCAAAGTTAAAAAACGATTGTCAAATGGCATGACCAGCATCCTTCCGCGTACCTCAGTGGCTCTCAAAAGCTGCCACCGTCCACCACATCCTTTTTCTGTAATTTTGCACACACGTGATTTTCTCACGCTGCCGTGCATCACACGTTTTCTCGGAGAACATGTTTGAATTAGTTGTCTAGTGTCTTATTTATCTTATCTTTTAACTGATGGCATTGCTTGACAGTTGTTCATTTGTTGGTTAGAGCAGAATGTTTTTGAAAGTGTCTGCATTTTATTCATTTTACTGCACTTGTAAGTGTATATCTGTTTGCAGTAGAATTAAATGATCTATTACAGATAGATCTAGTCCCATTTTCCACATTTTATAAATGTTCATGTATTGGTATGAGTTTCGTCAGATATATACATGATAAATATCACACATCTGCATTAGCCCACAATAACCACACCATCGTAATCCAGCTTTTATTTCATTAACTTATGTATTGCAATGCATGTCACAATAGCAACGTATAGCAGTTTAATTGCAGCATCATGTGGCCATAGTACACCAACCTGAAACACTTCACACATAATGTAGTGTCTCTGTCTCAAATGGATCTGACATCGGTCCCTTCAGTGAAGATCTGTTTGAAGGTTTTATTCCATTTGGTGGATGTAAACCAACTTGCGCTCACATATGCGCACACCTCCATGTTGGAGCGGCAGGGTTTTTTTTTTTTCCTTTTCTTTTCCTGGCTGTCTGCATTCTTTGCTAATTTCAGATGTTTTTATTCCCAATCCTGTTCTCTGATGGAAAAAGACATGCCACCGTCATGGTTCTTAGAGATGCAGGATTTTAAAGAAAGGCCCTGTTTATTTATAGGCGCATTCATTATTTATCACCTTGGGCCATATCTGTAGATCTTTTTAAGCATTTTTTACCCTTTTATATATTATTTCTAGTCTTTTTCTTTCTTTCTTTCTTTCTTTCCCAGTTTCTTTTAAAGCAAACCCCTCAAGGGTATCAGCCACTGTCAAAGTGCAGTGTAAATTCACTACGAACATTCAACCCCATCTCCGCCCCCCTCCTTTGCATTGCCATGGCAACAGCCTGTTGCATAACTCCTCTCTGCAAAGTCTTGCCTGTCCGTCTCCGTGGTAACCATATCTCTCTCTCCCTCTCTCTCTCGTTCTCTTTATCACTCTCTTTTCCATCTCGCTGACTTTTTTGTTCTTTTTTTTTAACCCCCCCTCGCTCTTTCTCTCTCTTTCTCGCGCTCTCTCTCTTTTTCTCTTTCTTGCGCTCCCTCTCTTGCGCTCTCTCTCTTGCGCTCTCTCGCACGCTCTCTCTCTCTTTTTATGTCTTTGGCTCTTCATTCTTGAGTGTGTGCAGTCGTGTTGACTGCAGTACTTTAGAGTGCTAATCGCTAGGCTAACCCCAGGCTGTCCACTCCCAGCTGTAACAGTGGTAATGCCAAGTGCATCAGCTTCATGGTCTGCATTTATGTCCACTTCAAGCTTTTAACGTTGCAGTAAGCACTTCTCTTGGAGCTCAGTTAAAATTTCACAGCGTCTATTTTCTGAAAACTGAAACCAGTTACGAGGTGTACAGTGGTCATTCCAAAATCTGTGATATCAAAATGCGTTTAAGTTGGCAGCATCTGCTGTCTGACCAGTGAAATCGCCACATCTACAACTTGTACATTGTACAACACCTGCATTGGATCTGTTAAAACATTAAGGACACACTTTTACCATGAAGTGTTTAAAAATGGATTCTGGCATAATGATGGCTGCTACTGTTTTTAGTTATACAACATACTTTTGTCCATTATGTCCAGTGTGTCATACAGTGTCGTGCAGTTTTGCACAATGCAAATTGTTAAGCTTCCATACTTGATGGTTATATTATCCTCATAGCTCCAGTGCAAGACTGTTTTAATGTACATATGCAGTAGGATACATAAACATTTATATAAAATGCTAAACAAACCCATCGCTGTTGTCGGGAAGAAAACTTTGTATCTCCAAAATGAAAATTTTACAGGAAAAGGAAAAACCTGCTGTACTTTTAATGTAAGTCAGTGGAACCAGACTTTTTTCCCAAGTCATTTTGGTCCGTTGTTCATGAAATTTACACACAATGGAAACGGCATTTTCCAATTATGTCAAAAACAGAAAAATGACAAATTGGGATACGAGGTTTTCTTTTGACAGCAGCGAAAAACATGAAACTAAATTTACCTGGATTAGCATTATGGAGAAGTGAAACATTTTTATTTCTGTCGTGTTACAAATGCAGATGTTTAGTGTAGTAGCCCAGTATTACCTAAAAGTAATTCCAAAGTTCAGTAAATCCATCATTAAATATTGTTTGTTTCTTAAACTCATAGAAACTGAACTGATAGAATGATAGTGGAATGTTACTTCATGATAAGTGAACATGTTTCTGCAGAGACCTGGATGACGCAGGAGGTCCTACCTGTGTCACCAGTAGTGTGAACACATTGTGCAGTTTAAAAGGCGGTTGTAATGTTTTCTTTGTTTATGAACGTATGTATGTGTTTTAGTAGGTTCATTTACCTTTTCTTTACATCTTTGTCTGAAGGCTGATCACCTGATCTTTAAACATTGTTGACGAGTGACTGTTTTTGTGCAAATGTGAAGAAACCAGTTGTGCGATGATGCAGTGGAGGAGGTATTTGTAAGCGAGACAGGAGAGAGAGAGTAAGATAAACGAAGACTGCTGAAAGAGGAGACTGAGCTGAAGGTCAGCTGTGATTGGGTGTTTTTATGCTTCTCTTCTAGTTTACTGTCAATTTGAGTCTCTATGGCAACATAATCTGAAGTATTTAGGCTTTACTGAAGTCTGCTGTGAGGTTCAGACTATAATAAAAACTCTTTTTAAAGAGCTGTAAATTCAGATGGACTGTGATTTCAGTCAGTATAATTTAGTATGTTCAAATTATTATAGATATGGATTAACAGCACATAATAATGTAACTAAGACACCAGCTATTGTTTAACATTGCAGCGCTTACTGACTGGTCTGAAACAAGTCCTGAAATATTATTGGGACTTTTGCTGATACAGATGAATCTACAGCTTTTGTTTCAGCCAGCATTAGTGGCCATTTGATTCATTGGTTGACTACAAATTTTCACAGAAGCAGTTTTATTATTATTATTATTGTTGTTGTTCTTTTTAGTAATATTATTCTTTTTAATTTAGTAGAGAATTCTCCAAGTTCCTCGCTTGTGTAACACAGCTCTTCTGGTGGTTTGGCAAAGAGGAGGAGGCTGTACATGTTTCCTCTGTGGCTTCTGAGGCCTACTGACGCTGCCTACTGTTTCTCAGCACATCAGCCTGCAGTTCTGCAGAGTGTCTCAAGGGCCTCATCAGGCACAGAAGAACGCTAAACACTCGTCCTGCCCCATCCTGTGGTCAACTATGTGTGCTGTAGTTGAGGATATAAAAAGAATGTTTACTTTCAGATTCTCTGTTTTTTTCAGTCACAAAAGAGTGCGTACTCTTTGATTCCTTCATAAAATGAAATCAGTATTTCGTAGGGTTATAACAATTCATCATGTGTTATGCTATCTAATGCAGTTGCATTGTTTGAACACCAAATAATCGGCACCAATCAACAAATCACTCCAGCACTGCATCTCCCTTCCAGCTGTAATGTTGTTACGAAAATTGTGCAACAACGTAATTAAAGTGATTGTTTTTCTACATTTTAATTTGTTCAAAATATTGTAAGAATACTAAATTGTTAACCCATTTTTATCAGTTGTGCAAAACTGAAAATCTTTCTCCTTCTGTCATTAATCCTCTTATTTTTCTGTAGACACTTTTTCCAGCTACTACAATTGACGATTGCTTTGGGTTATATCTGCAAAATGTTGTGTACGTCTAGTCAAAGTAATACTGACCAATCTTTAACCATTCACCAATGTTTTTAAAGATCATTGCAGTATAATATTTTGTCCATATTGTGTGTCCCTACTCAGAATGACTAAACATCATACCTTAAAATATGAATGTGTTAAATGTCTGTTCCTCTTAATCTTTTAAAATATCAGGTTCTCATTTCTGGAACATGATTATGACAGGATTAATGGTGGTTCCACATCAATAACTAAGTTTTAGGGGTGTGTCCTGCATGCATTAATCTGAAAATGGTGATTCCAGTGCATCATTTTTGCAGTAATATTCATTATAGAAAGCACTCATGTCTGGCCAAAATAATCAGTTATTTAATTGATTATTTTAAATAAATATGCATTAGTAAGTTGTTTGTATTCAGCACACATTTGAGTGTTTTCACACAAGTTGTCATTGAACTGTTTCCTGAAGAATCAGAATCACAGTTGAATCGCTATGAAATCATCATTTACACCCTGACTGATTTTGTCTTTCTTTCTCATCGTCCCTCCAGCTCAGCATACGATCGGGATAATAAAGTGCGTGTGGCCATAAAGAAGATCAGTCCGTTTGAACATCAGACCTACTGCCAGCGCACTCTCCGCGAGATTAAGATCCTGCTCCGCTTCAAACATGAGAACATCATTGGAATCAATGACATCATCCGTGCGCCCTCCATCGACCAGATGAAAGATGTGTATCCTTTTAATGCCAGGCTGAGTTCAGGAAACACATGTTTTTTTTTTGTTTGTTTGTTTGTTTGTTTGTTTGTTTGTTTTTTGTTTTTGCTGGTCTTCTTTCTCTCCAGAACAAGCCAAAAGGTGTACACAGCACAAGTTATGCGATTATAGAGTTTGCACATTTTGAACCCCCCCCCCCCCCCCCCCCACTAGTGACGTCTCAAACGTTAAAAATATAATCACTAGCACCTCACTTGCTTCAGTTAAGCTCCACGTCCTGAGATGCATGCAGTATCATTTAGTGGAGCGCATGCAAGTCAGAAATTATATCAGTATTTTTAATGATGATACAGATACTGTGTTGAAGTGCCTTCAGCTCAACATGTATTATCATGTATTAACATATATTATCATGCAGCCACAGAATTTAGATAAGACATGCTAATAATACAGTAAAATTTCTTCTGTTTTAGTTTGTGCATAATGATGACCTCTTAACTGATACTTTTTTTTTGCTGCCTTTTTTAAGTAATTATTTTATGAAGTTTAATCATTGACCGATCTGATGATTTGGCTGCCTGTTGTTCTAGTTCTTGAAGATGAGGTCCCCTTCGATATCATAGCTCAACACTGATGGTCATCAACACTGATTTGTCTCCTCAAATGTCCATATACATGCACTCAAAAGAGCCCTCCTAATCAGATTCTCTGTTGTTTCTATCTAAGCGCTCAAAACCTGCCTGATTACAGAGAGAATTCATCATTTTATGCAACCTTGTCTTTTTCAATCAATGTCTGAATGTTTGGGTTCAAAAGAGTCTGACGTTTGGCTCTGAAACCCAGTTCTCTGTCTTGTACACAGCATAGTAGATGAGTAGGCAGCGGGCACCATAGTAAAGAGTTAATTTTAGCTCAAAAATCAATAGTCAGTAGGCGTTCAGCGGGGTCACTGGCAGCCTCTTCAGTTCTGTATCGTCAGTGCCTCTCGAGCTTCATGCACAGGCAGAAGCGGCCTCGAACAGCACTAGGAGTTCCTCCCCCTTCCTCAACAGCTCAGCGTTGGGGTTTTTTTGGCTGAATGCACATATCCAGAGTGTGGGATGGCAGCTGAAATGGCATGGATTGTGTGTAGAACTGCCATGAAAGCAGTCCCAGTGCATTTTGTGAGAATGGTGGGCAGATTCTTTCGAAATGTGAGGTTATAGAAGCCTGAATCCATTTTTTAACCTACAAGAATCAAATTGTGTCTTGATTTTTGTAGGCTAAGGAAAGAGAGCTAATAAGGATGGGCAATATAATATATGTGTGTCATAATTTAAATTACTTTGTGATGAGCCTTTTTTTTTTTTTTTTTTTTTAAAGCATAACGTAGATATGATTTGATACTTAAAGAACACTGACCAACTGCATGTATCATTAAAAAGAGATTAACATGGAACGCAGCTGTATAAGCTTTTGCATGTAATCAGGAGGTCAGAAGTTTGAGTCCTGATGATGCTGGGAGGCCGAGAGAGCAAAAGTGGTGCTGTTTAAATGCACGTAGTGGTAAGCTGTATGGAAAATGTTGTATTTTTTGTTTTTATGTTTTTGACAGAATTTATGCTGTACTGTTTTGCTTGGGCATCCAACTTATCAAAACCTAAAAATATGGAATATTGTGCTGCATTGTGTTTATCATGATGGCAGATGGCCTATCGCCATTGATATCAGGCTGAAATAAGCAGAAAATGCTGGATTGGGTGTTGGAGGGAGGAAAAAGAATGAAGTTGTGTTGTCGTGTTGTTTGCTATGTCTTTTTTTTTTCTTCTTTTTGTGTAAATTATGGTTACTTTTAGATGCTCATTTTAAGTTCTTCCATTAAAAATAGCTAATTTATATTTTTCATAGATAATTTTTCTTTTAAAGTACTATAAAATTATTGGATCAATATCGGCCGATACTCAAGGTTTCAGTGTATCGGTATCCGCAGTCTCTATAAATAGCATAACACTGGGGCCTACCACTGAGTACATCTTGATTTTGGTTTTAGACTGCTTCAAATCTGCATGTTTTTAAAAGTTAAAACAAGTTAAATAAGACTAAAAACAATAACAACATATCCTTGACACAAGCTTGCTCCAGCTACATTGTACAGGACCTGATGGAGACCGACCTGTACAAGCTGCTGAAGACACAGCACCTAAGCAACGACCACATCTGCTACTTTCTGTACCAGATCCTGCGCGGGCTGAAGTACATCCACTCAGCCAACGTCCTCCACAGAGACCTGAAGCCCTCTAACCTGCTGCTTAACACCACCTGCGACCTCAAGGTGCGCAAGATACATTAATGCACACACCATGTCTTGTACAAAGTCAGTTCCAACCACACAGTCTGATTGTCCTACATGTGATGCAAGTGGTGAAAAACATGCTGTTATCAACTGTCCACCAGTTGCTAATTAATGGCAATGGCTGCTTTACTCTAAGCTGTGGAAAGTGCTTTTTTGGTGGTTAATTATTAAAAATGTATATTTAAAATAGTGTTAAGATTTACTCTCTCTGTCATATTCTGTTGTTTTATTAATCGGTTCATATCATGTGAAAACCATCTTTTCTCACTTTGTTTTCATGTGGAAATGTTGAGTGTAGTAGGTAAACACTGCTAAAGTTTCAACATGTTTACTCTTAAATCCAAACAGTCCACATATGGAAAAGAAGACTTATATCCATCTGTTCAGTTTTGCCCTGCCCACTCACGATAAAGTTATAAGAAGTGAGTTAGGCCAGGCTACTTTTTGAATGAGGCACAATACAGGGCAGCGAATCAAAACAGAGCTCATTTACATACCAGTCTTAAAGGTTCAGTCACCAAAACAGCTTGTTTAGTATTAAGAGAGAAAGAGGGGATGGAAAATGGTCGTGCAGAAATGTTGAAAAGTGGACTTGAGAAGGAAAAAATAAAATACAAGAAATATGTAGTATATGGGCCCTTTTAATGCTTGTTTCTTAAGCACTTGAGACAACCTGAGTAACCTGCTGATTTAAAGAGTATGGTTTCTAAGCTCACAATCCATTGTCTTGTATTACTGGGGATGTTGTAAAGTGCTACCTGCATAAATACTTAATCATTTTTTTCCCCAACCTGTTTTTGTTTGTAGATCTGTGATTTTGGGCTCGCCCGTGTAGCAGACCCGGACCATGACCACACCGGGTTCCTCACAGAGTATGTAGCCACACGCTGGTACCGTGCACCAGAGATCATGCTCAACTCAAAGGTAAGATGCTTTAAAAATAGGGATGATGTACGTTCTTATAGCTAGTGGTGGGCAATATGACATTTTTACTTGAAGAGCACTGACCAACACCATGTTTCATTACAAAGAGAGCATAATTAGTCCCATTTATCTGGGATTAGTGCAGTGCAGGGTATTTTTTACTAATTTTACTTATGGTTTTTAAGAGAAGCCATTCATTTTATCCGTTCCAGTGTATTAAACTGTATATTAAACTCCAGGAAAACTAATCCTGAACCTGAAAATGTAGCTATATTTATAGAAAATAATCACTTTTAAACTGTAGTCATATGTACAACATTGATCAGAAAAATCACAATTAGAAAATTTCCCTAAATCGTTTAGCCCCGCACTAAACTTTCTGGGACGTTTAGTCACAAGTCTCTGTGTTGTCAGATACAAGGAGTTGATCTTTTATGGAAGGGTATAAAAGTTGTGCTTTATGTGAAAAGCAAGTACCAAAATTTTTAGCTCACTAAAAATGAGCCTTTTGGATTAGTTTGAATCCTAAAATATGGCACGTTGCGAAAGTGACAGAGTGAAACACACAGATCCTGGGGCTGCAATTTATCCTGGCAAAATTTTACTTATTTTATACTTCTCTTCTTGCTTACAATTACAAGAACTGTGAGTCATAGTCATCAAAGGCATGTTCCCCAACATGGTTCAGTTAAAAATTTTTAAGCATTTGAATTTCATTGGAAGTTGGAGGGCATATTTTGTATTATTGCACAAAACTAGTGTATTTTGCTTTGTTTGTAAACAAAGAACCTAAATAGTTGAAATTCGTCTCTCACAGGGTTATACCAAGTCTATTGACATCTGGTCAGTTGGATGTATTCTGGCGGAGATGCTCTCAAACAGACCCATTTTTCCTGGAAAACACTACCTGGACCAGCTGAACCACATTTTAGGTAGGTTTTTTAGCTGTTGACTTATAAAATGACTCTCCAAACCAGTTCAAGAAGGGTTTCCTGAAATTCTTGCATGTTATGTTACTTTGTTGATGAGCTCCACGTTTGCTTTTGTTGTACTGATACAGTCATATGCAAAAGTTTGAATGTACAATTCACAATGTGCTTTGCTGTGTCCTACTACAACAATAAACAGTAACATGTATCATTAAAAAACACAGATTTAGACCAAATACAAAGAGCTTTTATACACCAAACTGTGAACAGTAACTGCTTAAATTACACTCTGATGGGATGTCAGTTCATTATGGCATTTTACTCATTTGAACCAGATGTGTGTTCTGATTTTTCAACACGGAATAAAAAAAATCATACTCATAGTTTTTTAGTAGCCCTTTTTGATGTGACACTACTGTGTTTGTGGGCATCTTGTATAATTTAAGTTACTTATATTCATATAGGTTTTATTTGTGATAATTCATGTAAGAAGAAGTGGAAGATGAAAATTCAGCAGTGCGCAGGATATCTGCCCTAGGTCTGAAAGGAGATACCTCAAGGTCAGATACACACAGCAGGAGCCAGATCAGCGTTTGATGTTTATCAGCAGAAAAGCTGAATCGTCGTTTCCTGTGAAGATAGTAGAAGCATGTCAGCTAGCAGTTGTTTTGGTCTCACTGGTCGAGCTTCTTGTTCACCTAGTGCTTTGCCTTACCATGCGGCTTCCTGTCTGTGATGCTCTTGATTGAGTGCTTGCTGTCCGTTAAAGAAACAGTTCTGGCCTGTGACTTCTGTTTTTTACCATCCGGTCAGGATGGTTACACCAAAGAAAAGTGAATTTCAATGGGTGGGTCGATGATTGTTTGAATTCCACTTGACACATTTTGAGTAATAATGGTTTATGAGTGTAAGAGAGCTACTGTAGACAACCTCTATAGTCATTTTTGATCCCAAATCAATGTTCAACCTGGGCAGTATTTGCAAGGGCTCACATTTTTGACCAATCGCTGCTCTATTTTTTAAAATAAATATGTAAATCGTTGTGCTTTCACGATTTTTGCAAGTGTACAGCTTTTTCGCTATGCTGCTGGCAAGCCATGGATAAAGGAGAGATCACATTTGGAAGTATTTTGGCTAAAGACAAGGCAAACCCATTCCCTGGAAGTTTAACTCAAAAGCAGGTTAGAAACATTTTGCAATATTTCAACAATACGTAAAGTGAAGTCAAAGTTAATTTATATAGTGCTTTATACAACAGGCATTGTCCCAAAGCAGCTTTACAGAAAAATCCAGGTACAAGCCCCCATGAGCAAGCCAGTGGCAAGGAAAACCTCCTAAGAGCAAGTAAAGAAACCTTGAGAATGACCCAGACTCAAAAGGGGAACCTGTCTTCCTGTGGTTGACACAGAATAGCAAAACTATAACATGAGCAAAATGAACAGAGAAGAAGTGTAAAATATTAAAATACAGAAAAGGGGAAAAGCAGGTAAAGCAGTGGCTATGATTTAAATAGTTTGAGTCTGTGCAGCATTAGGATTATCAGGATGGTCAGTTCATGCAAGTTGAGGTTTGCACAGCATTGCACAGCGAGAAGCTCCATGCTGGTCAAACCAGAAGGCGGGCAAGCAGTGTTCACCCAGTCAGGGCAGGTGAAGCAATTGAAGCAATAGCATCAGACGACAAAGGATGGGAAGGGTTATTCAGCGCAGCAAAAAAAAATCATACAGGCAGTTAGTTTTGTTAAAAGACTGATAACAGTATACTGTGTAACAGGCTATAAAAGCTAGCCCTGCTGCGCTCTATCTAAACGGGAGAGCCAGAAGGTAACAAAGACATGAGGGCTCCCTGACAGGTCGGCACTCCTCTGCTCCACCGTCAACAAACTTGAGCAAGCGTGACTGCACCAGCTCTCCCAGTTTGCCATAATACATGAACCCCCAGATCTGCACCTTTTATCTAATGGGGAAAATCTAATTACCAAAGGCTTGACAAAACACATGTTTTAGCCTAGACTTAAAGTCTCAAACACTGAAGAGAAGGTTATTCCAAAGCTGGGGGGCTTTGTATGAGAAGGCTCGTCCCTCTTATGTAACTTTATTCTAGGTACTAATAGTAAGCCAGCACATTGTGGTACTGAGTGACAAGTCCATTTAGAGCTTTATATGTCTGTAAAAGAATTTTATACTCAACGCAGAGTTTAACTGCCAACCATTGTAGGTTTATAAAACTGGGCTGATATGGTCACTTTGTAGTTCTTGTAAGGCCTCTTGTTTGCAACGTTCTGGACTAACTGAAGCTTGTTGATGCTTTTACTGGAACATCCAGAAAGTGGGCATTACAGTAATCCAGCCTTGAGGTTATAAATGCATGAGCTAGCTTTTCTGCGTCCTGTAGAGATAATGCATTGTGGAGATGCATGAAAGCAATTTTAGTAATATTGGTTATGTGTGCATCGAAGGACAGATCAGGATCAATCGTGGCACCAAGATCTTTTACAGATGTACCTGATGCAACTGAGAAACTATTCACCGTTAAATTAGACAGTTGGTGTCTAGCAGCTTTTGGACCAAGAAGAAGAACCTCTGTTTTGTCTGAGTTGAGTAGGAGGAAGTTACTCAACATCCAGCCTTTTGTTTTTTTACACTGTCCTCAATCTTAGGTTGATGTTTATCATCTGGTTTTGTCGGTGTATACAACAGTGTCACCGGCGTAACATCAGTGGAACATCATATCTTTACTTTTGTAAGAACAGATACTTTACTCTTTACATTGACAAACTTGTGGCAATCAATAAAAGAACGTGTGAACCAGGAAAATAACTGTTCCTGTTATTCCTGTTAAGGTTTTTAGCCTATCTACTAAGATCCACTCTAAGATCAAGCAGAACCAGCTAAGATACCCCTTGGCCGGAGAATAATGAGAGCTTGTTTACAGTTTTCGCTAGTGCTGTGTCTGTACTATGAGGCTAAATCCAGAGTGAATTTTTTTTCGTCTTCGGGATTCCTATGGAAATAGAAACTTATTTGGAAAAATCTAGTTGCCACAGTCTTTGAAAAATATTTCGAGTTTAGTCAGGTGCCTTTTACACTCCAGTTGTCTGACAGTCTGTTTAAAGCTTGATGATGATTATTGTGCCATGGCACAAGCTTTTGTCTTTGACCTTATTCTTTTTACTTTTTTAGTGGAGCCACATAATCTAGAGTAGAACACAAAGTATCCTCTAAGCACTCAATCATAAAATGTAATGCAGTAGGTATGGATGAGCAGCTGATAGAAGGTGAAAGGTCTGGGAGGTTTCTGATTAAGCTACCAGCTGTAAAAGATCTTATAGTGCGCTTAACGGGATAGCATGGCAGTGAACATGTATTAATGACTAAAGTGGATTTCCTATGAGATTAGGTAATGATCTGAGACTCCTGTGCTCTGAGGGAGAATGGCTAAATAGTAAGTTTACACCAAAGGTCTAAATGAAGTCAAGAGTGTTGCTGCAGTAATGTGTGGGCCTCTTCAAGAGTGAAACCAATCGAGTTTACGATAGATACAAACTTACTTAGTGGATCCTGTGGTTTGTCAAAGTGGGTATTAAAATCTCAGACGATTATTTCTTCATTCAAGAGCATTATTAAACTTGATAAATGGCAGTTGATTCAGGGAACAGACACAGTCTCAATTGTGTGGAAACTAGGTAGACTCTCAAGGCAGCTGGCAGATGGTTGATTTTAGCCTATTTGTCTGCTGCCTGCCCTTGGCACTGGTTTGTCCATGACTGACTCTCCTATGCTGATGGCCATCTGAGAGAATACATGCTCTGCTACAGGACATGAGAGCACCCACCTGCGAGGGGTGAATACCGCCCCGACTCCGACTAGGCCCTTAAAAGTAGACCAATTATCTACGACGTCCACGTTGTTTTCTGAGCACCACTTGGACAACCAGCAGTTCAGTGACCATGTCCTGCTATAGATTTCGGCACCACGTCAAACTGGAATGGGACCAGAGCATATTACGGCATTGGACGTCTCCTGGGCTAATTTGTGCACCTCTTTAATGTTATGTTATTTCTGACTGCAGCAGACAAACATCATTAGTACCTACAGTACATGAATGATTATCCTTGAATATGTACGGCTAGTTAGCAGCTTCAGTTTCCCTCAAATGTCCAGGGCCCTGGCTCCCAGTATTCAGCTAATTGCTGACGTTGCTGGTGCCCCTAAAGGAGAAACTGTTTTTACGTGCCATGAAAAAGAATCACCTATAACCAGAACCCTTTCAAAAGATGTCTAAGGGGGTGTCTCGCTGAGTGGGGCAAAACTGTTGGACATGTGAATGGGAGAGGAGTGGCACTTGCATGGGGAAGCTTTAGCATTTGCTTTAGCTTTGCGACTATGCGGCCGGCACTACCCATTTGCCCCACTGTGAGGGCTCTGCTGCCAAAGGTGATGGTCGTGCGAACTGTCCCTGAGGCAGCCGGAGCTTCCAACAGTGAGTCTGAGCCCTGCTGGCTAGCCCTGCTCTTTTCTAATTTCCGGATGAACATTTCCAACTGTACAAGCTAATAATGCTTCTGTCACTGGTGATTGTGAAAGAGGCAGAGCTGAACATTCTGCACTTGGAGCAAAGTGGCAGCTCGTGGTCTGCCATATTGATACTTGGGCCGCTTTTCGGCTTTTCGAGTTTTTTCGAGGTGTCCCGGGAATCCAGTGAAAGGAAAAAAGTAACCTCCAAGAGTTGGGGGATGTAATTAATTGCAGTATGCAACAACTACTTCAGAATTAAAAAAAAAAAGGTAAGAGACTAGCAAGAAGAGCAGAGAAAATGGCAAACACTCCCGCTGGCAGCTTTGGAAATCAGGAACCATTCTACATTAGTGTAGACCACAAATAAAAGTGGACAATTTGATTCCTGTTTTTCCATGATAAGACTTCCATTTATTTATTTATTTATTTTTGTTTGTTTGTTACTTTTTAAGATTTTTCTATGTGCTCTTATGACCGAAAAACAGCATTATATGTTCAGACGGTGCTGCTGGATGTTACGATGAAAAGTTTGAGAGTACTTTGTGCTACCTTTTCTCATTTTTCCTGAATGTTTGATTGTAGAGTTATGGAGCCCACTCATTTTGTTTACAGGCAGTTTCATTCCAACATTTCAGCATAAAATATTGAAAACCGTTCTGTACGAATTTTATTTATTTATTTATTTTAATCTGAAGTGTTTTGTTCTTAGATGTTCATTTCCACATACGGTTAATCTTCTAAAGAAAATAGGACCTATGTCAATTGATGTCAACTATTATTTACCATATATTGTGGGATAATATGGACATATGCACAGTGGTACAATGATGCATTATGGTACAGAGTAGAATCGAACAGTAGGTTTATGGGCCACAGTAAGGGAATTTGGCCTGGTTCTGTTCCGTTTAGTAATCTCTTTTAGAGTAAGAAGCAGAGCTTGGACACTTTCATTTGTATCCTATTTTACCAGTAGTTAGTTATAGTTTAGTAGTTTTTATGGTTTTTGTGAATCTTTAAATTCACAATTTTTTGTTCATTAACTTCAAGGCTCGCATCTTGTCAAAAATAATTGGCAGATTATAGTTACACTGATGGTAGTGGCCTGCATTCAATATTTATCAGATCCTTTGTGTAGAACCATGTACTATAGCTACTGTTGCTGTCACACAAACACCCTGTGCAAGCCCTGGTTTTGAATGACCTTAAGGAGCAGATGTTTCCCTGTTGATAACCACCTCATTTCCTCATTCTGCTTGTCTGGGTGTGTCATTACATGTGTAAAATGGGCCATTGTAGTGCCATCTCTCCCTAACAGCCCCTGATCCTGGGAAATGGCCCGAGTGCTGTGCTTGAAAATCTCATGCCTGCTCCTGTGTTATAAATGGTCTCTCATAGCAGATAACATTGATGATTGTGTCTTGCATGACAGTAGTCTGCTATAGACTAGAGCCTGATTGATAACCAATAATAGCGTCTAATGTCATCAAATATTGGGCTCCAGTCTGTTGGTTTATTATCTCTTATGTTGTTTTTCACCAGTTATCTTTAAAACATTTTGTGTTAAAACATACTATCCTCTTGCTGAAGGTTGGGTTTGGATACATTTGGATACATTTTTTTGTTAGTTTCTTGTTTTCCTCCTCTTATTTTAAGCATGTTTTGTGTTCATGTTTTCTAGATTAGCCCATTCTGTTGTCATAACAGAAAGAAGCTGCAACTCCTAGTTTAGTAGCCTTTATAAAGGCAGATATAAAAACAATGAAACCATTTAAATGAGAAATATTGGCCCACAAGGACATTTGGATTGGCCCCACAGAAGGCTCCAAAAAGAGAATGTTATTCTCTATTTTTTTATTCTTACCTTATGTTTCCTTGAATTCTTATTTTAAGTACTTTTTGTGGTAAAGTGGAGTCTTACATGCTTAAAGAAAAAAAAAATAAGTGAGCAGTTACAAACTGTAAGGAGCATAACAGGCAGTGGTACATGGACAAAAGGGGATTTGAAGACCAGTTGTGTGAAAAATCTATTTGAAGGCAGTTTGCGTTGTATGTAAAGAAACCATTGGAGTATTCAAAGAATACAGTCTTACAATATTTACTGGCAACATATGAAAACATAAAAGCTAAAGTTGTTAGTTCTTTTGCCTCTTTGGCCTTTATCCTGCTGCAGAGTTAATACTTTGATTTAGGCACCCCAGAATGAAATACAGTTTTTGAGAAATATCTATTAATTGTATAATTAATCAAACTACTTATAAATATCTGTAATTTTTGCAGTATGTTACCAGCACCAAGAAATTTGTTTAAACTTGTTGGCCAATTTTATCAGCCAAAGGATATATATTGGATGGCCCGTACTTTAGACATACGCTTCCACTAAAACATGTAGGAGAATGTGTTTGTGGGTGCACATTTTGTATTGTGTGCTTCTGGTTTTAACACAAGTAGTTGTGACTAACTGCAGTGTTAGATGGAGGTGTTATATTTTTTTTTTTTTTTTTTTTTTTTTTTTTTTTTTTTTTTTGTGTGTTCTCTGAGGAAATCTTTAAAAAAGTTATGCAACAAAGCTCTGAATCTCAGGAAATAGAATGGAGAAGCTCTAGCTAATTTTATGTTGGCTGGGCTGTCAGTCAAGTGATGCAATAATAGCACATCTTTCTGCTGGTTTCCCCTCCATTTGTCTCTCTAACGTCTTTCTTCTTCTATGTCTGCCCCCCGTCCATGTTTTCCCTTATACTTTTTCTCCTTCACTTACTGTTCTCTCATTTGTTTATTTTGATCCTTTTTTCTTTTCTCCATCTCCTCCTCCTGTTAGGAATCCTTGGCTCGCCCTCACAGGAGGATCTGAACTGCATCATTAACATTAAGGCCAGGAATTACCTGCTGTCTCTGCCGCTGCGCTGCAAAGTGCCCTGGAACCGCCTCTTCCCTAATGCCGACCCTAAAGGCAAGTGTTCACCTCCACCTCTCTGATGGACGTGCCCAAACAAGGGGGAGGTGCATTTTTTCAGGTTTAATATTTCAGAGCCGCTGTTTGTTAAGGCATGCCTTACATGCATCAGGAACACAGCTGCTGGATAGAGCCTGAAAACCAGGAGAATGTTTCTCAACCAGGCTTTCTCAGGATTCACCTGGGCTTTTTAGTGTGTTGTTCCTGAGATGCTACTCATTTGCTGTGTTTACATGCAAAGATTTCTGCCAATGTGATTAAATACAATCTGACTGTAAGTAATCCAATCCAAAATAACGCACATGCGCAGAGAACCACTTGCAGTAAATGTTATCATGACGGCGAACATCAGTGTCCAGCGAGAGTGAGACGGATTTTCAGTTGGCACATGCGATTTTAATTGCTTTAAAATATGTCTGACTCCGAAAAATGTACCCTCATGTCCTTAATAAGGAAGCGGCGAGAGGAAGATGTCATGTTCTGAGACACATAAACTGGACACCCAGGCGTTTACACAGCTGTTATTCTTCTATTTAACGGATTGTTTACAGGGTTACCCACCTCATTCTGTCGGGTAGAAGTTGAATTCCAATTGGCCTCAATCGGACTAGATCATTTCGATTGAGGTGTGTACATGGACGTATTCTATTCCGATTGAGCTATTAGAATTATTAACGTATTATTAGGCTGCCTGCAAACGTGGCTATTGACATCCTCCATATGAAAAGGATAAGAATAGGAGAAAATGGAAAAATACACAGTACTGTGCAAAAGTTTTAGGCACCTGAGAAAATGAGATTTAAAAAGCTATTTATTTGGACAACAGCCATATATTTGCCTAGAAAGATACTAGTATTACAATGAATACATACAATAGTAATGCAATAAGTAGAGAGCTGTTTGTCAGTGTGTTTAACCATTTCATAACCTTCCTCAAGGCAGCCCAACTTTAATTGTAGTTCTCATGCAATACCTGGTTTGACTAATCAGTATTTAAATGAAGTATGCTAGTGATAGAATTCAACTGATCTTTACTGTGGCTGTGAGCTCTGAGGAGAAATCTACAAGATCATCTACATCTCACAAGACAGCTACTTTTAGGAAAAACTAAATTCTTGTTACCTTTTACTGTGTTTTTTTAATTCACACTCTGATATATGATGTTTTCACAAGTTAAAACACTCTGCCTAGATAATGATTTTAAATAATGAGCTTAAGACTTTTGCACAGTACTGCACCTCATATCCTTCATACCCATGACAAATTTAAAAAACTCAATTAACAGATCAAGTGTAATGAAGTACAGTAATACATTTCATCTTGTTTTTACATGGACTGTTTTTGACCCTGTTCTTGTTGGCCTGCAGCCTTGGACCTGTTGGATAAGATGTTGACCTTTAACCCCCATAAGAGGATTGAGGTAGAGGAGGCCCTGGCTCACCCTTACCTGGAGCAGTACTATGACCCCACTGATGAGGTGAGCTCAGCTCTGGCAAGAAGCAGCCAAAAGATGATCAAATGGTGTTTAGACTTGATCTAAATTCCAAAACCACATTCTGACCACTGTGGATATTAATAAAGCTTTTGTCCACAAACAGCTCCTGTTATCTTGACATGGTACAATGCAGACAGCATCAATCACTAATGACCAGCATGACCTATGACGAATGTTTTGTCTGTTTGTTAGTGTTTTGTGACTATTGAAAAGTGTGTTATTAATTGCTTAATTGTTGTGTTTGTTGACCAGCCGGTTGCTGAGGCTCCATTTAAATTTGACATGGAGCTGGATGACCTGCCCAAAGAGACTCTAAAGGAGCTGATCTTTGAAGAAACTGCACGTTTCCAGCCAGGCTACAGAGCATAACCTACTACAGGTACAGTACATCAGACACATTTACAGCACAATTACACTAAGAAAATTGTACCCAGTTACCTCATAGCCAAGCACTGTCTTAAACATTCAACCCCTTAAAATCCAAAAGCCTGTATGGTGCCTGCAATACAATTTTTTACTTTCATAATTGCAAAATGTACATATTAGTTATAGCTCTCACTGAATAATTTACAGTAGATACTGAGTGATGAAGCTTAAGATTTATAACTGAATAATAAGCCTGCGGTTTAAGAGATTCATTTTTTCACTTTGTTTGGATGGTGTTGTTAACCCAGTCATGTCCAATAACTAAACATAGCGTGATAAGGTATTAGAAAGAGCTTACTGTTGTCATCGTAGTCAGTAATTATTAGCAATTCTTATGTCACCATACACCATAAATACTAGTACTACTACTACTACTGTGTTCAATTAAATCAAGAAAACTTGCATTAAATTGTAGAATTATGAGTAATATTATTACTCTTATTGTGATACAGATGGTTCTTCAAAGGTTCTTTAGTAAAAAAAATGGTTCTATATAAAACCATGAACACTGAAAGAACCCTTTGCATAATTAAATGTTTCGTGAAAGAGTTCTCCAAATTGATGGAGAATGTGCTTTAGATGGTTCTTTTATTAAACTTTAATCATGTAGAGGGTTGATGGATTTATATAGCACTATTTTCTTTATGAAAGGACCCTTGAAGAACCGTTTTTTTAAAAGAGTGTAGCATTAATGTTCATGCTAAAATCGAATGAAGCTATTGTAAGTGAAATATAGGCAAAGTAGGGAGATTAATTTGACATTCTCAGTGGATTCATTTGATGATTCTATTCATTGCTATTTCTAACTGTATGTAAATGCTGTATCTACTGCTATGTCATAAATGGATCCACAGAGGCAGAAATATCCAAATATTGATGTGATATGACAATAATAGCTAAGTTATGTCTGCTCAGTGTGCATCATTCATGGTGCATCAGGTTTTCATTTTAATGGTCCAGCAACAGTCTAAAATTATTTTATATAGCTTATGTAGCCAGAGTCTGGTGCAGATCTACCAGTAAGTACCGTAATTTCCGGACTATAAGCCGCTACTTTTTTGCACACGCTTTTAACACTGTGGCTTAAACAGTGATGTGGCTAATTTGTTTTTTTACGGGTTAACGAGCTTCATGCCGCCAAAACATTTAGCCTCGTCACATAAGGCCAATGAAATTACCGAACAGGTCACAGTGGACCAATGAAACTGTTCGAATGAAATCAAACGCACTCACACTAAATTCTTCAGATCAGTCATTTTGCGCTTCATGCACACACCCTCATCATGGAAAACACACATATGCTGCATATGATACAGCTTTCAAGTTAAAGGCCATTTAGAGGTGGACCATCGTGGTGTCTCAGATTTATGAGATGAGAAGGCCTGTCCATCAGGGTACGGACGACTCTGTGTCAGCAACTCCCTCCCGACTATGAGGAAAATGTTATAAACATCCGCAAATTCACTCAAACAAGGATAGCCAAGAATTCCATTGGACCAGACAACATCATAAATATGGATGAAGTACCTTTGATGTTTGACCTGCCTCTCACTAGGACTGTTAACAAAAAAGGTGAATCGCCTGTCACGCCTTGAAAACAACTGGCCATGAGAGAAGAACGCATTTCACTTGTGTTCTGAGTTGCTTTATTTTTTTAACCAGCCGTGTTACAGGCACTGTTCGGAAAAAAGCATTTACAGTACGTATTTAATTAAAAGTTTAAAAATCTTTCTGTGTAAATATCTCATGTTACAATGTGGACACCTGCGGCTTATAGACAAGTGCAACCTGTATGTGTACAATTTTTTCTTTTCTTTTCAAAGTTAGTGGGTGTGGCTTGTATTCAGGTGCGCTCGATAGTCCGAAAATTGCAGTAAATATTTAGCTGCAGAAAAAAACTGATAAAAAAATACTTGTGGGCTGGATTTAAGGATAAATCCTAAATATGTGATGAGGCTTTAAATTCTTTACATTTTACATTTATTACATTTTTTTTTACATCTAACAGTACCTGTTTCTAACTTTACATCACTTCAGTATTTTATCAGTCAGTTGTTAAATGTCAGTAGTCCTATGTGAATTTAGTAGTGTAAGAAATTTAAATTGACTTCTCACCCATATGGTTTGATTAATTTGAAAAATTTCAAGCTCAGAAAATAAATGTCTGAAAGGAAATTTAAAATGCCTAATATGAACATTGACTGAATTAATAGTATGTTAATTACAGTGGCTTATCTCAGGGGCTTATCTCATTTCCTGCCTTTTCTAGATGTGGCTCTGGACTTGATCGTGCTGGCGCTTCTGTCTCTTCTCAGTCTTCATCATCATCATCATCATCCTGTTCTTGCTGAACCCCAGAACTACAGTCAGTTATCAGAATCATCACCTCCTTTTCAACCCCTAAACTACCATCCGGAGATGGAATTTATCCTTGTTAACCCCCTCCTTCCTCATGCTCATGCTCATTATTCTTCCCCCTTGTATCTTGTAAGATTTGAGTTTAAAAAGAGGGTTGTGTACATGAGGAGGAGGAAGAGGATAGAGTGCAGGCGGACCAGAGGATCACAGAGGGTTTTTGCTTCAGACAAACCCTCGGCCCTGGTCACGTTTTGTCTTATGCTTCAGTAAAAGTCTGTGGTTGTGTAACTGCTGTGCTTTCTTCTGTTCTAAGCTTCATGTCAATCTTACTCCTATGAAACTGCTTTTCTGTAAAGCGTCTGTAAAGCCATTTCTTAAGTCCCTTTGAGGCCAAACCTAAAGCAGGGAGAGACTGAGGGCTCTAACCTCCGTTACCGTTGCATATATGCAGTGGACACACATTTATTCATAGGGTGCGTCTCGAATTTGCTCAAAGCGCACACGTCTCAATTTGCCAAGGTGCCATTTTTTTTAGGCTTTTAATTAACTTCTCTACCAAACTCTACAAGCCTGTACTCATATACGTTAACAGGTACACGCCACGTGCTCCTCGAAAAGAGCTGAAAATGTTTTTATTTCTTTTCTTAATGTATTACTGTTGCTTAGCGTGTTGTAGAAGTTTCTGCATGATGCACAATTCTAGCTGTGTCCGGGCTATCGAAAGGCAACTTGTACTGCATTATAGCATTGACTTGCCTAAAAAATTAGATTAGATTAGATTAACACAGCATTGTAAAATCCTCAGTCATGTCGATCTAGATTGGTAGAAAAACAAATCTCATGAACTCAAGCACCAAAGAAATGACTGCTTTTGAGGTTATTTTGGCACCTTGGAGAAATGTGTACCATATGTGTCCATATTGTTAATAGTAATAGACTTCTAAGGCAGGGCATTGCCTTAGCTGCCTATAGAGTGCTGGTCAGGGGAAAGTTCCAGGGTGGAGGTCAGCTCTGAATCAAGTGCTTCTGATGGAAAAGAAGCACACAGGGCTTTTGGGGAGGGCTGGGATGGGGGGTGGGGGGTGTGAGGTGTCAAACTTTTCAAGGTTAATTAGTGGCTTCATCTGGCCATGTAAAATGTTATTACTGAAACACTTGCGACCTAAAGTACAGTGCCTCCTTGTTGTTCTCTCTTTTTCTGGTATATCTTTGTCGCTCTCTCGCTTTCTCTTCTTCCATTGTGTCCCCCCTCCCCTCTGTTTCTCTTGCCTTCTATCAATAAGACTGTGTCCTTGCATGACTGTTAAAAAAGCTTTCTATACAAAGAAAATGGAAGTGCCACACTGCTGGGGATTCCGCATTGGGACTCTCAGGTTTTTTGTTATATCCAACCTTTCTTGTTCCCACATTTACTATATAGTATAAGATGCTACTTTTCTCTCCTTTAATAGTGTTTATTCCTTCTTCTTTCCTCAATTCGCTTGTACATTTTGAATGCACATGTTTTTCAAGCCAGGTTCCTTTTAGCATACAATGAACTATTTTGGAGATTTTTAAAAGAAAAGAAAAAAAAAACAACAACAAACTCAGCCGGAAGAATCTTGATGTCAGGTTAAGTTGTAAAAGAGGACAGTTTGAAGTCGACAGCCTCTAGCCATGTAGGTGTTCACTACAGGAAAACACAACCAACCTCCCATTTTACTAAACGCCAATCAACGCTGTGCTTTCTTGCTTACAGTGAGCGATTACATGGTTGCATCAGGAGACGATGATGAACTAGGCTTTGGCAGTAAATGAACGAGACGCAGTAACTTTGCGCCACCTAAAGAGGAAAACAGCACTTATTGATGAACTGTTGGAATGGGAATCTTATCAGGTAGCATTGGGAGATAACATGATGGGAAAGAGACAGATTTTTAAGCTGTCTTTATCTTTAAGGCTTGAGCACCATGTTCCCCTCTTACTGGACTTGCTCTTTGGTGCATTGACCCTTTGCTGCTGTTGCCTAAATATACATCCAGCATGGTGCCATCTAGTGGCAGTTTGGCAGGTGCTGAACAGGATGTTGGTTTAGTCGAGCAGAGAATGGGCTGTTTTTCCTTGAAAAGCACTGCAAAACCCTGTAAGATAGCTTCAGCCAAGTCTGTGTGCAGCCTGTCTGTTCTGTGTGCCTTTACTCATCATGAATAACGGTTTATTGTGCAGCTTTGTTTCGTCTGGGATCAGTTGTGATTTTTGCGGTATATTCTTAAATACGTATATATAAATCTATATTTAAAAATACAGTAAAGCCAACAAAAATATATATCTTAACTCTGTTGATTTATGTAATTTTAAGTCCCATTTGCCACAGCTTTTGTGATTTTTGTGATTTTGAATTTTGAGAAGGTGAAAGGCTTTATTTCTGCCTCTTCATTTGAACCCCCTCTCCCACCCCCCAGTCTGTTTTTTCTTTTTGAGTTTTTGGATGTTTTGTGCAAAACTTTTTTTTTTTATTGTATAATGAATGTCATGTTTCTAGTGGTTATTAATCTTGTAACAGAATTGTTTCCATGTATTAAACTCCTCTCTAAGGAGCGTTCTAATCAATGGATAACTTTTGTTGTGAATTTCACTTACAAGTTTAACATCTGCCCCTGCCCTGGGTTACCTTCACTTGAGTGTGTTTTTTTGGGGTGTGGATGTAATCATTTTATGGGGGAGACATTAAAATTGAACATTAAAATATTAGAAATGTGTTGTACCTTGATTTAAAAAAAAAAGTGATTATTACAGAGGTTTGTCTTTGCTGCGGACAGACAGCCTTCTTTATTACCAATTATTACCATTATTTGAGTTAATTTTGCATCTGCCAAGTTATGTAACCTAGACGCACCAGAATAAACACTGTATCCTATTTTGCTTCTTAGTCGCTTTGTTATTTGATATATGAATTCAGCACACAGCCTAAGCTAATTTACTATTTTATAGGGGCCATATCTTATTTGTTTCTTGTAATTAAGGTCAATTAATGACATTTGTTTACTTTTGTTTACCAAAAATAATCTGGTAGATGAATATATTCAGCCCCTTATTAACCTTTAGAATGAAACTGCTGTAGTTATTGTGCCTTTAAGACTATTTTATGTAAACAAGCTTTGTTCTGATGGCCTGTATTGTGCCATATTCAATAAGCAGTTCCATCTGAAACACAGCTTAAAACTTCAGCCTTAATGGGCAGAGCTAAATGTATATAAGCATAATAGGCAGATATACAGCAGGCTTCGAAAGCCTGAGATCACACTGAAAATCTCAAAATAGCATTTTGGGGGGGGGAATTCTATGAGTGCTAAAATAAAAAACAAATATTCCAGATTATGCTTTTGCCATTTGTCACTATTCAAATTTAAGCAAAGTTATGACATATTGAGGTCTTTGTACCAAAAAGGTTTTTATTTATTTATTTTTTGTCTGATCTCTTACTTTGAAGCTTGTGAAATTGATCTACTGATCACAGGCACAAACTTGTATAGTCTGTGCCAGCTTGAGTGCACACTTCAAAGAAAAAGGCATACCAATTAATTATGAAGTAATTGAAATTCATGTTAAATTTTCTAGTAAAAAAAAAAGTCGTTTTTACTTTTCACTTACACTGATAAGTTCATAATGTGATTTGAAAAAATATAAATATTTGTATTAAATTTGAAAATAAAATGGGAAAAATGAGCAAAAGTGGTCTCAGACTTTTGGATGCCACTGTATATGTATCTATGTTTTGTGACATCACAAAAACATGGGGCCTCATTCATCAACCATTCTTAAGAAGAAATGCGCTGCTGTCGGAAGAAAACCACATATCTCCATCTTGTCGTTTTTCAGTTTTTGACATAATTTGAAAATACCTGTTTCCCTTTATATCGTGTAAATTTCATGAAGAAGGAACCAAAAGAAATGGCTCAGAATGACTTGGAAAAACATCTTTTTCTATTGACTTACATTAAAAGTGAAGTAGGTTTTTCCTTCTCCTATAAAAATACCATTTTGCATATAGAAGGTTTAGTTCCAACAGCAGCAAATTTCTTCTTAAAACCCACATGCCGTTTTCACAAAGATTCTGACATTAACTGGTGTCTTTCTGGAGGTTTGTTCTTGGATAAGAACAGAATCTGCACACACTCAAGAGCAGAAAGGTGTGAACAGTTCTGCAATTTAAGCACATGTCTTTAATCTGACCTAGACTTTTTCTTAGGATCTTTAAGAATGCACTTAAAAAAATATAGGAAGATAGTGGTGAATGAGGCCCAGTGACTTTAAAATGAGCTGTTTCTGCTCATCAGTTCATATGTGGACAGAGGGTGACCAGGAAAGTAAAGTGACCAGGAATTTTAAACATTTATACCGCACCAATTTCTTAATTTCAAAAACTAATATTGACCCTCTCTGCGGATTCACTCTGTATGGTTGTGTTGCACTCGTCCACTCTGCTGGACTGCGTGGCCTGCCTCTGGGTCAGAGAAAGATGGGGGGAGTGTGAAGGAAGGACATTGTGAAGGAGGAGGATGATGTCATAATGGCTCTAAACTAATTTGCTCGTTAAGGCCACTGCTCCTGGAGACTTGTTGCCATGGGAGCCTGTTGTCCTTGACGACTGATGGCAACAACATGGGCGGCAGAGAGACAAGGAGATTAAAGCACTGGGAGGAGTAGCTGATCTACCATGCGTTATAATTAGACCACACTCAGCTGCTGACCCATAGACTTGGAATAGGAGACATTAATATAGGTACATAGTAATCATCCGAGGTGAGAAATCTTAACGAATCGGTGGAATCCTGCACACATTTATAAGATGCATTGTAATGAATGATACATAAAAGGTCAAAGCTGATGATACCGCATTACTTCACAGGCAGAATCAGTATGTTATTAAGCCTCCTTAGTAATATATAAGTTATAAATATGCAATCAGCACTTTTATAGTACATTATATTCCAATCAGGAAAATGTAAGTGGTCTCTTTAACAGAATAATTATTAAAATAAAAGTACAATACCATAAAAGTACTATTGTACTTAGCATGCAGTGCTGTCAAAAAGTATTTGCCTCTTCCCAGTCGCACTCAAATGTTTCAGATCATCAAGCTACTTTTAATGTTAGACAACAATAACCAAAGTAAACAAACAAAATGATGTTTTTTACATGATGATTTCATTTATTGAAGAAAAAAAAATGATGTTCAGCCCTAATTGGCCCTATGTGAAAAAGCAATTGACCCTTAGCTGCTAAATCAACCAGTTAACCAAATTCAATTGTCTATTAGGTTTGATTTCACAAGCCTCACCTAAGCATGATTACTGCCAGAAGTGTGGAATCTAAACATTTTAATAGAACCTGTCAGGCAATGTGAAGCAGACTAGAAGGTCTCAAAAAACATGTGATGCTACATTCTAAAGAGATATAAATACAGATGCCAAACAAAGTCTTTGAAATCTACCAGTCTGGACAGGGATGCAAAGCCATTAAGGCTCTGGGACTCCAGCGAACCTAGAACAATGGTGAATCTATCCAGGAGTGGCCAGCACATCAACGACTCCACAACGTGTTTTGTGACCAGAAGGAACATCTGAAGAACTGCAGCCCTCAGTTGCCTCAGTTAAGGTCAGTGTACATGATTCCACAGTAAGAAAGACACAAAAATGGCATCCATGAGATAGTTGCAAGGCACAAACCACTGCTGACCAAAAAGAACAAAGGCTCATCTCACATTAAAAAAAAAACCATCTAGATGACTACCAAGACTTTTGGGATAATATTGTGTGGACTGATGAGTCAAACGTGGAACGTTTTCAAAGGCGTGGTTGCCATTACATAAAACTAACTCTGCATTCCACAGTAAGAACATCACCCCAACAGTCAAACCTGGTGTCAGTGTGATGTTCTGGGGCTGCTTTGCTTCTGCAGTACCTGAACGGTTTGTCATAATTGATGGAACCATGACTTCTGCTCTCTATCAGAAAATCCTGAAGGAGATGGTCCACGCGTCAATTTGTGACCTAAATCGCGAGTGCAGCTGGCTTATGCAGCAGAGTAATGATCCAAAGCGCACAAATCCACCTTTAAATGGCTCAACAGAAACAAAGTTTTGGAGTGGCTGAGTCAAAATCTTGGCCTGAATCCCACTGAGATGCTGTGGGCAAAAACGGGCAGTTCATGCTCAAACATAAAGAAGCTGAATATAAAAGAATTCTGCAAAGAACAGCAGAACAAAATTCCTCCAAAATGATGTAAAAGACTCATCTCAAGTTATTGCACATGCGGTTGTTTCTGCCAAGGGTGGCACAACCAGTTATTAGGTTTGGGTGGACAGTTACTTTTTCGTATGGGTGATAAAGGTTTTGAATAAATCTATATCTTCAATAAAAGAAGTGATCATTTCAAAGCTGTATTTACTTTGGTCTTTATCTTATATTAGTTGGATGATGTGAAACATTTAATTGTGACATAATTAGCAAAAATAGAGAAACCAGATTAAGCGCAACTGCAGTCAAATGCATGGTGTGGCTCCTTTATGGAAACTTTAAGACCAAAACAGGGAAAAAATATGTACCCATGTATGGTTCCACAGCACACTTTGTCATGTTCATCATAACTTTCATATTTCATAAGCTACATTCAGAAGCCGGGCGTTGTATGAGGCTGTAACTCTTCTTTTCAGTCAAATAGATGGTGATGTAATTTTAAACCCTTATAATAAAAGAAGCTGAACTCAGTTTTTTTTTCTTCTACTGAAAGTCGACCCGTTTTTCCACAACTCTGAGCTATAAACTATAAACAGACAGTGTCTCTTCAGTGATCTGCTCTGTAAAAATTAATCTTATAAAATAATACAAACAGTGAAAGATTGTCTTTCAGCAGTAAATATATATGTAAGCATATAGCAATATGTGTGATCATAAAGCACATTTGCTGTTAATTTGAGAGGAACTCAAATTTACAATAAATAAATAAATAAAATAAAAATACCTTTATTTCATGCAGTTACTGAATAATTTGCCTTATAATTTGGTCATGAAAATTCAAATGGAAAAAAAACTAAATATACCCTGGAGAATAAGGGGTTAATCTTTAATCTTTAACTGTGTAAGACTTTATTAACCTGAAATTATTACACAGTGACAAGTTTACCAAAAAAAAGTGAAAAAATTTGTACCACCAGATGGCCAAACTGACTCCTGACACAGTTGGAGTCCGACAGGTGATACAGTAGGCTATAAGAAAACAGGCTAATCTCTATAGTTAATATTAACTAATATCAAACCATAATATTCGTGTATCTTCTGGACTATCTATGACGCTAAAGAATCACATTAAACGTGCGCCGTTTTGAGGTTGTTTCTTTATTATTTCGCCAGAGGGAGACAGAGTGACGCATTAGCCGTTTCAGCAGCGGCGAGTCTGGATTATTAGCTCTCCAGGAAAAATGATCAGTGTGTTAGGAAAATTCAGTTTTCCAAGTAACAGTTCACTGTAAACACTTAATAGTAAATTGTGAATACGTTTATTTATATAAGCAGATACAGATAGGTGAGTAATTCTGGTCGACGACAGTGTTTGAAGACATTAAAGGTATTAAAATGTTCTTACACATTAGGATAGAGAGGTTTATTTCCCTTGGCTGAATCTCAAATGGTTCCCTATTCCCTATACAACGACTTCTAGACCCAGATCTGCGTGCACTTTATGTCCAGGAGAGATGGGCTTTACGTTTGCATTTTTTTTTTTTTTTTTTTTAGTTTTCCGCAATCAGTGAGGTGATGTGTGAGTGAGAGCATTGTCTAGCAGTAACTGTTTTATAGCCACGGAGAGGATATGCTGTGAAAAATTTCGTCTTAAAATCAGCTGCAGCAGAGTTGTTTACCTCTACCACGTGGCTCTGGTGACGTAGACGGCTGCTGCGCGCTCCCGCTGCGAAGTTGGCACTGTCAAAAAAATAAACTAAAATAAAATAAAATAATTAATACATAAAATAAAACATACATAGAAACAAAAAATACGTATAAATATATAATAAAAATAAAAGAAAAACAGGCTAACAGGCTGAATGGTCTTCGTTACTCTGCTCTACCGAGATTGGCTCTTCCGCGGAGCTTCGGCGCGGCCGGTTGGCTGCGGATGAGCTTCGCTGATTCTGATTGGCTAGAATGCTCTTATGGGCGTGGCCTCGGCGCTCCTTCGCTAACATGTCTGAAGCGCTGATGCAGCTGGTTATCAAAACAAACGACCTACAAAAGCAGCCTGGATCAGAGAGAGGGGGTCTGCAGAGCGAGCGCCTGAGGTTTCAGCGTGGGAATGAATTAAACTGCAGCTACTTAATCAGCGTCGAGCGCTTCACATCTTCAAGTGCATTGAACGAGGCTTCGGCTTTTGCATCATTTGATGTGTTGGTGTTGCTAAATATATCGGTTTCTTGTATGGTGGCGACGCTCGGCTCCATTTTGGAGGCTACGCCGCTCTCTCCTAAAGGCTTATTGATCGGGCTATGAGCAAGTTAGGCGATCTTTCTGCAGTTGTTGATGGACGTCCGGGCTCAGCGGTGGGCGATTTTGTCTTTTGCTTGCGTTTTGAATGAGGACGGAGAGTGCTAACGCCAGTGAGAGGAGGGGAGAGCACATCTCCAGCATCTCCAACAGCAACAGCAGCATCAGCACGCAGCTGCATCTGGACATCGCCGTAGCCACATCATCATTATTTTCCCATTGAGAGCAAAAAAAAAAAAAATCCGCAGAGTCAGTATCGAAGGGAAGGAGCATGATAACAAACTGAGCGCACACGTAAACACAGAGAGCGTCGTGACACATGCAGGGACCTCAGAGCTTCTGAATGAGACGATCCCTGCCCTGGGGGGAAAACACTTTCTCCACTTGCTCCAGTAAAGGTAGGGGGGCTGTTGATGATTTCGCCCAAAGCATTAGCGCTCAATAAATTATTCAAAGTTCCACGCGTTAGCCTGCATGACGAGGATCGCTTCTAGCTCTGCACACTTGGCACGATTTCTTATAAACACTTCTGCATTGACTCCTTATAATGGGGTTTTATTATAGGGGCTGGAGTGGCTCAGCGAAGGTCACGCATGTTGACGCGCTGGAATTCCTCGCAAATGATACAAAACGCCACCCAGCTGAGCGCTGCGCTGCGTTTCCAGCTCTTTTTTCCCCTCGTGTTGTCTGTATAAATATTGAGATTGCGATAATGTGGCGGTGTAGAGTCGAGGTGGCGAGAGAAAGTGTGTTATGAAAGGAGGATGCAGAATGAAAACATATGACATCATCAGGACGGCGGTGGTGGCGACGAGACGAGCCTCCTTATTTAGGGGGGGGGGGAGAAAAACAACAAGCCTCCTTCCTTTTTTCAGCCTTCAGATTATCCATCCATAGCTTCACAGTCAGTGTCACAGCGGCGTTGGTGCTGTGTGAGGCAAAAGTAGCCTGTATAATAACAATAATGATAATAATTCTTATTGCAAGTATTTTATTAATATGATTGTCGTTATTATTATGCACCTGCATCCCAACTTTGTATTATTATACTGTCAAATACAAATTATGTAGCAATACACCCAAAAATGACACAATGACAGTGACAACAGTGCAGCACAGGATGTAACAACATGAAAAATATACATTCTCTCTTTGTTTTTTTTGGCTAAAATAATCTGCAGAGTGCTTTTTCGTGACCGTAATGTATTTCAGGCCCTTTCCTCACTTTATTATTTATTAGGTGTAGCAGATGCTCTCTGACGCATAGGGATGAGGGGCTGTTTTTTCCCAGACCTGACAGACCTGCTGTCTGTTTATACCTGTCCACTTTGTCACACACCAATATTGAAAATAAATGATGCCTTTAGATTTTTGTCCCCATTCTCTGGCCATGTGTAGCCTACTGACATAGAGTGGTTAGTAGGGGCGCGTATGTGGGCTTTATTCATAAGACTGAATGAGTTTTATACTTTTAGCATTAAGTATATTGGCCCTAATTTGACTGTTATTCATAAGACTGATATTAATTGGTTTCAGCCACAACACTACAGCATATTACTATTTTTAAAATGATGATGATGATGATGATGATGATGATTATTATTATTATTATTATTACTACTAATAACCACACTGAACACGCAGCTTAGCCATTTATATGTATAAATTTACGTAGTCATTAATTACAAAGCGATTATCAATATATTTTCCCTTAACTTTATCTCTAAGATCATCTTATATTTATTTACACATCCGGGTTCTCCTCGTCCTTTGGGCCCTCCTCTTCAGCATCTGATTGGCGCGTTTTCGTGTCAATCAAGCGACGGGCCAGCCCACGTGGTGACGTTTCTGGCGACAAAAAGCCAGTCTGATCATAAACACAAAGAGAGCAACAAAGAGCACAGAAATGTACACGATAGCGGACACGCAGGACTGTCAGACAGTGGCTACCTGTCCAGGGCTCAGTATCTCAGCTGAGAGGAGGCAGTAGAGCAACATACACGCTGCCGTGAAAACTAAACTAATACTCAGCTGAGCAGAAGGACAAAACCCCCTATGTCAGAGCTTCACGCTGAGGCGCAGATCCAGCTCAGGTGGTGAGTTCAGGTTTTTTATGTTTATTGCACTGCTTGTGGATTAAAATCCTCTGTGAAGTTGTTTGTTTATGTCCATGTTCCTACCGTGTGGCCAGTCTTTGCCATGCCAGTCGTTTTGTGTGGAAAGAGGAAACGTTTAGCTACTTCCATTGAAAACAACGCGGACAGAAAAAGTGGTTTAAAATCTTGAAAAATCACTTGACATTTGGACAGCAGCACCAAAACAAGAGTGGAAAGTGCGCTCGTCGAGCTGTCCGCAGTAAGCAGAGCTCAGTTCTGGTCTTTATTCTCCTTGTGCTCGGCGAAGAGCAGCACGTTGCTGCTGGATCTCTTTGTTTTGCATCCATGTGGCTCTCTGCGCCCCCCCCCCTCTTTTCTTTCTTTGTGTGCTCTGAAAAGATTCGCGCTGACAACGACGACTTTCCAGCGTCTGCATCTTTATTGCACTAAATCACCGACAGTACTACAGTATATATGTGCCTAAAAGAGGTTGTCACTCATGAACTTGGGGGGAAATGCATGTATACAACAAACAAACCAGGCTTCAGCAGGCTAGACGAGGAAGTTTACATTGAGGATAAAAGCAGCAGCACATGCAAAAGAGGCAAAGACAGAGGAAAAAAAGAGACAGGAGGTGAATTGTCATTGTTGAGGTGCTCTGTCTTACCCGAGGCCTTCCAGCAGGATCTTTTTCCCTTCTTTTTTTTCATACTTAGCCCTAATCCGACAGTATTAATCGTCAGGCTTGCTGAGATTAGCCTCATCCTCCAGCAGTCCAGGCTCATGGCGAGTCCTGTCTTTGTTCTTTAACGACAACTAATAAAAACCTGTCGCTTCTTTGGTGCTTTAGTTGGTCCACCAGAGCACTGGACTCAGTTTTTCTGAAAATTAGAGAAAGAACCCAAAAAGTGTTGCTTGCATCTGAGCAAAGATTCATGTTGTGCTCCATAAAACACACAAAGTAGTTTAGTGCAGGTGCGCCAAGCAAGAAATAAACCTCAGTCAATACTCTGTTTAATGGAATAAGTGTATATTAGTGTAGACTCGTCTTATTTATGTGCAGTGTGTCGGCAATACTTAGTTTTTTTCTGTTCTGTTTTAATGTTGGAGTCTGCAGCGCTTTAAGCTCTGCAGTTTACTATAAGGCACTGAGGCAGTCCTTTAGACTGAACCCATCAATATCTGAAAACGTCGATTTGTTTTGGTCCAATAGTTCACTTGAATGTTTGCAAATCGATCCAGCCATGTGACCAAAGGTGCGTTTTGTCACCCAGTCTTGGGCTTTGGGTCACGTAGGGCTTCTATTTATTTATTTATAAACAAAACAATAGAAAATCCTTTAAAATTGATTGTTAATGAAGGCAGGAAAATTGCATGCAATTACCAAAAAACCCAGTTTGTATTGCTGGATGTTCTTCCATGTTGTAACTATGTAAAACAGTTACTGTACAACAAGCAGAACAGGTTCTGTGGCATTTTTCATACCACAATAAATTCAGTTGTCTGACATTAATGGGTTAATACGTGCAAAATCGCACGCATATGTTCTCAATGTAGTGCTAATAACCCAACAGCTTAATCACACGCTCGACTTTAGGAGCCACGCAAGCTTTCCCCCCCCCCGTCCTGCGTGACGTGCGCGTGCACTCTCTGTGGCCCAGCGGTAGACTTCCTGTTCTGCTGCGGAAGTGGCTTTGTTTTTGTTTTGTTTCAGCCATCCTGGGCCCTTTCATTAGTGCCATGTTCCCACCATTATCGTCAGTGCCAGGATGGGAGATGTTCCCTCAGCTGTGAATGGAATTTCCAAGCTCACACCGTCGTTAATATTTTGGGAATGGTAGCTGGCTTGGCTGGATTGTACCAGCAGTCAAAGCATGAGTGTCTCTCCAGTACAAACAAGCTGAGAGGAAGCTGCTACACGGCTATAAAAGGACATGGCCAACAGACTGTGCAAGAAAAAGACAACCGTAAACACTGCTGATTAGACACCATGGCTTTTAGAAGCCGGCAGAGACCCGTTGCACCATGACATCTCATTATCTGTAAATGTGTGAAACATGAAAACCAGTTAGCCTTAGTAACTCGGCATGTCTGTTCAAGCCAACCCAAACTGTAGTATTTTATACCTTCATCTAATGCAAGCCATGTCTAAAAGTGTCTAGAGCCCTTCTTTTTAGATAATTCCACCTCTTTGAGGAGCAACTGTTGTAGACACAGGTTTTCAGTTGCTTTCATACAGCTTGTATAGTCTCCATAGAAAAGCATTGACCAATAGAACAGGAACAGCCACACATGAGCCTAAGCTTACCATGCCCAACACCAGGCTTTGGCTAGAAGTGTATAAAGCCCCCCCCAACAGTGAGCTGTGGAGCAGTAGAACTATGTTCTCTGAAATGAAGGAGCTCCATCTAATATCTTTAGGATGACTTGGGTTGGCTAGTCATCCAGTCATCTAATTGTCATCGGACTTCATTAATGCTCTTGTGGGGAATGCAGTCAAATCCTCACAGCAGTGTTCCAACTTCTAGGATAAGGTCTCCCCAGAACAGTAGTGCTGCTGCAGCAAGCAGCACAATCTCTATATTAATGTCCTTGATTTCAGAAGAAATACTGGATCCATAGGTGTCTTCAAACTTCACCTTATTAAACAAGATTAGGTTCTATAGAGGATGGACAGTATGTGCTGACTATATGAGTGAAGAGTGGGGTGTACAGTCGGTCGGCTCTTTCTGATGTACGACGCAAATGACCCTCAGCTGTAAAGAGAAGAACATATCTCAGTCTCCTCAGGGCTGTACTACTTTAACATGCCTAAACAAGGGCTTTGAGACAGAGACTGAAATATGTGGTACTTGCTAGAAGAGGGAAAAACTTTATTCACACTTCATTAGGTTTGCACAATGGCTTCATTGCTTCACTGGGCAATCTAACTTAACCTGTGAGAGCAGGAAATGATTAGCTTTTTCTCTTCTTCTTGATTTTAGTTTGTCACAAACTAGGAGCTTCATAGCCATGTCTCTGCATGTTGTTCAAAATTAATCTCTTTTTTAAGTGGACAGTCTTTTAAGATGTATGCATTTTGGATAAAGATTAGTCTTTAACCTCTTGCAAGTCAAGGTTATGTGTAGGCTTTTTGAGTGATCAGTCTTTTTCTTCTTCCTTCCTGCTTCCCTTTCTCTTTTTCTCCCTCTTTCCCTGCATTTCTCTTTCCCTCTCTCTTCCACTGCCCCCCCCTCTCTGAAGGTTGTTTTTTCTCCTGTGGTGTTTGTGTGGAGCGTGCCACACACCCACTCCACAACAACGACGGCTTTTGCTTGCATCTTCCAGTGTTTCTTCTGTCAGCAAGTTCAGCAGAGCTGTAACTCATCCAGCGCCAGTGCAGACGAGCCCAGTGAGGAGAATCACGACTGTGAGATGGTGAAGATGACCAAGTCGAAAACCTTCCAGGCCTACCTGCCCAACTGTCATCGCACCTACAGCTGCATCCACTGCCGAGCACACTTGGCCAACCACGATGAGCTCATCTCAAAGGTCAGCAAACACATTTGAGGGATACACAAATAAGTGGACCAAACCAATAAACACACACACACACACACACACACACACACACACACACACACACGCGCGCGCAGAGCCACTGGCCTTAGAATTGGGTTGTCAGAATTAGTTGGTTAAACTTGGTTGCTTGAATTCCTTAACATGCGTTTTAAATTTTTTTTTTTTAATTTAAAGCAGTAAGGTGGCACGGTGGCGTGGTGGGTAGCGCTGTCGCCTCACAGCGAGGAGGGCCTGGGTTCGATTCCCCGGCCGGGTGACTGGGGTCCTCTCTGTGTAGAGTTTGCATGTTCTCCCTGTGTCTGCGTGGGTTTCCTCCGGGTTCTCCAGTTTCCTCCCACAGTCCAAAGACATGCAGTCAGGCCAATTGGACATGCTAAATTGCCCCTGGGTGTGATTGACTGTCTGTGTCTGTCTGTCTGCCCTGCGATGGACTGGTGACCTGTCCAGGGTGTCTCCTGCCATCCGCCCGAAGACTGCTGGGATAGGCTCCAGCACCCCCCCGCGACCCTGAGGGAGAAGCAGCTTAGAAAATGGATGGATGGATATTTAAAGCAGTGATTGATTGTTTGCATACTGCACCCAATGAACACACCTATTGATATGCATTAATAACCTTATAGTCTAGTTTAGCTTTTTGCCCTGAAGTATTTTGGAAGGTTTGAAAGATCATGCCAGATTTTTATTGTTTAACCTTAAACTCTTATGTGCAATCATCAAAATAATCGGTAGTCTCACAAGGCTATACGTGATTTTTGTAATGAGAATACACATCTGAGGACCACTTTTGGTGCTGGATTGTAGTGAAATCTGTCAATCAATAATGACAGCCAAGCACAAAACATGGATTTATTCATATGCACAAATGTACACATTAAATTCTCACCAAACAATATCTGCCAATGCCTCTGTCCTCTCTTGGTTAGTGCTAATTCCAATACGGTTCATACAGTTGCATCCTTTTCAGTAGATGTTAGGGCTGTTCTGCAGCACTGGGTTTTGTTGTTTGTGAGACACACACACACACACACACACACACACGCTCACCTAATCGGGTAGTATACGTCTATTGTTGTCACTGATTAGCGGTGGAGGCACGTGCTGCGCTTTCAGACGCCAAAGCCGATAATGCTGCAGTCAGAGATGATCCAACGTCCACCGCACCTGTCAGGATCAATCACTCCTACCTATAACCCAAATCGGATCTCTGTGATTGTTTTTGTTTACTTGTTTCCCAGTTTGCATCCTGATTGGTTTGGCACAAACTGCCTTTCTTTTAATGACTGGAGGTTGGTTTGTTTACTTTAGTGAAGACCGTATGGTTCTTCTGTGTTCATTGTACTATAGGTCAAAGTTGTTGTGTGTTTGTGACTGCATGAAACAAGTGTGAAAGTGATATGGAAAGTTTGCTTTGACTGAACAGTGACTTCCTGTTCTGCGGTGAGCTCCTTTGAGTCATTGCAGTCACTCAGTGGTAAAGCTAAGCTATGTGTTTAGACCTTGTGCACTTGAGGAAACAACACTTCATAACAGCTGTACGAGTCTGAAACTGCTGAATACGCTCGAAAGGTTTCTTTCTAGCTGCCAGTGACTTTTTCTGGATAATTTGTGACTCCCAAAAGGAATGTCACTTGACTCGTACTTCCAGCCCGTTATTAGAGAATGAATTGAGAGGCCGTTCCTTGCTCATTTGTTTGGCTACTTTTGAGTTTTACTCTATTTTTAAATGTGTACACACGTCACAGTTTTTCCCATAGCATGTTGCCGTCTGCGTGACCTATACAAAAACTAACAAACCCTCTCCACCCAAACAAGAAGCATGCAATCAAATCAAGTCACGTCTCCTATCGGCTTATCGAAAGACAACAATGGACTATTACAGAGCTAAGCAAACAGTACACTTGTGGTGGGGGGGGAATGTAGCTAGGCTGAGTTAAAGTGACCATGACAACCAAGGTACATTTTATATTGGTGTTGGTCAGCTGATATTTAATAGTAATAGCTGCTTGTTGACACCCAGGTTGTGTAAAACAGGCCCAGTTCCAACTTTCTGAAGAAGTTTCCCTTCACTACTTCTCTGCTATCAGTGATCCTTTATCAGGTTCGACACTCGTAAGGTCATAAAAATAAATGGCAATGATAAGAATTTTTGTGCTCTGCTGTGTATACTGAGAACTCCGTACTGAGAAGTTGTGTGGCAGCATAGATGAGGTGGATACTGTTTAGGGAATGAAGCCAGTCCTGTGGTTCCTGAATAGCCCCTGTGTGTCTTTCAAACAGGTGTTCTGCCGCACAATAATGCAATGTTGTACTTTGTTATAAAACAGTTCCAGTTCTAAAATATGATTGGCAGAGTTAGTTTAAAACCTCAGTAAAAACATTTTTTGTTATTAAAACTATTGTGCTGTTTAAATAAATCTGACTGTTCTCAGAGAGCTGCATTGCTTGGTGAAAGCAGTGTGTATTGTGATTAGTAGTAATAATTAGGGATGCAGTGATATGTGAATTCTGTACCAGTATTTGGCAGAGATGATACAAATGGCAAGGTTTTCTTTTCACATGTCTGAGATAAGGTCAATGCCAGTTAATCAATCAATTGGAGCAATTGGAATAGTATTACAGTGAAAGAAAGCATTTATTTGTAGAGTGCTAGAAATGCAGTAAAATGCAGACATTTAGTATAGCCAAGCTTTGCTTAAACATTCTGCCTTTCTGGAGTGCTAATTATCTGCCTATACCAATATGACACCAGTGTCATCCCTAATAATAATGCATCATATTACTTACTGAACATTGGTGCACAGTTATTGGTCATTGTATTTTATAAAAGCAATAAACCAATCAAGACCATGTGGCTGTGATTTTACTATGTTGTACAGTGCCACACAACATCATTTAACCTTGTGGGTTATTGCTTTACTCTCCTCTAGCGAAGCTGATTGGCCCACTACGAAGCCTGTCAGTTATGTCATTGACACTGATTTGTTGCTGTATTGGATATAAAGCCAAGATAAGGCCAGTCAAATGAAGAATGAGGCCATGACATTATAAAAGGAGTGTTCAGTCAGCAGGCCTCCAGAGGCAGGACAGCCCATGTGTCAAAACACACAGAGTAATGCTCTTAGCACTTAAAAAAGCTCTACATGCTCTTTGGAGGTGAGTTAGAGTAGGTGGGGAAAAGGAGGTGCCTTTCTCTTCTTCCTCTCTCCTCTTCTCAGCAGTAGCCAGGGCCTGGCATTACACATAAGCTGATTATGTCACTTTGTGAAGATCATATTCTGAGTCTTTCACTACCCATCCGGCACATGCGAACAGCTCTGTGTTAGCCCATTCAGCAGTTGAGCCTCATTTAGTTCTGTATCCAAGAGTAAGAGCTGGAAATTATAGCGCGAGTGGCTCAGCGATTTCTCAACATTTTGCTGAAGATGCCACTGCCGATGGCCCAGTTTTCAAAGCGTTTAAAGAATGGAAGGTATTGTTGGCTCAGAAGGTGGGAAAGCTGTAGAGTCTGTTTTGCATACTGACTGATCTAGACTTTTATTTTGTTTGATGCCATGCTTTTATTTTCATCCGAAGAGGTGGCCATCTTGGAGAATTTTCTAGTGTCGCCATCCACTTTTCAAAGAACGTTTGAATGATTAATGCCAATTTCACTTTCAGTGAATCCCCATTCAAAGAGCCGCGTATGTCACTTCATTAAGTCTTTCCCATCCTCTTATCGATGCCGACGTGAGGTATCACTTTTTTGGGCTGCCAAGAATTGGAGCAGCATTAAAAAGCGGATTAGCTAGCCTAGCGCTGGCCAAAGAAAAGCTCAACTCACATGCTGGACTCTTGGAGACGCATCAAACGGAGCTGGGTGGTGGAATGTGTGCTCCATTGTGAAAAGGCTATGCTAAGGGCTCCCTGCAGTAAGTCTAGAGGCAAACCACCCTGCTCCCACACACGCACACGCGCACTGTCGTCCATATAGCCCATCCATCTGCTTCTCCTGGAAGGCAAGAGTAAAACTGAGTCTCCTTGTTTACAGATGGTGGTCAGGTCACTGCATAACCAGCATTAGCTTTAAACAGTAGCAACAATGTGTTGGAGCAGAACGTTTGAACGTTTTTTTTTTTAAATGTTATTATTTATTTATTTATTTATTTAATCCTGACCGTGGTGTGATGCTGCTGTCAGTCAGTGAAAATACAAAAGCCAGTGAATCATGATTTGTGCTAATGCCCTTTAAACTTTACATTATCATCGTTAAGTTGTTTATGTTTATCTTAGGGCTGTTGATCCATTAAAGTAATGATTAATCACATTATTTTGTGAAGTTAATTGTGATTTAATCAGATTTGTCTTGTCTGCTCTTTATGACCCTAAAAAAACGACTTGTTCCACCTAAGGAGGTGCACTTTGTGAAATGAGCTTTATCAAAGTGTATTTGATTGCTTTCAATAAGTCAGTATCATTATCATGTGAACGCAGGGTACACATGACCCTGAACATAATAAATCCTGTTATTTACATATGGTGAAAACTGAAAACTGCTTTCATCACCAATGTGAGAGCAACAGTGATTGCATGTTCCGTCTAATAAGTAATTATAAGCAGTTGTATGCTAAAGTTTGGGTACTGCTTAAAGGACGTGTTGTTTTTATTGGCTTTCTAAGTGAAAATCAGTTAATACATTCTCTACAAAGAAAACACTTCTGCACGTTGATACAGTTACTGTTTATTTCCTGAATTTAACATACTAAGAGAAGAAAACCAAAAGTTTATTTAGTATTATGTCTTTTTTCCCCTAATGTGTGAAGTTCAGCAAATAAATAGAAATTGTACTCTGAAATGTGTAGAAAACTGTGGTATTTAAGTGTGTCCTCTGTAGAGGATTTGCTCAATTATTTTCCCTTGGGAAAATCAACAGTTTGTAATTTAATATCTAAATAATTGCATGCAAATATAAACGTGTGTTTCCAATCATGATTGTTGCCTCTTGCTCTTGCACTCGTACCAGTCATACAACTGAAGCTTTCCACTTTACTATAATTTTTTTTATTAGTTTGCTGCTTGTTAATGTATCCAGAGGTCTCCTGCAAACATTGTCCAGTGTAGTCTACCGAAGTTGGTCATGGTATAACTTTGAAATCCATTCAAATCTGTATTTGAACGATAGTTTCTTTCATAGCAGCATACAGTGTGCGAGAAATTGGTGGTTATGTTAAGAATACTTAACTGTGTATAAATAACACATTCAAATGTTAAATATTTCGACTTGAATTAAGGGCGAGCAGTATGCCGAGATTTTGTTGTTATTGTGATAAATTACACCACAATATGCTTTTCTGAGCATATCGTGGAGATGTCACAACCTAAACAAAGCTAAATCACTCATTCTTTGTAGATGTCTCGCACCAAATATTGTGCATCATGAACTTTATGTTTATATATAATTTAAATATATCTTTATGTGGGATTGTTTGCCACATCACCCCAACTTTGAATCATCTCCTTATATGTCCCATGTCTTTTTGTATGTATGTATGTCTGCCCACACGCCATGATTATCATGCTACAATGAATCTTGCTTTGAAGGTTGAATTTTGACCTTATTCTGCAGCAGTTATTTGTTTAGGGCTGGCTTGATTTAATCCTGTTACTGGAAAGCTCCTTCTGCCTCAATGCACCCAACAGATTACCCGGCCCTGTTTATCAGATAGAGGCTTGCACCTCTTAACTGCACCTGCAATCAGGCCCTGATTGAAAAGGCCTGGAACAAACCCGCCATTGACTGCAGCTTCTCTCAGGACCAGGTGCCTTTGATAGGAACAGTAAATGACCCACTTGTCCTGTTTTAACAACACTGGTCTCAAGTTACTTTAGCGGGCTGGTGGGAGCTAGGCAGGAGAGAGACGAGCCGGGTCGAGTCAAATGGGTCTACCCACCAGCGCAGACCTGAAGACACGCAAGGGCTCAGCTAAGAATCGGCTGATTGTTTGGGCTGTGAAAAAGCTTTGGCTGGGTGTAGACGCAGAATCCTCATAATTTTGTTAGATGTTTTGAAATCTGAAGATCGGGCTGCTGCTTTTTCATCCTTATGTGGCGATCCAGTAACAAAAGATCATTGGGAGGAAGATTTAGGAAACTATCCAGACCTGTGTTTATGTCTGAAATCCATTTGAACATCTTTTTAAAGAAGGTTTTATTTCTTAACACATCACAGCAGTGGCATACGTACTACAAAGTACAGTAATTTTGAATGAATTTTCTTCAGTGTTTGATATTGCTGTAAAAGTAGGTCTCTTTGTTAGTGGGTCAATGCGAAGGAATGCTGTTGTGAGCTAATGATTCCCTTTTAAAACTGCTCTTTAATTAACCTAAATGGCAAATGTTTATTCTTTCACTCCATGTAAGGAGTAGTTTGTCTTCAGGCAAATTACCTTCACATGTACTTCACCCACCCCCTGAGCTCAGAAGTGATGTCAGATGCCCCACAGGAAAGGTTTTTTTGTTTTGTCGGGTTTTTTTTTTCTTTTTTTTTTTCCTTGTTGTTTTAATGTAATCAAGGAAAAACACTTTCACTTGGTGTCAAATAGCCATGCCCCGTGCCCTCGTTTTTATCCCCCTCAACCTCCTGCTGTTATAGCAACAGTTGGCAGGCATGTCCACTCAAATGGCCGAGAGGGCCAACATGCATGGCTAAATGTAGATCTCTACAGACCAAACATACAAACTCCTGGAATTCTGAGCCAGTTCAACAGCTCAAGCTGATTGTTTTGCAGAGTCATTTTGTCTGGCTGTACAGGAAGGCACAGAAAAGGTTCCTTGCAAGGTAAATTTGCATCATAGATACAAGGAACTAGTTTTCTTTCAGGGGAAAAGTCAAAGACACCTTTTAAAGATAATGTGAGCTCTTTGGTGAGAGAGGCACATTGTGTAAAATTTGCCTTTGGCTGAAGGTGGATCAAATGACCTTCATGGAACTCGGCCCATTGGCTTGTAGTCTTATTGTTTTGCCAGCTTTTCATTACCAATATGCAAAGTTTTCTTTTGTCACCCAAGTAAAGAAACTTTAAGTACAGTGAAATATGCTGTACTTGTTCATGTTCTTTTTCAGTGCTAGTGTTGCAGTGCATCAAAACATCAGTACTCCTTAATGTTACTAAACTTGGTAAACAACTTGATACTTTAGTATTCAGTACATTTTTATTTACTTAATGGTCTCGTATCATGCAAAACTACATTTTCCTAGCTTTTTAAAACTTATTTTTAGTTCAGTGTAGTATTAAACTGCTAAAGTTTCAAAACATACGGGTCACTCGGTACTGTGTGGACCCAGTGTTTGGATGCAAAAACATCCACTAAACATTAAAAACCAAACCATTTTCATATATCCTGAACTGCTTTTTGGGTAAGCCACAATACAGCACAGCCAATCAAAACAGACGTCATTTACATGTATCAGACTTTACAGCACAGAAACAAACCAGCTTGTTTTCTAAGGGATAAGGAGAGCCTAGAAAATGACCTTGTACAAGTTAATTATGACTGTTTTTGATACATAAACCAACAACTTTCAAAAGTGGAAAAAGTAAATGCAAGGAAAATTGTAGGATTTAGCCCCTTCAAGTAGGCTAACACTGCTGTGATTGTATTCTGCCTCGAAGTGAATCAAATGCATGCTAATTTGACTTTAGTGGGTTTTTTGCATCTCTGTATTTATACAAGTGATCGTATGCTTCTGGAAACAGTTAACATATGGGTTAAATCATTTCCACTGATCCACTGTTGTAGGACTTCTTCTGCTCTTCCAGAGTAAAAGAAATGTGTAGTCAAATATTGAATGAAACAACACAAACATCTGCTGATACTGATATGAATCTGATCGTCATTGTGCATCTTTTGTTTTGTATTTGTTTTAAACACAGTGTGATTTAATTTAGGCCTGTTTCCTCATGTATTTATTTTGTTACAGGTATAGCATGTGTGGCGTTCTGGTATTGACAATTGTGATATTAGTACTTGGCACTGATATCAAAATCGAAATTTCGGTCTCGTGACAACCGCTCTTGGCATTATGAGGCAAAGTCTCACTTAAGACTTCCTAAAACAGTTGAAACCCCTGTGAGTTAGATGTTTATAGTTCTAGTTAGATGTAGGAGCTTTGCTGTAGTGTTCCCTGCCTATGTGGTGCCACTCTGGCCATTGTTCAGCTGTTGTATGAGTTGTTTAGGCTGAAGAGGAGGCCGGCTGCATTAGCCTACACTAAGCCTGCACCCAGGTCATCTGCAGTGGAAAAAGTAAAGCCGATTCTTCCGTCTGTCCCAGCCTCCCTGACTATGTGTGACAGCCGTCTAGCAGAGACATGCTGGCTTGCTTCCACATGTACCTGTGCCTAACACCTAGTGCTACAGCAGTGAAAACAGGCTGTCATGCATCCGAGTGTTGCTTACTGACTTGTTTCTGTGCTGAGAGAGGTTGGGACCAGGGATGTCATGATTAATTGATTAGCTCATTTACTTGATGCGATTTAAAATCTGTTTTAAAAAAAAAAACCTTTCTGATGAATTTACAATTATTTGCATTTTTATAAGGCATGCTTTAAATTCTTCTCCTGGCCTGTGTTGCACAGACAAGTTCTACGTGTAAGCCTTTTCAAGGGCATCCCAGTTTTACTGTAAACGGATACCATCGCTATAAACAAATAAACCGTTCACAGACCGTGTTTGGAATTGTTGAAAGACTATACATGGCTTATTGTTCATTTTTTTTTATTGTTAAATTCTCTTTTGCTTGATTTAAGCAAGGTTGTTTATAAATTGCTTAATTACTAATAGTGGGTAGAGCCCTCATTAAAACAGACCAATATTGTTTAAATAGTTAACAAAGTTAGAATTTGTCATGTATAACAGTGGCTATTTAAACACTGCCTTTTACCTTGGGCTGTAATTTTTAGGATAGAAACTATACCTAATTGCACCTGAGGCACTTCATTTAGCTTTTGCCATGGCTCAGGTAGATGTTGGAGGAGCTATGCAACAGGAGGCTTGTGGTTTGAATGCTGTCTGTATGTGCCTTTAAACTTTTTTTCAAACGTCTGCATTCCCATAACAATTTCTTACTGTAAGAAGTGTTGCACAATGCATCAGAGGTTTAGTGCTTTTTCAGTACTACAACATGATAAACAGTTCACTACTCTTAACTTTCAATTAAAAATAATAGCACTCTATATCGCTGTTGTTGTATGTCTCTATTTGAGTGTATATGGTGTGCGGGCTTCATGTTGTACAGTCTTGGATGTTTACCAGGATTGTGTATTTTGAGTCAGGCTGTAACAGAAGGCTTGTTTGTCCTTGCAGCAGGCTAGAGGATGGCTCTTGATGGGGGATACTGTACATGGCACGTAGACATGGTGCTGGACTGCACAGGCCTCACTGATCTGTGTTAATGCGCTGAGATAGAAACTAAAGCGGGCTAATGCTTTTAAAACCACCAGGTCAGAGAGAAAGATGGAGAGAAGGGGAGACGGAGTGAGTTAGCGAGTGAGAGTGAGAAGCTTAAAACACACAGCCAGAAAGAGCTTGAGATGTTGAATGGAAAAGCAGGGGAAATTAATGTTCCAGTGTATTTTCTTTCTTTCGTTCTTTCGTTCTTGCAAATGTTCACTTACCACAGACAGTAATCTGGACATGTTTCACTTAATTTAATAAAAGAACAAAAAACACAGCCTCAGCTTTGTTATAGTAGAATCCAATGGGTGGGTGTTAAAGCATCTACCTATTGGCCTCTATTTATAAGCATGTTTTGAGTCAACAGGCTTTGCTTTTCTCTTATTGAGTGCATCAGAATTATTGTTTGTGGCAACTGATGTACCATATAGATGCAGCAGATGGACAGTAGCTTGAAAAATTCTGGAGTACCCCCAGGGACATTGCATATGGCCTGGGGTCCCAAGCCACAGCCTTTCACATTTTGACCACCACAGATGGACCTGTTTTACAACAATGACCTGTTGGACATTTAATTGCATCAAATCAGACTTTGTCAGAATTCATCAGTTGTAATGACTGTGACAGCTAACATGATGGTGTTGTGATGGTGGTGTACCTATATCCCCAACCTTATCTAGCTTTGTCTACTTGGCATCATAAATGCTTTTCCATTGGCTAAAGCTTGCTAATATCAATCTGTGAAGTAGGATCTGAAATTAAATAAGGTGTTAAATAAGCTGGCATTACACCAAGAGGCTATCATTGCAGCAGCTAAATAGTTCCTAATGAAATAATCAAAGCTATACACTACATATGTTTTATTATTATTATTATTATTATTATTATTATTATTATTATTACCACAAGATTTGTTCGCTTCATGGTCTGAATAACCAGAGCTGGTTTTATGTTGGTCTACTTCTTAGCACCTTTAATGGCCAGCATGTTCACCCAGCAGTCAGTGTAGGGCTCACAGATTTATTATTGTTTTTATGAGGAGGTTTAGAAAGGCATGTCTGTTCTTTCACTCTGTCCACCCAGGCCTGTGTGTGTGAGGAGTGTAAAGCACAGTGTTGTAGGAAAAATCTCACACACATTGTGCACGGAGTACTGTAATTGCCATCTAATATAAAGTGAACTCAAACTTCTAGACAAAAGAGCCATTTCATAGTAACGCACACACGCAAGCACATTATGAATTGATGAAATGCACATGTTGGCCTGAGTCCAGAGCTTGGCAGTCACGGTTTAGGTGGACTTTGCACGAACACCAATCCCTTATTCTTTTTCTTCCTCTCTGTGTTTCTGACTCATGTACCCACACCAGCCTAAACACACCCACGTATACAATGAACTCCAGCTTCCAAGCAAATTACTGTGAAACATACTTCCGCACATAAAAACACCATGTAAACACATTATGAAATGAATTGTGGCTTTAAGCCAGATCTTGGGCATCATGGGTTGGACAGACTTTCCCCAGAGACCAAAGCACACATTCACATGTATAGAAACGCACACCCCTTACTTTTTGTTTTTGTTCATATTGTGAGGAAGGATAGAATAGAAAAAGGAATAAAACAGTATATTGTGCATCCAAATGTGCAGTAATCTAGCTATCTGCTGTTATATAATACTGTAAGTATCGTATCAAAAAGCGATGACATGGCAGCAATTAAAGTTGCTTGTTTCTGCTCTATCTCACAAACATAGCACCTGGTTTGGTGGGCTACAGCTATATGTAGGTGACGCTTGTCAGTTGGTGGTAAAATGGTTAATAAAGGAGAATTGATAAAGGTGTTAGTCGCTTCACACACAGTGAGCTAGATTTAAGCGAGTTAATAAACTTTGATTTGCATTTTCTTTTACTGAATTTTGAGTTTGTAGCTGTCATTCACATCTAATTTATTCCTTTGTTTCTCTCACCAGTCATTCCAAGGCAGCCAGGGACGAGCCTACCTCTTCAACTCAGTGTAAGTGTTAACCTGTGTATACATCAGTGTCTGCAACTTCTAGTAAAGCCTTCTCTATGTCAAGTCAAATAGATTGTAGTCAGTCAAATCTTGTATGCTGCATCATTTAGGTTAAGTTTTGCTCTCCCTTAACTGTGTCTGACAAGCTTTCCAGCCTGGCGTGCCCTGTGTCTGTGAGTTTTCAGTAGCAAAGTAGATGATTTACACTGGGAAAGACTTTTGGAGTAGCAGACGAAAAGGTCTCCTGTATGCGTTTGGAGGCCACTTGCATAACATAATGATCTCTGTGCAGCCTAATAGCGCTAGAAGGATAAAGACAGACTAAATCCTACAGATCACAGTCAAAAGGGCAAAGCCTCATCAAATAGCAATCTATACAGATGACTTTGAAATAAAATAGCAGTGTTCATGTACTGCAGGGAAAGTAAATGTATAAATGTATGCATATGCATAAATTTTTCTAAGTAGATTGCCCAGCAACAGTCATTTAGTTTTGTGAAAATAACCAAGAGAGGCCTCTGAGGCTGAACAGGTGATAGTAAGTATGGTTTGGATTCTCTGTATGGCCATTGGGGCTAGCTGTAGTGCTCAGCAAGCAGATGCTGGGTTTTGCTGAGTCAGCAGGTTTGGGCCTTACTCCAGCAGAACAGCAGCCGACAAAGCATGAGTGTTGCGAGAGTGATATCACAGGGCAGATGTAGAGTGTGTTTGCGTGAGGAAGTTTGTGTAAGAGTATTTTTTTTTTTAAAGGGGAATTTATTTATTTATTTTATTCTTCTCCCAAATTTCTACATAGTTAAATAATTGATAATGTAAAAAGTTATATAGAGGTTTTATGTGAAACGGTACCTTGTAGAGAAACTTAACCAAGATATTTTTTTATAATGATGCTGATTAGAACCAGAGGTCACAATGGCAGCATTGCAAATATAGGCATTTAATTCATTGTACAAAATGACCAGTGACAACGTCAACAATTTTATTTGTAACGTTGTTAACTGGTATTGTAGTTAGAGATTGTTCTTAAAATATCTTAAAATTATCGTAAAACAGTGTTTCAGGTATGATGCCACGTATTCACGTAATAACTTTCTAAGAACCTCTGGTTCCAAGGCCCACCACTGTGACTCGTCAAGCTTGTCTAAAACGTAACGTTCCAGATTAAACCACTCTGAATGATTTAATTTATATCTTAATGTTAATTTTGAATTTTTAAAAAACTGTACTAGACATGTACACAGAGCAGACTGTATTGTGCCAAACCAGAACACACATTCTTTAAACATGGCTGCTAGTAACTGAACCTGCTTCCTTCACACTGAACTTGTACAGAATTGTCTGTGAATAGAAGTGAAGCGGTAATGTAAACTAGAAACAAGGACTAATATTGCAACTGGCTGCTGTATGTAAATGAGTCCTCTAAAGGTGTTGTGTTTATTTTTTGTTTGTTTGTTTGGGCTATGAGCATCCTGATCAACCTCAGATGTCCTTAAGCAGCGTTCTGAGTGTCTTGATGAATCAAGGCATTGCAGGGAAAAAAATAATTTGGATCAAAATACTGCAAGTTGATTGTTAAATAGGACTCCTGTAAATGTCTCTAGAGCAGCAGATTACTCCAAATGACTTTGTTCACATCACAGCCATTGAAATATGCAGAAATGGTAAATCAGTGGAATTCTTCTCTTTAGCTGTATTGCACCAGGTGTGTGTTTAATATACTGCAAGGTCAGTTGTAATATGGAATTTCATTTGAATCATGCAGGCCTACCTTAAATCACAGAAACCACATCTGTTGGTGGTTTGAGATTAACATGCCTTCTGGCAAAGGGTCAGTGAATCTTATCAGTGAATGGTAGTGAAATGTTAAACTGTTTGCACAGAAAGTTTTATCTCTCTGTCTCTCTCTCTCTCTCAGGGTGAATGTGGGATGTGGTCCAGCCGAGGAGAGGGTTCTCCTCACAGGTTTACATGCTGTGGCAGACATCTACTGTGAAAATTGTAAAACCACTCTGGGCTGGAAATACGTACGTTTCAGTTTTTGTTTTTTCTGCTTTTCTGACAGCCAATAACTAAAAGTTCTCAAGGCTATGCGGCTGACCTTTGATTCTGCAAGTCTTGTGCTAAATCTGCTTTCAGGACTGTTTCTTAGAGTTTGAAAATCTCATTGCGAACTGTGGTTCAATAAAAATGTACTTCAGATGTTTAAGAGCTCAGCTGTTTCAAAGGAATACATGAAGACTTTAATTACACAGTGCTGCATATTCATTTGCACGGCTGGGATGTTACAGAATACGAATAATGGGAATATGTATTCACAATATAGAAATTCTAAATACTGAAAACCTGTATTCAATCAGTTGCATTTTGTAAAGGCAATATTCAGAATAGTTATTTTTTACAGTTTTAAGACACTTTATGACTATTTATGACTAAATAAAAAAGTCTTTAAAAGAAACCCCATCAATGCTTTAACCATTGTAGGTAGTCAGCTTGTTAGGCAAACTAAGGAAAAAGGAAAGGGGGGGGGGTTTCTTATGAACCACAATGGAATACATTACTGAATATATTTAGGACAATGTATTCAGTATTTTACCCAGACCAGTGACCATTTTGGATATAATGAGTTTTCAGGGGCAAAATTTAATGGACAACACATTTTTACATCCCTAATAGAGATGGTATTAATCAAAATATAGCATGTATAGCATTCATATTTCTTGTATGTGTAAAGCCCATTCCCATCAATACACATAAGAAAAAAATATCATATTTCAAAAACAGTAATATTGCAGTTAATGGATAAAAGTGGACAGGGCTCTTTTAGCATTACCCAAAATAATCATACTGGATTCCAATATCTTTCATGCATTATTAGCCATGATAAAAATTGTAGGTGGAATAGATTTTGAAAGATACCCTTTTGCATTGTTTTGTGTTGCTTTTCTGAGCTCTCCAAGTACCCTCAGTTGTTTCTGGTGAGCACTGCAGTGTGAGCAGGTTCATCCAGTTCCTGTGTGTATTTGTGCTCATTTATTTATGTCTCCAGCTATCCTGTTTCTAAACTATCGGTGTGCTAAAGGCTGATAGATTAGATGTGTAACTTCCAAGTCCTCCTTCTGTAAAACGGTGACAAACAGGCAAAGAATACCAAACATTCTGCACAATGTTTTTTTTTTTCTTTTTCTTTTTTTCTTCTCCAGTACATCATCTGTAATAGATAATGTCATTTTTATTTTTTAAAAGTAAAAAAACTTTAACCTGAGCACAAATCTACTGGGTTTCAGGCACTTGAGCGAGTGAGAGTGAAAGTGAGAGACAGAGAGATTGAGTGATAACACTGTTTTTCTCTCTCCTCTTTCTCTCCTAAATGCTTAAGAAGAATTTGGCGCTCACAGATAGAGCTTGTCAGACTGCAAGGTTTAGATTAATGTCACCACACATACTGTTCTGGAACCAGCTTAACCTGCAGCCGTGCTCCATAACAGTCATGAGGATGTAGAAAAACTGAGGTTTTAAAACGGCACGTTTGAAAAGACTTTTTACTAGCTGCCTTCTATCTAACTGAATATTCTTTATTTTTGGAAGTAGCCGGTGTAGGAGTAAAGGGTATAACTCTTAGTAAGTAAAGGGTTTTGTTTAAGGGTGTAAAAAATGTGGCAATCTAAAAGTAGACATTTAGTTGTACTGATTATAATTGGTTATAAATAAAGATCCGTAAAGTATGCGCTCCCTGTTTTTGGTCCGAATACACATTCGTAGGTTTCCACACTTCTGCACATTGTAATGCACAATTATGTATATTTGCCTAAATTAACAAATTGGGGGATAAAATATAACAGGAAATGTGTCCTTTTTCATTTAATATGCTGTGGTGATGATGGTGATGATGATGATGCATTAAATTCAGCAAAATTTAAAAGTTTTGCACTACAATTTGCAGGAAACACAACATTTTAAGTCTGTTCTTTGTAGAGGTTGTTGGGGCCTTCACAATTATTTTGTGATTGCCTGATCAGTTATTTGAAATCAGTTATTTAACCTGGTGCAGTGTTTTTCTACAGTTATTAGATGTCAGTCATATTGTATAAGCACAATATGAGCTGGACAATCAGTTGGCTTGAGCCAAATAAATGTAAATAAAAGAAATCACTTCTTTCTTCAAACTTTTCTAGTTCTAATGTAAAGTTCTTGACTTTAACTGTAATTTCTACAAAATTTTTAGGTGCATTGTTTGTTTAATTTGTTAGTATAGCTAATGCAAGTTTATATTATATAGTGTGTGTGTGTGTGTGTGTGTGTGTGTGTGTGTGTATATGTGTGTGTGTATGTGTATATATATATATATATATATATATATATATATATATATATATATATATATATATATATATATATATATATATATATATATATATATATATATATATATATATACTTTTCATTCACATTTTCATAGAAAAATGTGAGCTTTGGTTGTCTTACTGTAGACATAGTCCAGTGCAGTGCAGTACAGGGGGGGCTGTAGAGTAAAGAGCCAGTAAAGCAAGACAGCTAGTCAGCCCATTTAGCTGCTTTAGACTTGTTAGTTGTGTAAAATGAACAGTTTATGTCCGGTTAATGTTGGGTTTTGAGGAACATGACCAGATGCATTTGTCAGAATAATAGCTGTGACACTAATAAGTTCTCTTATTCTGCCCCCCCCCCTCCTCACAGGAGCATGCGTTTGAGAGCAGTCAGAAATACAAAGAGGGCAAGTTCATCATTGAGCTGGCTCACATGATCAAGGACAACGGCTGGGAGTGACCTCCGCCCACTTCCTCTCTGCTCAGTGACCTTTTGGGCCGCTCTGTAGCGGACTTCAGAGTGACACCACACACGCGCACACACACATCACACCCCCAACCCCTCCACCCCAACGCCAACGCCATCACCTCCACTTCCACCCACCCCCCCCTCTCTGAAACAAACAGACTCAGTTCAGAAATACAAACAGACTGAAAGAAGAGAAGGGATACAGAGTGAGGAAACAAAGAAACAAGGGGATTCCACTTGTCCATCTGTGGTCACCGAGAGACTCTCTACTCCTTTTTGAGGATTTTTCTCTGACTCTGACTGGTTTCTTGGTGTGTTTTGACCTTTTGTGTGTCACCACCCCTTCGTAAGCTGTTAACAGTTTCAAGAAGACACCATCTCACTCCTTCTCTTCATTTTTTTTTTCCTCCTATTCTGTCTCTCTTCGTGAATGAGCAAGGAACGACGAGACAAGTGTGTGTGTGTGTGTGTGTGTGTGTGTGTGTGTGTGTGTGTGCGCGTGTGTGTGTGAGTGCGTGTTTGTACTGTTTCCTTTTATGCAGGAATTTTGAGTCCTCCCTGGTGGACTGATGATGTTACTGGTTAGCATTTTCTCCCTAACAGATACAGGTCTTTACTGAGCATGCTCTTTCCTTCTGCGTTGGGATGGCGACAGGAGGACACTAGGCAGATATGATTGATGTTTTAAAAAAGATAAATAAATCTGGGTTGGGGTGTTATGGAAACTGGGCGGGGCTATGTAGCAGTACCGTGGATACTATTGGACAGGGGAGGGGGGGGGGGTAAATTGGGCGAAGTTTCAGCATTGCAGTGGCATTTTTGTATTTATGATATATCCCTGTACCTTTTATCTATCGTATTTGAGATTTGACTCGATTTTCTTTTTTTCATGGTCTTTTCTTTATTCTTCCTCCGATGACTTCACTGTGCAATTTGTGTGACCCGGTACAGTAGAGTTTGACACCCCCCTACACCTCTCCCTGTGCAGGAGCTGTCCTGTCTTTAGCTGTTAATCTGGTGCTTTAGGCAAGATCATACAAAAAAAATGATGTGTAGCTTTTAGTGTTGAGGTGGCATTTGTGGCAGGTTCCATTTTTGCATCAGTACTATACATTAAAGAAATAAATAAGTATTTTTTTTGTTTTAAAATGCTGTCTAAACACACTGGACAGCAGGGGAAAACTAGTGTCGGTGAACCACACCCCTACATTTTGACCCTTTGTCAAACGTATCATGTAGTTTCTGATGATTATGAGACTTTACAGTAATGTTGTTCTTATGATCATGTGATTTATGTGTGCTTATGCATTTTTTCGGAAACACGCGTGCATGTTAGCCGTATGCGTGTCGCGCGTGTGTGTGTTTTACGCGTTACGTTATGGCATACTTGAATGCAGTTACTTTGTTTGCACTTTGCAGAGGCCTTGTTCGTGGGTTTAGAGGCAAAAGTCTGTCTGTCTGTTTTTCATGGCCTTTTCATTGATGATTGAATGATTGTACCAGATGCTTTTTGAATGAACTTCAGGGTCGGGTGATTGCTGGCATAATCATCTCCCTTTAGAGTAGACCTTCTGCTGCTTACCTTTGCTTCGTTCATGAGTTGGCAAATGAGAGCACAGTTTTAGTGCTTTTATTTTTTTATTTTTGAGGATATATGGCTGTAAACCCATGGCAAACACTACCAATCTGTCCAATTTGATATAAATGTGGATGAGCAGAAATTTGAGAGAGAAAATCAAAGCCCCTCCAAAGGGAAGGGCATGATGTAAACAATGCATTGCAAACAAAAAAGGAAAGAAAAAGAATGTGCTGCTATTTAAACTTGATGCAATCCGGAGCTTTCACTTTACACCTCCTGCACTTTACCTGGGCTGTGTGAGCGCATGCGAGTGGATCTATTCTTTACATATGTAGTCCTCCTTCCACGTCTTTGCCTCTAAGCAGCATGAATCATGTGCCTCTTCAAAAGGAAAAAAAAGAAATAGAATCTCTCCCTCTGTTGTGCAGTGCATGACTCCATAAAAAACCTAGCACACCTATTGATGGCCCATATGGGTTAAAGAGAAAAAAAACTCGGACAACCTCACAGATCTTTTATCCACTGAGAGTTATATTCAGAAGCATTATAAGATCCGATTATTTTTTTGTAGGTCTAGTTGTCACAGTTAAAGGTTATTGTGAAATTAGTGGTTGTATTATGCAGAGCATAAAGGGGTTTGGTGATTTTGCGTGGGTGGGCTGGGCTGGGTTATTTTAAAAGTGAGGGTGGGGCTTTCTTTACATATAAAGAAAGCGGTGCATTTTAATGTAGATTTCTATGGAGTATAGATCAAAGCAGATTATTGAGATTTTTTTTTTAAAAAAGAGTTACGAGGTTCCATAGTTTGAATCAGTGGCAGAAACCCTCAGTTAGCGATTATCGCCAATAAGGTCAGTCAGGTCACGTGACCTTTTAATCCGTCAAAGGCAATGCAAACAAAATAGTTGTAGAGATATCCTACTTGAAAGAAAAAGAAAAAAGGAAAAAAGACAAAAAAACAAGTTACAGACAAGACGTTGTCCCTGTCTCACAGTTTTTGTACATAAAGTGACATATTTAAAGTTTTATATACATATTTCTACTGGGTTAGTTCCTCTACTTCCCTGACTTGAAGCACTTTTGTTCACTGTACCTCTGGCTTTGTGTACATGTGCGTGTCCGTGTGAAAGAGAGCGTGTGCGAGTGGTTTGTTATTTTCCTCTCTCATCGTTATTCATGAGTTTAAGCTGTTTGTTGACTAGCTTCTCCATGTCCTGTCTCTTACCTTTCATTCAATTTGGCTTCTTTTTCCTATTCTGTAGCTTTGATGGTGAAATGAGGCTTTCTTTTTTTTCCTTCTTTTTTTGAGAATCTAAACTTATCTATACTTTTCCTCCCTGCTGGTTCTCTTGGTAAGACTCCGTGGCAGAGCATGTCTGCTGGTCCTGGTTTAGCATTGTGTGCTCAGCGGTGAGCTGGATTCACCCGCCGAAACTTTCACAACCGGAACATTGATTTTATTTTTTCCACAAAAGAGCTTCTCCCTAAGACTCAAACTGAAGATAAGCGAGGCCAGTGTCACTGTCAGTGTGCACCAAATAATTGCGTAATTCCTTTGTTTGACCAACCATTAGCTCATAGCTAAGCTGTCCAATGTGTGCAGTCACAATCATGAATGTCTCAACTGCTGGAAATTCAACCACTTGGAAAAAAAACCAAAAAGTAAGCGTTAAATTGTTTAGTACCAAGTGTGGAATTTTGATATGTCGGTTTCTTTTTGAATTTTTCCGTTTTGAATCATTGATTGTGTTTTCAAAGCGGCAGCATATTATGATTCGTATTTGTTTGTTTTTTTTTGTTTTGTTTTGTTTTGTTTTTTTGGGGCTGTTGGCTGTTGAGAGTTTATGTACCCCCTCTACTTTGCCATTTGCTTTGGTGACACTGGTTTCATGGTTTCAAACCTTTTTGAAGCTGTCAATCTATAGGTTACGTCATGCAAAAGACATTTAGGTTTAAGGCGTCATTAGGTTTGCAAAGGAAAACGATTGTAAGTTTGAAGAGTTATTTTCTTAGGACTGTTAAAATATGAGCGTGTTGTATTTATAATGGCTATATTAAGTCGTGCCTGGGTTTCTTTCTTCTTCTTTTTTTTTTCTTTTTCTTCAAAGCAAAAAAAGCATATGCTTTTTCTTTTTTTCCATTTTTACTTGATTTATATTGCTTTGCTTTCTGTCCTAGTAAAGAAATGTCACATTTGTCTGTTTTTCACTGTATTGTAAACTATGATATCACAATAAAGCTTAAATGGCATTTGGGTGGTGTGGTTTAACGTGCTTCTGTTTCTCACAACGTAATTGATTTATGGTCAGCAATAGTGTCTTATGAAAGGCCTATAGTCTATTTGTCCTTCTTTTTTCTTTTTTTTTTTTCCCCCCTCAAGTCTACCAAAAACAGTTATACAAAGTCATTTTTGCATGATCATTTTCCAGCCTCTTATGCCATAGAATTAAACAGGCTGTTTTTTGTTATTGTGCTTTAAGAGTGATGTAAATGCCATCAGTCTAAATGCCTGCCCTCATTCAAAAGCGTAAGGATACTGTGCTTCATTTAAAAAAGCAGTCCAGGCTAAGACACTCCTTATGACGTCAGTGTGAATGGGTGGAGCTAAACTGCTGTAGCTTCAACAAGCAATGTGTTTTAATATGTTTTTGGGACATATCAAAAGCTATGAATTCAAAATAGCCTGTTTTTGCAGCTGTATGTAATGGATTTTAAAGTATTACGTCAAAATCATATTTGTCCGTTTTCCATGACAATGGGCCCTTTTTTTCCAGGATATTGCCAGCTTAAAAATCTGGAATTTGTCAAACTGTTCTGAAAGGTCATAAGGACACGATTCCTCAATAAGTGCTGGGAAGTGCATTAAAATCCTTCAAGATATTTGCTGAACTTTATCAGCAGGGTTGTGTTTATCAGTTGATGGAGGCAGACGTGAGTGAATCCTGGCGGAAACTTTTCCCTCCAGTAACTACTGTCTGACCTCCTTCAGTTACCTTAAAAACCTGCCCAATGTGAGTAACCCGACTGACGTAATGAGGATAATTTGTTTTGGAAAAAAAGCATTCACTGTCTCTGTCTTCACCAGGAGTTCAGCACAGAGCGCTGCTTTCTAATGTAATAAACCGAAGAGGCATGTGGGTCAGTGGGCCAAGAAATCTAATTCTGTGCGTTTATGCAAGATGGTTGGTGAGAGTACTTTGAAATTTTCCCTATAGGGCTCCATATGAATGGAAGGCGTCAGGTCTGTACATTAGGAGTTATTTCATTTCTTTCCTTTTGTGCAGTGCTAATTAAGGTCTGGATGAACAGCTCTCAAGTAGGAATGTTTATTATGATAAAAGCAGATGGTAATTAAAGTTTACTCTTGTCCTCAAGACATATTTACATTTACAGCATTTAGCAGACATCCAAATTAAATACATCCAACTGATTATATATCTGTATTTTATTCATCTCTACAGATAATTCCATGTACTCATGCAATGGAAAGTCAAAGTTCTGTCATGTGTTTTTCTGTCCTCCACATCTAGAGCTGTTGCAGATAATCATATTTACTGTTTCCTGCGTTTATTAGCCATTTGCTATTAGGACCCCCTTTTATCATACAATGCCACCAATATGGGAGAGTGAAGGTTAGCATGTCGCTGTTGTCTGATCAAAACCTTGTATCTCCAAAATGCCAACTTTACACGAGGAGGAAAAAACATACCTCACTTTTAATGTAAGGCAATGGAACCAGATGTTTTTCCAAGTAATTTTGGGTCATTTCTGTTGGCCCATTCACTATGAATTTTACATGAAATTTACATAAAAATATATAGGACAATAGGTACTTTCAAATTATGTCAAAAAAACTGAAAAATGACAAAAACTGAGATACGACGTTTTGTTCTGACAACAACGATTTGGCGCCCCCACATCTCTTTGAACTGTTGCATACTCAACCTCATTAGACGGCTCAGTGCTCTTGGAGGAGAACAATTCTGTTAAGCCAGCTAACGCAGTGATTCACAAACTAGATGGTCCATTGTGTTGTGGATTGGGATTGAACAAAAATGTGGACAATCCGGGAATCCCTAACGACTGTGTTGGCTAGCACCATGCTGAGATATAAGGAGAGAGAGAAGACCATCCCACCCACTCAGAAAGAACAAGGCCAATTGTTATGTTCTTTTGGACCCCCAGCCACGGATGGCTGTGGCATCACTGGGGATTGAATTTGCAGTCTCCTGATTGTTGGGCCAACGCTTAAACAGCCACAAACCCCTGAACAGCAAATCATTTGGTTCAAACATACATTAGCAATAAAAGAGCCTGTTGACTTAAGAAATGCTAATTTCTTAAAATTAATTTCTTCTTCTCAAAGGAAGTTATCCTTTAATGATGTTATATACCACAGGCACACAGGCTGGAAAGCAAGGCCTAATCCCAGCTTCTCCTGACCTTTCAATGGGACCTACTGTGTAAAAGCAAGACTGCACACTCAAATGTGTGTGTGTGTGTTCAGCTGGTGTGAGGAGTGTATTTTGGCTTTCTTTTTATGTACAGAAGTAACCTACACATCTGCTGGAACTCTAATCCTCATTCATACCGTTCGGCTCCTGTGATTCTGACTGTACCTTACATAAATACACTCACCTAAACACGCCCTTTGACCCCAATAAAGAGTCTTTTTTTTAATGTTTGGTCATAAACCGTGCTTAGCAACTTTCCCTCCCATCAAAACAGAACCTCCCTCCTCCTGAATTGGGGCAACAACAGAAGCTCTGTTTCTCTTTCTTCGAGTTACAATGACTTTAACTCATTTACCAGCAAAGGAAGCAGTATTCTATAAAGAATGTATGTCATCACTGGACTAACAATTGGTTGACCTCTAATGTGTCCTAGTTATATATTCAAGGCAATGCTGGAGTCTAATATGCTGTATTCCCAACAGAAGAACAATTACAACAATAAAGACATTATATATAAGTTAATAAGCTGTAATAGAAAAGATTCATGCAAGCAGAAGAAGGGAAAACTGTCCTTAACTTTAATATACGTTAATATGATTTGATATGACAGCGATGAAATATTTTTAAGGGAAAGCTGTTAGATTGTACATCATAGCTTGCAGTAGAGTGAGTTAGAGCCCTGATAATGCAAAGCCTGTAATAGCACTTGTTTCTAATACAGTGTACATAGTTATAAATATATAGTTCATCAAATAGTCATAACAGTGCTGGACATTATTGGACATTGGTTGCACAATTTTATTGCACAAGTTTATTTGAGTTTGACATATTGGGGGAAAAAAAGTAAAGTGTGCCATAACTTTGGCACAGGACACATTTTATGTTTTATTGTCTTTCAAATATGTTAAATTCAGCAAATAAAGAGTATTTGTACATTACAATTAGCAAAAGTATGTTCTGTGCAGAGAATGTATTACTGTTACTTATTTTCATCAGAAAAGCAATAAAACATCCTTTGACCAGGGCGCACAAACTTTTGACTGTATGTAAAATCATGCCATGAGATGCATGTGTGTCCAGTATAGCATCATATTAAGCTTATCTCTCATGAATCAGTCCATTTCTATCCAGATTCATCAGCAGGGTGTCGTTTAGTGGGCTGATTCCTCACCAACTATTCATTCTGCCCCACAAAACCCTGTGTTTTATACGTCCTTCTGTAGCGGCAAAAAACAATGTTAAACCAAACTTTGTGTCTTGCTACTACTTGCCACACATAAGCGATGTAAAAGGTTACATCAATTCACATGCATCATCACTGGCTGCATTGTAGGAATGCACTGTATGTTGTGGGAACAATGAGCAATGCTGAGACAAATAACTGGCTCATCATGTGGATTTCTCAGTCCACTTAGGCTTTAGCAGGATCTTCACTTTTTGTAAAGAAGTTGAGTTTCTCTTTAGAGCATGATTGCTACACTGTGAGTAATTGTATTCTGAATATTCCTCTTTGAGATATGCATTCTCAGTACTCATATTCCAAGAAAATCCCAACCTTGTTTGTGCCATACTAAAAAAAAACCTGTCAAGTTCATTGTGTTAGGAAAAAAAATGTCAAATTATGTTGCATTTATTGTAAACAGACTGTAATTTCCTTTTAGGCAACATATTTTTTCGAAAGGCAGCTTGTTTGTTTCAGATTGCTCTGATTAGAGCAGTTTATCCATTTCTGCATGGTTGCACCCAAAATGCATTTGTACATTTCATAAGCCATCAATGAACATAAACTCACCGACATGACTTTAAGAAAAACTCCAGACTTATCATGCTTTACAGCAGCTTTAGTGCAGTCCGGTTGGAATTCTTCTCCCAAATTTCTCCACACACAAAGTGTTCACCATCGGCTCTACCATTAATTTTAAATGTTGTGCCAACCAATACCATTTTGTTAAACATTTTTATGAAATAACATTAAGAACTTTAATACAGTTTACCATGGTTAAGTGGTTGGTGTCCAAATACTTTCAGAGGAGAAACCTCTAAAGGATTGAATGTGTGCCAATACCTGATTAACTGACTGATGTATAACTAACAGACTGAAATGCTTTGGCAACACTGTAACTTAATATCGTCACGTCAATAAAGCCTCTTTGGCGGCGTCAAGCTGATAAACAGACGGACAAGCAGAGAGACAGATAGACAAACAGATAACGGACTCCAGACACACTGCAAACGGGTCTGATTAGCACCAAAAAGCTGGTATTTGTTTTGCACTGTTGGGACCTATTCAGCGTGAGTGCATTTAGTGCTTTGGCCTGGGCACCGAAGTCTCCATTGGCCTTATCACTGCTGTACTGCCTCTGCTGGCCTGACTCCAGGTCAGTCCCAAAGAGCACAGATGACTGCTGGATAAGGTGTCTGGGTAAACCAGATAAGACTTGATTCTCTCTCTCTCTCTCTCTCTCTCTCTCTCTTCATTTAGGACATTCAACCTCTCACTGCCTCTTTGTTCTAAGAATATTCAGTGGTTTCCTAGCGACAGTAACTATGTTGCCATGAGGCGGCCGTATGAATGTTGTTCATTTCAGGCTGATGGACTGTCTGACCCTTGCAGCACAGACAGGTAAAGACTTAGACAGATAACATGACCAAGTTCTGACTCTGTGACACTGCGTACAAGTAGAGCAAATACTTTGTCACTGTGCAGGGCTGTACAATATCTTCAGTTCCTAGGCTTATTATATCCTTGTTATTTCACAACTACACAGAAATCAATGCACATTAGCTTATTCTTAAAGGGGAATGCCACTGATCTTGTATAATTAAATCAATATAAACCAAGTCATTCAGTGACTTGAGTGGTTTATCATTACAGAAGGTTTCTTTACAGTGGTGGTGATAGGAACCAGAGGTCACAATGTCTACAAAACAAATCTAGCCTTTTTACTTACTCTCCACAGAGACCGGTGGACCTACATGTGAGTACTTGTGAGTTGAGTACTTGTGTATTGCTGTTGTCGGAACAAAACCTTGTATCTCCAAAATGATAATTTTACAGGAGAAGGACAATAACATACTTTACTTTTAATGTAAGTCAGTGGAACCAGACCAAAGCCCCCCCCCCCCCAAGTCATTTTGGGTTTTTTCTTTTGGTTCATTCATTTGGAAATTTGCACACAATGTAAAAGGCAAAAGACATTTTAAAAATATATCAAAAACTAAAAAATGACAAAAATGAAGATTTGTTCTGATGGCAGTGATATAGTGAAATAATGATTAACCTGAGAAGTTAAGTTTTCCTTGGGAAAGATTTGAAAGTAATATGTGTTAAACCAATGGTTTACCAAAAAAAAATAAACAATATTTTAAAAAATCATAAAACTATGTCTCAGGCATCAGGCAACATATTCATAACCCTTTAGATTCAGAGCTTTGTGTGAGGGAGCTTTTAGAGATATTAAATGACATTCAGACATCTGGTTCCCATCACCACCCGTGTGAACAGCTCTGACTATTCTGCCTATATTACATACAAAAGTGCTTGCTTGTGATTGTACTTAAATTTCAAAAGTATTGTGATACTTCAATGCAAAGTAATTCAAGATCTTGTATGTTATTTTGAAGAACAAATTCTATCAAGGAGACCACAGACACAAAACATTTATTCACGTTTACAGCCACACAAGCCTTTTTAATAGAAAGTTTCCATCAAAATAAAATGAAAGTACTTTTACCTTTGATACATAAATGCATTCACATTTTGTGCTTTTATTAATAAATGACACCTGTAATTTTTACTCATGTAAATTTTTACTCATGATTTTGTACTTTTACTCAAGTACAGAAAGTTAGTACTTCTAACACCACTGAGCTTTTCTATAAAGGCACATTTCAAATCTTTGTTTACATCTCAATTTAATTCGGTGGAAACTATGAAAAACTGGTGAAATTCCCCTTCAGTCAATTGTAATGGAAGCCTAGATCTGCTGGTAGCTCTTGCCTGTTTAAGGGGTTAATCATTGTCCCTCTAAACCCTCTCTGAGAAATGACCCTGTAAAACTAAAAGGTATTATTCTTGTAATTGATAATTAAGCAATTGTTTTTTATTATTACATATGAGCATATGGCTCACCAAGCTTTATAATGTGGGTTTGTTTTGAGGGTAAAGAGAAATAAGACCCTGTTCTTTCGTGCATGAATGTGTCTGTGTTTGTCGGTGTGACAGAAGCACCCTGTTTCCAGTTTCAGCATTGAATGATTTATCACTGGGACCTTGTGATAACACACACAAATTCTAACAGAGACACTCTCACAAGTCCAAAATAAGTTTCTCTCTTCTGAAACAAAGAACAGAGGGAGCAGAGAGAGAGAGAGAGAGAGAGAGAGAGAGAGAAAGACAGAGAGAGTTGAAGGTAAATATATCAGCATCATTAGAGGAGGTGATTTAATTAGTTCCAGTCTGCTTGTTGCATTTGTACAGTAGCTTAACAACAACGGCAAACTGTTAAAGTTTGTTGCCATGCTACACTGTGTGTGGTGTTTCCATGGCAACTCACAGAAACACACATTTAATGCCTGAAATGTCCAGAACGTTCCAGGCACAACTCAATATTTTTCAGGTGAGGAGCTGTTACAGTTCTCTTAAAGGGCCTATATCTCAGATTTTTCCTATACTGTATTTTTCCCCAATGTATTACATTTGTATGAGCTTATGTAAGTTTATTTGTGTGACATAATTTTCCAACCTCTCTTTATCCCTTAGAATTGAGCAGGCTGTTTTTGTTACTGTGTCTTTAAGATTCACGCATGCAAACAATCTCTGTTTTGATTGGCTGTCCTCATTCAAAAAAGCAGTCCAGGTTGACATGCTTTAGTGCAAATGGCCAGAGCTAAACTGATGTGGGGTGAATACGCAGATACAGATGTATGCAAAAGTTTGGGCAGTTTTTTGGTAGGTTTTTCTAATAAAGTGGCCAGCGAGTGGAATTAGAACGTGTTTCTAATATAGTGACGAGTTACATACAAGGTAGGCATTTCTAATGTCAAGTGAGTAAAAGTACAAGTTAGGTGTTTGTAATAAAGTGTCCATTGAGTGAAATCACAATGTAGGTGTTTCTAATCAAATGCCGGTGAGTAAAAATACAGGTTAGGTGTTTTTAATGAAGTGTCCAGTGAGTCAAAGCACAAGGTAGGTGTTTCCAATAAAGTGGCCACTGAGTGACCATGACCCGTATATAGAACTGTTTCATGCTTGAATGGTTCTTTGCATGGCGAAATAGTTCTTCAGATTGGTGCAGATTGCGTTGTATATCTTTCTACATAACACCAAAAAGGGTTGACATTGTAACAACAGCAGGACCCTTTTTGGTGCTATATAGAACATGACATAAACATGATATGGTTCTATATAGAACTCATGATTATATATAGAACCATTTCCTTTAATAAATAACCATTGAAGAACCAGCTCTAAAGAGAATATAAAAAATCTGCAGGAACTGTTTTGCTCCTCTGTTGGCATAGAAATCACCATTCCATCTTTTTGGTTCAAACTTATGTCAAGTAGTGCCATAAAAGCAGATGTTTTATTTTAGCCCGGCTTTGAAGAAATAAACTTGTTGTGCACGACTGGCTGCCATCCGAAGTGGCATTTTGTGACGCAAACTGAGCTGTTAAAAGTGTTCGAGCGGCCCCATGGGCCTGTCTGCTAAATGCAACTGAAAATAAAAACATACAAGGGCCGAACTGTGGGCATATTTTCACTGCTAAAGACACTGTTTTCAATACATATTTACCAAACAGAGCTATAGCTAAACTATAGATGACAGGAATCAATACTGTATTTCCACATGAAAGTGAGGTGCTGGATCCTGGCTTAGAAAAGATGTATGAAAGAATGGAAGGTGTGTGCGCTCGGCCTATGTGTGAGTGCAGTATTGACGACTGTATTGATGAACTGACAGACTCACATTATTGGTTTTGCTGTGACCTTCAGAGCTTCATACATACACGTTCGCAGGCCTGGGCACTTCATGTCCTGTTTTGCTTTGTACTACTTGGCAGCATTTCCACGTTGAAAGTATGCAGATGTTATGATGTTATTCGGTGCGTTATTCAATGCCATCAATCATGGTGTAACAATAGATTGTGCATCTGCCAAATTCTGTTTTATTCATAGGCATGATACACCCCCCCATACCCCCCCCCCCCCCCCCAACTTCCCTGGTGTTCCCTAATGTACTCCGAGTGATCAACATGGTCTGAGAAAGGACTGTCTGATCCCAAATTGCTTAATAGTAATCATTGACCAGTCTCACTCATTCTCACTGAATGGTGACAGTACTGGAGCAGGAGCAGCTGGTTCTAAGACAGCAACTAGGGCTAAATTTAAAGGACAGGCTTTCAAATTACAGGACAGGAAACAATTTGTAGAGAAGGCGAGGAGGGAAGGGGGCAGAGAACAGAGTTTTGCGTCAGGACAATAAATGCTGTGATGCAAACAGGTGAGTAATTGCAGGAAGTCTGACAGACCGTTTTGGAGAATGTGTGCATGTGTGTGTGTGTGTGTGTGTCACTGGTACGCACACATGCTAAGCCTTCTCCATGATGGACCCTCGGGTGCTTTTTTAGAGTGTGTGTCATTAAAACACCGCACACACACAGCCACACTCCCGCTTGGCCGGTTTCATTTTTTTATCCATCAACAAACTGCTCAATTTGCTGTAATTATAAGGTTGTCTGTTTTTGAGCAGCTCAAACGAATGTTAACATTTACAGACTCATTCCAACCCCATTTCCTCAAAGTGTCTTCTTCTGCTCTGTTATCCAGCAGCTGTGTATGCCTGAGGGCCTTGCTTTTTTGAGATAAAAGAGTCTGAAATAGTGTGTTGCCGACATTAGTTTCAAAATGTCCTGTTCAGCCAGTTCATACAATCCATTGGAAATCCAAGGAAAATTATTTTAAAAGACTAAGTCAGTACTTAGTAACACCCACTTTGGCAGTTATCACAGCTTGCAAATGCTATTTGTAGTCTGCCAGAAGTATTTAGTAGTTAACAGTGAATTTTGAGGTATGTTTTGGATCATTATCCTGCTGTAGAAGCCAGCCTATTTTGAACTTCAGTTTCTTGACTGACTGTGTCACATTTGTTTCCAAAGTTTGCTGGCATTTAGTAGAATCAATTCTTCCACCTACCCATGCAGTGTTTCTTGTGCCACTGACTGCTACATAGCACTAAAGCAAATCCACTCCCATGCTTAACAGTTGGCAAAAAGGCTTTTCATCAAATGCTGCTCCTTTTTTCTCCTAACTTCTAGGGTTCCATTCTAGGAATTTCCATCTTTACTTCATCAGTCACTTGTTTCCAACAGCACTTATTTCCAAAATGCCTCAGGCTAGATATTGTTGTACTGGATATTGTTTTAGTTACTTCATACATTGACGTTTGTGATGCGGCTGAGTCTTTCATGCAGATCATGTTTGCGGGAGCAACACAGCGAGCACAATAGAAAGGGGCACCACCACTTCTATGTCAGCTAAATCTTTCTGAAGGTCCTCTGCTGTCATGTGGGGGCTTTGCTTTGCCTTTGGCCAGAATATGAGCAGCACTATCTGAGAGCTTTTGTTGTCTTCCAGATCTGGCCGTAACTCCCACAGTATAAGGCAGTTAAGCTCTGATGAGTTAATTGAATTCTAAGACTTTACGACTGTATATACATAATCAGTAGTGTGCAAAAGTAATAGCCGCCTGAAAAAGTTAGATTTAAGACAATTTTATCTGGACAGCAAAAGTATATTTCCTCAGAAAAACACTAATGTTAGAATAAACACAAATCATATTAATACAATAAGTAATGATTTTACCAGTGTTAATGTTTGCTTAATGCTTTCCAAACCTCTCCTTGTAGCAGCCCCACTATTACTTTGTTATCAGCTGGTTTAGCGAATCAGTGCTTAATATTGTTAAATCGGTAGTTCTGGTGATAGAGTTTAACAAACCTATGTGATAGTGACTGGCATCCTGGAGAAATCTAGAGATAGATAGATAGATAGATAGATAGATAGATAGATAGATAGATAGATAGATAGATAGATAGATAGATAGATAGATCTTGGAGGGAAACTGCAGTGTTTCAGTAGCAAGACATATAATTACACATAAACTTACATAAACTGTGCAGAAAAATACAAAATAGAAATAAATCTAGACAGAAGTTAAAGTACAAGAGAAATAAAATTAAGTATAAAAGTATATCTATTTACATATTTACATGGCATATGAGACAAATTCACTGTATTTATAAGACAGCAGGCAACGAGTGGTATGAGGTAGTCTAACAGCACACATTATAGACATAACTAACCCTGAGTTGCATCAATATTGTAGTGTAAAGTGCACAGTGAAAAGTGTCATTGCAGTAATTACAGTAATAATTGTGATATATTGCAGAGTGTGTATGAATCAAAGAGGAGATACAGTGATGTGGTTCAGCACAGTTCAGATAGCAGAAGATCAGTACCGTTTCTGCAGTAAGTAGAATTGTTGTAGAACCTTATAGCAGTGGGTAAGAAAGATCTCACACAGCACTCTTTAACACAGCGCAGCTGTAACAGACAGCCACTGGATGAGCTTCTCCGTTCATCCAGAGTAGCATGCAGGGGGTGTGAGGTGTTGTCCAAGATGGCTAACAGCTTGTTGAGCGTCCTCTGTTCTGCCACAACCTCCAAAGAGTCCAGCTTGACTCCTACAACAGCACCAGCCTTCCTAATAAGTTTGTTCATTTTGTTCAGAGCACTTTTGTTGAACATTTTCATAGTAACATATTTAAAGGTGTTTTCTAACACTGTCAAAAGACCTGTCCCAAAAATGAATAATAGAGCATTGTAAAATCAGCAGATGGTAATAATTCATTGAGCCTTGCTGTAAAGGATCATATTCCAATGGTTTCACAGTACTTAATCCTGGAAAACGGCACACCGTGGTCAGACATTAGCCAGCCTAATGCTCCTGTCACCCAGCCATACAGCGACAGTAATTACTGTGAGAAATTATGTTTATTTCCTCCATTTAAATGCTATTTTCTTCCTCCGCTTATCTTTGTCTCTCCAGAGCCCATCATCAGTCACTGTTACGTAACTGTGAATGAGTGTGCGTCTGTGGAGCCTTCAGAGACTCAGGATCCACATCTTCTTGATTAAGATCTTAATTAATACTGAACACACAAGGGTGTGTGTGTGTGTGTGTATGTGTATGTGTAATTGAAGAGGATGCAAAATCTGAAATAATTGCACCCCTGATTCATATAAAGAAAAGTTATAGTGTGACTTATGGAGTAATGTCAAAAAACTCTGTAATTATGTTACAGAGTGACTGTCCAACATTTATCATCATCTCTCCTGGTGTTGTTCTCTCTCAGTGACTTCAGTTTTCCATAAAGAGCAGACATAATGAATTCTGTTTTCTCATCATCAGTCATTAATTAATGTCTCCGTTTAATCAGATGATCAGAAGTGGCTAGAGTAGCCTCAACCCTAAAACTTACTCAAGTACTGTTATTTCAGTTTTTAGAGGTAATAGTGGACTAGCACCCTTAAAAATGACTCTATAATAATAATCGCATCTCTAATAATTACTCATGAACAATACACACAACAACAATGTGAATACTAGTTAGGTATTCACTGTCATGGTAGTGCAGCTTATGTAAATATACCAGTGTATCAACTTTAGTTTTTACTTATTTAATTACACAAGTGGGTCTTAATAGTTGTAAAAGCATGTTTTCTCTAATGTAACTACACATACATAATAGAGTGAACTGCTTTTTCCAACAAGGTGTTTCTGACAGGAAGTGTGTAATATCTACATTGTGAGAGCATTTAACAGCATGCTTGTGTTGTGACATGGTGATCCTAAATGACATTGTCTGCCGCAGCTTCCTCCAGCTCGTTCCAGGGGACCCCAAGTTGCAAGTCCTAGAATGGCCCCTGGGTCTCGTCCCAGTAGGCCGTGCCTGGTAAATCCCCAGAAGTCGGCAAGGGGGCATCCTAATCGGATGTCTGAATCACCTCAGCAGGCTCCTCTCAATGTGGAGGAGTAACGGCTCTACTCTGAGATACTCTACTCCCAGATGGCCGAGCTCCTCAACCTATAAAGTAGAAAGATTGTAGCTCGCACCCTGTGAAGAAAGCTCATTTTCGCTGCTTGTATTCGTGATCTCTTTCTTTTGGTCATTACCCAAAGCTCATGACCATAGATGAAGGTTGGGATGTAGACCGACTGGTAAACAGAGAGCTTTGCCTTATGGCTCAGCTCCCTCTTCACCACTTCAGTCCAGTACAATAGCTGCATTACTGTTGCCTTCTGACCCAGCCAGCAGCCGATCTCACCATCCCTCTTCCCATCAGTTGTGAACAAGACCCCGAGATACTTAAACTCCTCCACCTGGGGCAGGTTCCCCTTACCAGATGTAATTAATGTTTGGTAATATAGACATTGCTTGTGGGTCATATAGTACAGCACATATATTTTACTTAATCACACAAAGTTACTTTCAAAGATATGTATTGTTGCTGAGCAAATACCCCATTACAAAATGGTTTAAAGCCAGAACTTTGGCTAGGTTACTAATCTTATGTCACAACACAAGCATATCCAACTACTACAGCCAGCTCAATCTTAGGAAATGTTACAACTATCAAGATACACTTGTGCAGTCACAAACTAAAAATTAAAGTTGACACACATGAATATTTACAGTTACATTGTTGTTACATGCATTCTAAAAGTGTAACTACACAGTTATTAGAGACACAATATAAAGCAGGGCTGGGTTCTGAAGTAAAGGCAATGGCTATATATGGAAGAGCCACAATAATTTTAATGTATGAATGGTTCCTTGCATGGGACATGGTTCTCCTCTATGGTAGAAAACATGCTGTGTGTATCTAAAGAACTTTTAAAAACAATTTGGTTAATTGTACTGTCACTCAAACATTTGGAATCACTTATAGGAATAATTTAAAGTTTATATTTTTACTCAATAACAAAAATCTTATAATCTAGATACCAAAAGATTTTTATGTTTCACTTTACACTCACTGGCCACTTTATTAGGTATGTTCAGTTGCTTGTTAACACAAATCGTTAATCAGCCAATCACATGGCCACAACTTTAGGCATGTAGACAACTTGCTGAAGTGCAGACCGAGCATCAGAATGGGGAAGGTGATTTAAGTGACTTTGAATGTGGCATGGTTGTTGGTGCCAGATTTGCTGGTCTGAGTATTTCAGAAACTGCTGATCTACTGGGGTTTGGCCCGTAAGTGTATATATTAATGATTTTGAGATATTATACTGTAAATAACATACCATAATTAACTATTTACATTTTTGTGAGATTATCTACTACAAGGATTGTCATCATTTTCAAGTATGAGGCATTCTGGATATGTAGTCCATTTATTATAACTCTATCCACAAATTTCTACAGCTTTCTCAGTTTTAGAGTTATCTACAGCCCCATTCCTTATTCTGGACACATTTAACATATTTTTATTTTTGTTAAAGCTTCCTGTATCCCTGCTAATTATTTGAATTAAAATCTTTCTAAAATGTTCTTTATGGAACCAAAAGTGTTTCTTTGGCATTACTCCAAAGGCCCATTTTGGTTTTATTTAGCACTTTTATTTTTAGGAATGTATAAATAAAAATAGTACAGTAATGGGATAAGGCCTGCTCTTAGGTGACTGCTGTCAGTTTGAGCTGGTTATATGTGGGCAGCTTTGGGACTGTGTGAAGTTCATTTTGGAGATGAAATCTCAGTCGAATTGTTGTAATGCTTTGGATTAGTCAACATCTGAACACATTGGAACTGGGCTGAATTTGGCCAGCAGTAGCAATAAGGCCTAATACGGAAGAACAGAGGGTGAACAGAGGCAGGAGGAGGGCCTGCTATCCAAATTTAGCCTCAGCTCTTCCATCTCAAAGTTCTTCAAAAGCTTCACTACTTACTGTTCTACAACAAATTACTACTTAACACAGAAAGACACAATGAGAAACAGCAGCCTTGTGCATTCACTCACTGGCCACCTTATTAGAAACACCTACCATGTAATTCCACTCACTGGCAACTTTATTAGAAACACCAGCCTTGTATTTCCACTCACTGGCCACTTCATCAAAAACACCAGCCTTATACTTCCACTTACTGGCCACTTTATTAGAAACACCAGCCTTGTACTTCTACTCACTGGCCACTTTATTAGAAACACCAGCCTTGTACTTCCACTTACTGGTCACTTCATTAAAAACACCACCTTTGTACTTCTACTCGCTGGCCACTTTATTAGAAACACCAGACTTGTACTTCTACTCACTGGCCACTTTATTAGAAACACCAGCCTTGTACTTCTACTCACTGGCCACTTTGTAAGTGTTGGTTTTAAAGCCCATTTGTCAACCTCCCTCTACCCCATCATATCAGTGTGCTATAAGGTAAGAGATTCTAATAATGTGGCCAATGGGTTTATGAGAGAATTAGCGGGATGAGAGAGAGAGAGAGAGAGAGAGAGAGAGAGAGAGAGAGACTGCTAACTAGAGGTTTCTTCATTCACACAGGCTGTCTCCCTGACCCACTTCTTGGGGGGTGTGTGTGTAATTGCCGCAGCGCCTCCGCTGAGAGGAAAAACAACAATGACATACTAAAAGAAAAAAGGGAGGGAAAAAACAACACATTAAGACCTTGCGACAGAACACTCTCTTTCTCTTTCTTGTCTGAGAGGAAATATGGAGTGTCTGATCCTGAAGTGTCCTAAAACACGACAGTGACATAGACACATACACATACACACATTCCTTTTATTCATCGTCAGGACATGGGGTCGTATGTCCCATATGTATTATATATTTGTACATACCTGTAGGCAATATTATATCCCATGTGTATTATGTGCCTCATGACATGTTTTGTTGATTTTCTGAGTGAAAATAATATGAACATATTGATGCTTAGTGCACAATTACTGTTTAGATGCTGCATTTAACATATTGGAAAAAAAAATTTTTTAAATAATGGGAAAATGTCACCTGTGCAGCAGTTATGGCAAAGTTTATATTTTATGAAATCAGTAAATTACCAAAAAAAAAAATCAGCAAAACAAAAACACTTTTACTCACTGGCCACTTTATTATAAACACCTTTATAGGCCGTTGTAGTTTTTTTTTTAAATTACATTTTTTTATATAGTTTTAGGTGCCACTATATAGGTGTACTATTATACACTATAGTGCATCTGATTTGTGACCTGCCCTCTATCCCTTTCAACACTGGTCAGTGTCCAACCATAGTGCCGCTGTAGACCAGATGGTACACTGTGACAGTGACATGGTAGTGTGTGTAGTGCATGAGTGCATCAGGCACAGTTGGCCTGGGCATGAGAGAGAGATGGAAAGGGTAGTATGTGAACCAGAGACCAAGAGAGAGCCTGAATTTGGTGAGTTTGTATGACCCAGCCTGAGGGGAGGTTTTTATTTAACCTTAACCATTATATTTGACTGCTTCCCTCTCCATGTCCTTCATTCCCGTTTCCATTTCTTGGATTCTCTCCTTGACTTTAAGTTAGAGGGTGAGTGTGTGTGTGTGGGAGAGAGCATGTATGTATATATGAATGGCACATGTGTATGATGTGTGTGTTCCTGTCTCCATGCAGTGTGTCTGGCTTCCATTAGCCCTCAGTGCTGCTGCTATTCCGGGCGGCTGATGACATCATCACACTGAGGCCCCAGCAACTATTCCTCAGAGTCACTTCTGAAGACCTGAAAATAATTTCTGCATAAACAAAGTCACTGAGAGTGGTAGGATGTAAAATGCTCTGTTCTAGAGGAACTTACCAAGTAGGAATAGTTCACAGTGGTGGTTATAGGAACCAGACGTCTGAAATGTTTAATGCTTCTAAAAGCTCCTTCACAAAACGTTATTACAGTAAATGGTTATAAATTCATGTGTATGTTTGTGTGTCTGCTCTGTGATGGACTGATGACCTGTCCTGGGTGTTTTCTGCCTTCTGCCCAATGAGCTTTGGGCCCCCTTTGTGACCCAGGAGGACAAGTGGAGTAGATAGTGAGTGAGAAAGGGCTATGAATACATTGGCTGAGGCCTGAGACATTGTTTTATGACAATTTTAAGAAGACTTGGCCAAAAAACCTTTAAACATCCATGAATGGGAGAGGGTACATGTAGGGTACAAGTTTTTCTACAATGCACTACTTCTCACTAAACCACTCTAAATGACTTTGTTTATCTCAAAGACTGAATTATTTTGAAAAAATGTTCCTCTCAGCAGAGGTGCTGCAGCAATTATACACATACACCCCCAAGAAGTGGGTCAGGGAGACAGCCTGTGTGAATGAAGAAACCTCTAGTTAGCATTCTCTCTCTCCCTCTTTCTCTCTCTCTTTTATCTGAAAGGACCAGTACATAATACCTATTATCTAGAAACTAAATACAGAATGTTTCACTTAATTTATCTAAATGTAAAGGATGTCCCTACCTGTCTTTGGCTGCATTGTAATGATAATGATGATGAAGGTGAAGATGATTACATGTTTTCACCGAATATGTGTCCTGAGCTGGACAGGAAGTTGTTTTTTCTAGATGATGTCACAGCTCCTCCGCATCCCACGCACCCCTCAGCGACCAGCTCTCAACATCCATCGTTACCACGGTGACAGTGCTGACGTGCTCTCTGGCTCGTCCGCTCTCTCTCTCGTCTTCACGCACACGCACACGCACACACACACACACACACACACACACACACACACACACACACACTCTCTCTCTCTCTCTCTCTCTCTCTCTCTGTGTAAGTCATTCTGTTTGTCCTTGACTGGCAGGTCCAGTGTTCAATCAGAGAACAGAGAAATGAGCTCATCTGTAGGTGGGACACAGAACTGATTGTAAACAGCTACACACATTTCACCTGACTATCAACACACACACACACCCACACACCCGCCCACACACAGTGTCTCGTTAGAACTGCTGCTAAAGAACTGAACATTAGGAGGGAAGTTCATTATGGAGAATAAGAGAGCATTGTGGGTTTAATACAGGACAGATACAGAAATATTACTGGGACAGAAAAGAGGCACAAATTTTCAATAATAATTATAATAACAGTTGTTTTTGCTGTAGAATCAGGTACTGGGATACTGAAGTAAACAATGAGATTGCCATTCAACATAAAAAAGGGTGACATATTAAAGGGCTCATTAAAAACAAAACAGCCATGTAAAAGGCAATGCAAAGGAGAGAGCAGAATGAGCATGATTAGGCTAAACAGCAGCAAGAGAGGGATAGAACCAGAAGAGGGTAAAATAGCCTGAAACTATACTCAAGTATGTGAATAACTTTGTGAAACCACATATTTCAGACTTTTAAATAACATGGATCACTACCAAAATAATCATAATAGTGCTGAAACTTTACTGAATATTTCATCAGTGACTGTTTCAGTAGTGAAAATTTTAGCTAATTTTGAACAGAACACAAAAGCGCTAAGTTGCACAATTTACTTCAAAACAATGAGAATTAACTGCTCACCATGTGGTCACGAGGGAGAGGGATGCAGTTTCTCTTCTAGCTGTAAAATGCAAGGGAGTGGCTAAAATAAGACTCCACCTACTGACTAAATCTCTGTGTTTCAGAAGCGACATGAAAACCTAGGATAACAATTTTTTTAGTTTGTTATTTTTATTTTATTTAAAAAATACCTTCGCTCTCTCTTTCTCTCTCTCCCTCTCTCTAAATCATTCATACTTACTGAAAGATCTATCCATCTTTTCATTACTATCTGCTAGTCTCTCTCTCTCTTTCTTTCTTTCTCTCTCTGAACTAACACATCTCTCTTGTATTCCTCTGCTTACACCGACATTCACTCTTCAATTGCCTCCAGTGCTAAATGTCTTGCTCATCTGTTTGGTTCATTTTTGAAGCTGTGTAGACATTGTTCATCTTCTCCATTTTCAAACGTCAGTCTGTGACGACAGTGAAGTTCTGTCCCAACTGTGTACTAAACACAAAAACTGTTTAGACTGTTTAGTAAGGCAGAATGTGAGACATTCCCAAGTATGCATATTGTTGTTGTGAGAATTACACCTTGTCCCTCCATTTTTGTCATTTATGATTTAAACAGTGTAGAAAACCTGTCTTTTACATTATGTGATCATTTCACGATGAACGTGAATGGACCAATAGAAAACAATCCAAAATTACTTGACATGAAATGTCTTTCTAACATACATTAGAAGTAAATCTGTATGCTGAGTTGAGCAGTAGGACAGATTAGGCTTTGTTGATTTTCCAAATGAAGATAAGTGAAGGCATCCTTAAATAATCTTAAATATGCCTTTTTTCCGCAAAATTTGCTGAATCCAACATTTTGGAAACAAACATATTAAATGTGTCAAACACCATGCCACATTTTGTGTTTTTTCCCAAGATGTTAAATTCAACAAAGAAAAAGCATTACCCCCCCCCCCCCCATCCCCCACTCCCCCCCAAAAAAAACCCCCATAATTTTAACAGGGGTACCAAAACCTTTGCACACCACCGTATGTATCAGTGTCTTATTAAACATTACACAGTTAAATCTCTGCCTCTGATTTCTTTTCAGATACAGTTTCATAACTGCACATGCCCGA